>NW_015551045.1:1698353-1732962 GCF_001515605.1 Sinocyclocheilus anshuiensis
GCCTTCTTTCTTTACGTGAACATTTGGGCGGTGTTATGCAAATCTTCCCACACAGTGACGTAGACATGTGGGGGCATGTTTAAATGAGCTGTTTTAGGAGGGCGTGGTTGAGTCTTAACTTTTATAAAGAATATCTCTTTGGGTTTGAGACTTTAGTCTTTGCAACTTTAGGGATCTTATCTATGCACGAACAGCTTGTAACACTACAAAGAGAAAGGAAAACTTGAAATCACGTCATATGACCCCTTTTAATAATATTGTGCCATCTGTTATGGTTGAAAGTTTATCTGTAGATTTCTCTCTAGATGGAGGAGTGATTTTGTGGTTGCAGGATTTTTTAAGTAACAGAGTTCAATGAGTGTGTGTGGTTGGCATCATCTCTTCTCAGGTGTTCAGTCATCTCAGGTCTTTCTAAGGGCTGGATCCAGACTGAAAGCTTGTGTAATTCCTAGTTACCACGGGATGTCAATTCGTCAATACGTCGATTTTTACAAAGCTCATCGGTCTGAAAAGCGAGGTGTGCTCTGATTGGCCAGCTATCCAGTGCGTTGTGTGTCCTCTCACCCTTACTGTTTATTATGTACACAAACAATTGTAGGAGTACTTGTCCAGCGAGATATTTAATAAAATTTGTAGATGATACTGCATTGGTTAGTCTCCTTAAAGGGGATGAGAACAGTCATGGACCCTTTTAAATGAATTTGTTTCTTGGTGTGATGTATCAAATCTCAAGTTAAATGTTTCAAAAAGTTAAGAAATGTGTATTGATTTTAGGAAAGAGTCCTCCACGAGTGCGACCATTATTACAGGGGAGCGGATTCAGAGGGTAGAATAGTATAAATACCTTGGAGTTGTTTTAGATCACAAATTGAGGTGGGATAAATGGACTGGCTCTGTGAACAAAAAGGGCCAACAACGACTATGTTTCCGTAGGAAGATGGTGTCATTTAGTGTAAGCCCTCCATTGTTAAAGGTGTTTTATTGAAAGTGTATTGACCTTTTGTATTATTTGCTGGTTCGGGAATGTTACGGTGGAACAAAAGAGTTTGTTCAGGAAAATGTTAAGTACTGCAAGTAAATAACTTGGTATCCCTGTGATGGGTTTACAACAAATTTATCCGACTAGATGTCTTGGTAACGCTATGAAAATGATATCTGATAATAGGCACCCACTGTATAATGAGTTTGAGCTTTTGCCTTCAGGTAGAAGATTTAGGTACCCGTGTTTTTTAAAAATAGGGGGAAAAAATATTTTATATGACAGGCAGTGAAGTTCTTAAATGAAAGATAGGTAAGAAAGATGTTTTTTTCTCCCCTTCTCTAAATGAACAAGTCTCATTCAGTATTGGTATTTGTTGATTAAGTGCTGTGAAATTTGTATTGTTCTAATGTGAAATTTATGTTGTATTGTCTTTTGTGAGAACCGTATATTGAAACAAGTCACTGAAACAAAATTTCCCCAAGGGCATGAATAAAGTTCCTTACTAACTAAGTCGATGGTCTGTTAATAGCAAGAATTGTACATTAAAATAAAGTGTGACCGTTTTTGTTAATGAAAACATACTCTATTGCACAAGCAAGAGCCTTTAACTTTAACTACAGCACTGCCTCTTGTACTTTTTTTAACTACACTAAGATTAGCCCACTAACTAGTCTTGTTATGTTGTCTTAATAGCAGTATGTTGTTATACAGTATCGGACGGACACCCCTGTTCCCACTGCGCTCCTGAGACGAAAACAATACACCCTGTTTTTTTGCTCACGGCTACTTGAATTATTAACGCTAGAGTGCTGCTCAATTAACAGATCTTAAGAGATGAGGCTCTTCAAAACAGGATTTGGCGGATGAGTGAGAAAGACCAAAACATTCACTAACAAATCCATTCTTCATTTGCAGTATTCAGATGGGATTCGTTTTCTAAACTGATGTTTGAGTTGCGTTTAGGATTATAAGAAAGTCATGCAAACTCATTAAAATAATTTACACTTAATGTACATGTTAGATAAATTATATATTTCATATCGGATGAGAACTAAACTTGAACTGAGCTGAATTTCTTCTTAACTGATGAATTCTGCAACATCAACACTTTTTGGCGAATTGAACTGAATCAACATTGAACTGGCCTGAGTCATATTAAAGTTTATATGAAATCAAAATAAAATCAAAACACTAACTGCACATTTTTAGTGCATGCTGACTGGCATTTGCCTTTCACATCCAATCTATCAGTACGAAACAAAACACTAGAAGAGACAAACTGTCAGCGGTTATTAGTCAGTAGCAGCCCTTTACTATAAAAACACGCAAAAACCACAAACTATTTTATAAAGAGATGCCAAAGAAGATGCAACTCTTAAATAATAGTATAAAATATTACTGAGACTATGTGTGTGTCAATATGCTTCTGTTTATGTTTACTGGCATGTGCTTTTACAGGATTCTTTCATGTTTAATGCACCATATGGTCATATCATTTACTAATTATAGGCATATACTTTGTACCATCATCCTGCCAGGGACTGCAGATGAAAATTAGCCTGTATGGCCAAATCTGGCACATTTTCATAACTGGCCGAGTGCTCATGTCAATTAATGTGCATTGTCCCTTTTAGAATAAATAATAAAAAGATGGCAGAGGTTGTGAGCTCAGGTCTGTAAATGCAAAAACTCTGAAACTGTATAACAACATGTATATGTGTATAGCCCTATTCACACGGGATTAGTATTACGGGGTGACCTCCAGTCATTTGTAATAATTGCGGAGGTTGTCTGTGATCTTAATCCTGTGCAAATCGGCCATGTCTGAAATTTGTAAAGTAAAAATTCCCCCGCAAATGACCTACCATATTTCGCCGAACATCGAGGTCCTGTGATAATATTAGTCCCGTGCGAATCGACATCTTTGTGATTTGGCCAGCATTTGGTGGGTCGTATATCATTTTTCGAGGTTTTTGTTTCCTGTGCGCCTTATTATCCATCTTTCGAGAAGAATGGAGCTGCGTTGGAGTGTTTGATAGTATTTTGGGTGCTGTCATATCGCTACACCATACAATTTGCAGAAAGAGAAAGCTGAAAAGCGGGAAATTCGAGTACAGTCTCAGACTTCGCTTATCCCGTGCAAATGCACCACACTAAATTCAGATGTGGGGGGGGTAATTTCAAAATCACACAAGGTCCCCAGATAATACTAATCCCGTGCGAATAGGGCTTATGTCAGCGAGAAAAGCGCAGAAAATATGGCAAATAAACAGTCCTGCAGCTTATACAGTTAAACAAAATTGAGTTAAATGAGCATCGTTGAATAAATACTGAATGACTTAGGTTTAAAACCAAATTTAAACGGCTATTTTCTTTATTATTTTCTTCTTCATCTGCCAAGGAAAATAACCCCACTATGGGTCATATGACCCCTTTAATATGTGCTTTATAAGTACTAAAAAACAGCCGATATGCAATATGTGACCCTGGAGCACAAAAGCAGTCTTAAGTCGCTGTGGTATATTTGTAGCAATAGCCAAAAAAATGTCGTATGAGTTAAAATTATCGATTTTTCTTTTATGCCAAAAATCATTAGGATATTAAGTAAAGATCATATTCCATGAAGATATTTTGTAAATTTCCTACCGTAAATACATTAAACTTCATTTTTGATTAGTAATATGCATAGCTAAGAACTTCATTTGGACAACTTTAAAGATGATTTTCTCAATATTTAGATTTTTTTGCACCCACGGATTCCAGATTTTCAAATAGTTGTATCTCAGCCAAATATTGTCCTATCCTAACAAACCATACATCAATGGAAAGCTCATTCAGCTTTCAAATGATGTATAAATTTCGAAAAATTGACACTTATGACTGGTTTTGTGGTCCAGGGTCACATATATAGAGTTAATAGTGAAAATATTGGTTGGATATTCTAATCATGGAGTTGGTTTTAGTGGACAAAAGGCCAGTAAAGGGTAACACATGTCCAGCTTAGTCCAGTTAAGCTGAAAATCAGCCATCTCTCTTCATCAAGCACCACTAGCAAACATTGAGCCGCCCACAAAGGGTTTATTGAAGAGATTGTGTGTCGGTCTCTAGCTGTCCCTCTGTTGCTGAGTATCTCAGCAGGGATCCGGTGACCAGGAGACCGGCTCACTTACAGCCCTCATCATGATATGTGATGTAATGAGGCCATTAGATCCTGCTAATAGGTTGTTGGAGCAGTCAAGCGAAAGAAAAGTCGGTGGATGGATTTGGGTGGTCAGATAACATTGCCACTGAGCTCTGAGGAAGGCCAGGTGTGTGAGCTGTGGAGGAAGAACTCATGCTGACTTCCCACGTCACTTTTATAACAGGTGAATCAACTCCAAGAGGTTTTAGATGTAATTGACAAGTAATGAGTATTACTGTCATCAAGTCACTGAACTCAAAGCAGCTTCATAACGGTACGGGATGGCTATTGACTATTGACAGCTGTTGCTGAAAGATGACCAGAGTTACTGATATTTCAATATTTGATATTGTATGCCTCATTTTGGCAGCCTCTCAATGTAAAGAAGGGGTAGCTGGACGATATGGCCAAAATGTATATCAAGATGTATTTCTTAATTTCTGTCAATACGATATAATTCCGATATCGATATGAACAATATATTTTTAAAAAAGCCTCAGAAGAACTGCCAAGAACACCCACAACGGATGTCTGTACCTACAAACTTCTGAAAAAATTAATTTGTCAAGTCTATGAAACCTCCTCTTATAAAACTATACGATATTTTAGAAATAAAAACAGTACAAATAAATGAATGTTCAACTTTTATTTGTATTTAGCCTTCATACAAACAAGAAATGTGAAATCGCTGTCAAATAAACATAAGACTCTCAGACTCACCTTAATAATATTAATATCTTTGACTTTAAACTGTACATAGGCTGATTATTCTTAGACTGAAACAAATGTGCTTCAGCCGGGATAAAGAATATGAAAAGTGCTCAGAGTTGCTGCAGAAAACAGAAAAAAAAGAGTGAGCAACAACAAAAACGTGTTGCTAAAGGACCTTATTGAAAATGCAAATTCATTCTCTGCCAGCAGGAGGCGCTTTTGGAGCGGCAGAAACAGCGGTTTCCCTGGTAACGGCTGTATACAAAGCAGCGCTCCGCTCATAAACGCTACTTTATCAGATGAATGATAACGCCATCAAAACTTTTCTGAAAACAGTCGGTTCCCTTCAGAGATACATTCATATAAAACACCCACGCCGCGTTTTGATTTTGAAACATGAGGCGCTCATGTTTATTCAATTAAGTTGTGGTGGCCACCACAAATAAATCAATGTATAGGAAACACTGGTAATGTATATCGAAATATCGGAAATGTGTTTAAAAATCATATCGCCGTTATTTAAAAAAATATATATTGTGATATATATTGATACTGAATTATTGTCCAGTCCTAGGTCCTATTATGCTTTTTCAGTTTTTCAACTTTAGTGTGTAATGTTGCTGTTTAAGCATAAAAAAGTCACAATGTCACTCATTTAAATAATTACCGCCCACATAATATGCAAATAAGGGGGCGTGGCCTGGTTGAGCTGCACTAGAGACCATAGACTAAAAAGTAAAAATAAAAAAGACACTCTGAAATGTCCCGTAAAATCCGTGCTTGAAAAAGTTTCCTCTTGTTCGTAAACATTCAGTTCGCAAACTGTAAACAGACTCATTTTACATGACTAATAACATAGTAATTGCCCATTGGATGAAAAGCACATATAACTGGCTGGAGGCAGGTTACCTTGACACCTGTTGCCCAGGAAACCATCCAGTAGCTGCCATGACGAGCAGCATCTTTGGATATAATGTGTGCTGCTGATATGCAGTAGCTCTGTGCAAATGTCAGCTCATTAAACTCAACACGCTTGACCTTTCTCTCCTGAGCTCACCTGTTTGTGGAGAACACCTGTGAACTGTCAACAGCATCTCCTCGCTTTGATATGCAAAGTTGACGTTAATTGGTCTATGGATTCCAAATTAGTGGAAAATTAAAGTGCAGAAATGTCTTTTTGGTTTGTTGCTTTTAAATGTTATCGCTCAGCCAGCTCTGTTTCAAAATCTAGTGAGCTCTCTAGCTGTCTACAGTGGTGGCCAAAATGATTAGAACACTAGTATTTTCAGCAGCTAAAAAATGGTTTTAAGTCAGTTATTTCTATCGTTTGCTGTAGTGTGTCAGTAGGAAATATCAGTTTATATTTCCAAACATTCATTTTGCAATTAATTGTAATAATCCAGTGAGAGTTTTGTCTGACAGCAGCAAGTGCTGCACACAGAGATCTGATCTGATCATCATCAGTCTGTCTGGAAGAACATGAAGAAACAGAACAAACTGAGACAGACTCAATCCAGAAGAACTGTGTCTCCAAGACGCTTCAAGAAGCCTTCCTGCAAAGTTTCGTTCCAGAATGATTCAACGTTTTTGAATGAATCGAGTGAGTCAATGATTCAATAAGCCATTCATAAAGACAGTGGCTAAATTCGAAACTGCATACAAGTTGACTACGCTTACTAATTTTAGTATACCTTTTCATGGCAGAAATAGTGAGAGTAGTAGTATTCAAGTATGCGGTTCTGAAATCTGGGGCCAGTTGCATAAACTTAGCAACCATGTTAAGACTGTGTCTTAAAAACTAGTTTGACCAACTAGCAGTTGCCAAGGGGAAATCAGTCTTATTTTTCCAACACAAATAAAACCAATTTACCGTTTCATAACTGAATTAAAAAAGTTATGACCAGTCTTGAAGAAAAAAAAATTAGATGACTAACTTTTTAAGACTAGTCTAAACAGTTTATACAACCGGCCCCAGAAAGTCACTTGCTTCATTCCTGAATGAATCAGCTGTTTCAAACGAATCAGTTGAATGAGTGAATCAATGACTCACTCATTAAGACAGTGACTTGTTGGTTTTAGTTTCATATTTAAAGTAGCATTTCATAGTTCTATGTTCATTCTATTTTATATTTAAAACGCTAATATCATATAACATTTATGCAATTGTAACTGAAAAGTGAAAGTGACGTGACGTGGCGAAGTATGGTGACCCATACTCGGAATTAGTGCTCTGCATTTATCCCATCCTAAGTGCACACACACAGCAGTGAACACACACACACCGTGAACACACACCCGGAGAAGTGGGCAGCCATTTTTGCTGCGGCGCCCGGGGAGCAGTTGGGGGTTTTTAACTGCCGTGTAAATGCATTCATGGCATCTCTGAGCTGCATTAAACAGTCTGTGTGAATGCATTTAAATTCCACTTCGGATGCAGCATCTGAAGTGCAAAGATGGATTTTGTTGATTGATTTAATTTGATTAATATCAGCCCTATAGTATTTTTTTATTCTAATTGCATTCATTGAATAAATACATGAAATTACATGAAAGATGATGCATACATTTAATAAGGTTAGAAAATTTGCCCTTATAAAGGTTAAAAAATGTCCCTGGAAGATTTAAGGTGGAAAATATCATACCCTAATGGAAATGTTTATTTGTTCTCACTGATTTAGCTTAACTATAACTTGCCAGTCATTGTTTATTAGTTTTGGTTACTTTCGTATTTCGCAGTTACCTTTTTTATTTTTATTCAGTGGCAGAAACAAGCTTCCATGCCTCAAAGCACACTGTGACTGTCATCTGTAGTCGTATGGGACTAATTTTCTGGATCTTCTGCACAGATTTTCCAGTGACGCTGCTCTTTTTGGCACGAGCGTCTCTTCATTTTACAGCTGACACGTTAATGTGATGCTTTACTGGTTTTCTGCTGTATCCAGATGAATTGTTAAAGTGAAGTGTCAGCAGAAGGTTTGTCCTAACTGAACTTTATTTATGTGTTCACAGAGACATTAAGCCAGACAACATTTTGCTGGATGAGCACGGTAAGTCCTAAAGATACTATAAATCACCATCACGTCTGCTGTTAGTGCTTCTTGTTAGGACAAGCATCATTATTACTATTGCTCAGACTGACTCTCTCTCTTTCTGACTTGTTGAGTGATAACGCTGGTGACAGAAAGGCATTGAAGGTTATTCATGGCAGATGCTTCACATTGGTCTGGATAACCGGTGTTGTCAGGGAGAAAAAGCAACCTGCATAATTTTTCATCAGTATGATAATAGGCAGGGGAATATTAATGTGAAGATAGTTATGACCCCGTCTCTAAACAACAACAAACAGCAGGTGGTTGAAGACAACAGGGAGGGCCAGTGAATTTTCTCTACCTCTACTTTTTCTCACTTTTTCTCTTACACTCTTTAGTGAGGAAATCAACAATAGCCATGCAATTTTCAGTAGCTTTGGTTCTGGAAGCATTCATTTTCTCCACAGAGATTTCTAAAACAATCTTCATTAAAGAGCTAAGCCGAGAGCCAAACCAAAATCAATGTCAGAATTAGAAACTTTGCATCAAGAGTATCTGAAAATCGGCAAAATGTAAATTTTAGGCACTTTTTATTGTGTATATTTTGACCCTGCATCCCAGTTTCCATTTTATCCAAATTGGTGCGCATGTTGAAAGAAAGATACCTGAATGGTCTATTTTTGTTGGACTGGAAGTCGCAGATCCATGCACACTTTAACAAGACAATGGCACAACCCATTGGATTTTGGAGCCTGGTTCATTTCAGACCTATATGTTTCCTTTAACATTAAAGGAGACAAACATCACCTACAGGTTCTTTATTGGCATCTGTGGTTCCATGAAGAACCTTTAACATCAATGGAAATGTTCCATTCCACAAAGGCTACTATGTAGTGGAAAATGGTTGTTTAGATTTTTTAAATGTTCTTTACACTAAGACAAAATGGTTATTTTAACCCTCTGGGCCTCTTTGGTCACTTTTGATTGAAAAATGTTACATTTAAAAAAAATTTAAATAGTAGCTTTATCGGATGGTGACTTTTGTCACATTAGCTATATGAACACAAAAAAATCATGATTCGGATATGTTAAAGAGCAGGTCATATGGTATTTTAAAGTGTCCTAATATTGTGTTGGAGTCCCCTACAACAGATTTAAATGCATCTAAGGTCAGAAAACGTTGTAATTTTTTCAGAATATACATTTAATATTAGAATCATTTGCCAATGATTTCTAAATGGTTCGTTCCAAGCAAGTTCGGATTGTTTTAACTTTTAATCAGAACACAGAACGCAATTTCACAATGATTATAAAGTCTGTGTGCTACACTACATTCTTTATTATTAAACGAAGTAATTAGAACAACGTCAGTCTACATTAATCAACACATTCTTAGGAAATAGTGGGTTCACAGCGGATTATCAGAACTATTTCAGTAAGACAGTAATATCGTGCTTTACCTGGAAACCTAAAGCTGCACTAGGTGTACATCACATATTAGCACAAAAACTTGATATTTTGAGCACTCAGTTGAAAATGTACACATAACGTATCAATCGTACTTACAGGTTGTGCTTCGGAGAGCTTGTTAGTCCAAATGAAGAAGATAGAAGAAGCCAACTAAGATAAAAGCCAAGATTAGAGAAGCAGTCCTTAGTAAAAATGAAATGCACACAACAAAAGGTTTGAATTGTATTTCTGCGGTATCTTTGAACACAGTGTCTTCTCAACATGATGTAAACACACTAACTAGCGGAAGTGTTTGTGGGCAGGTCAGCCGATAACAGGCAAAAGATTCGAAAATGTGACGACTCGTTAAGCAATCGACTCTCTCTTTTGAGAGACAATATCTATATTTATCATGCACTTTTTTGATTAACAACTTTGCAGATTGTTTTCATTTAAGGATAGCTACGTTATAAACTGCAAAAGAGATATTTTTCAAAAACCCATATGACCTGCTCTTTAATGGGAACCTTTGCGGTAAAAAATTACCGTTTATAAAATTCCCTCAGAATTATAAATAATAATAAAAAAATATATTATTGAACAAAAATATAATAGATTGATTTTCCTGAAAATAAATAAATAAATAAATACACACATACATACATACATAAAGTTACATTTCAAGACTGCAAAAGACTTGGTATTTTAGACTGCAAAAGAACCAAGTCTGACCCAAAAAATAAAGAGGCCCAGAGGTTTAAGAGCTGTTCACTGAAAGGTTATTTCAGGAAGCATAAATGGTTCTTCTATGACATTGCTGCGAAAACCCCTTTTTGGAGGCTTTATTTTTACAGTGTACAGTTTTTGTCCTTTAAAGTGCCTCAGCTAGACATCTGTTCCCGTGCTCAAGAACATCAGTGGGGTTTTCTGTTTTGATCTAGGTTGCTTCTGTCTGTACAGATTTATGTCAGTGGTCTCAGAGCAGTTGTTTCAGATTCAGATTGTGAAAACAGAATGTGATGGAAAGAGTGATCTGTTGTTTTCACCAGACAGCACTAAACACTTCCCGTGGCTCTGACACAGACTTTTACGACCCTTAATGCCTCTCCAATTCAAACTCATTCTGAGTTAACTCAATTTTCAGGGAATATTTTGTTTCTGTGGGTTGATATACAGTAGGTCTGCAAATTTACACATTGCACTGAAAAAAATTATTCATTGAATTTACTAAATTTCTTAAGGTTAGTGGTTGCAATCAATGTATTTTAGCTACATTTAAATAAACAAATTTAGTTGACTAACTTTCAACATTAAAATAAATTGTTTGCAACCACTTACCTTAAAAACATTTAGTATAATTTTTTTCAGTGTGTGTATATATGTGTGTACATGATATATTCATATATATATATGTACATGAACCGACAATTAAAATAGTGCAGACAGAATACAAGACCGTGTTTTTAGAGAGATTTGCAAACTCGATTGAATGGATTGCTGTGGCTTACGTGCAATATCATTGAAACAAAATAAACAATACATTGAGTTTTAAAGCCTTTTTGAAATATCTAATCAATTCTTTAACCCAATAATGTAATTTCTCTAAATATTCTCTGTATATTATTATTCTTCTTCCGCACTGGAAGTCTATGGTAGCCCATAGAACCGCTTGCGGGAAAGTTATGAAATTTGGCACACTGATAGAGGACAGTCTCAACATTAACCATAGCAAATTTGGAGTCTCTGACTCAAGCTCTCTATCGCCACCACTTGTCCAAATTTTCTCTCATGTTTATGCTAATAACTTTTGAACCATAAGGCACAGAAGGAAAATTCTTTTTTTTTTCATCTGAATCCTTGGCTCATGCTGAGTCAAATGAACACCAAAATTTAAAAATCGTAAGGTTTAGTTTTTTTGCTATTGTTAATAGTTCGAAAAACCTACTTTTTCGAACTCGTCCTGGACGGTTTGTCTGATTTTCGCCAAAATTGGCTCAGATCATCTTCAGACCATGCTGGCAAAAAGTAAAGGAATTCATGTTGATTCGTCAAACCGTTCTCGAATAACGCACAAATTAATTTGACGAAAAGCACGCAAAAATGGATGTGAGGCTGTATCTTTGCAACGGTTTGGCGTATTGAGATCCAAACTTGGTGTATGTTATAACAAGCCCATGCCAAAACATCCATTTGCTTTTAAGTGAAAACCTGACAGACATTTGGCAGTCGAAATGCTTTTTAAAGCCATTCGCTCAGCTTACAGACACACAGCAGTGCTGCTTTTAATCCCTGGAGGGTGTCTGGAAAGTGCTGACTCCTGCAGACCTCACATCTAGAGGAGGTGCTCTCCACAGCTCACAGGACAGTCGGGTTTTACTCCCTGAGGAATGAGAGGTACATTACCTCCTTTGCCTTTTATTACACTTTATTTTAAGCTCCAATTCTCACTATTAACTGCGACTTTTGCCTCAATAAACTCCTAATTTACTGCGTGTTAATAGTTAGTAAGGCAGCTTGGTTTCAATTAGTGCTGTCAAACGATTAATCGCAATTAATCGCATCCAAAATAAAAGTTTTTGTTTACATAATATATGTGTGTGTCCTGTGTATATTTATTATGTATATATAAATACACACACATACAGTATATATTTTGAAAATATTTACATGTATATATTTATAGTCATATAATTTATATTATATATAAATATAAACAACATATTTTTCTGAAAGATATACATGCATGTGTGTGTGTATTTATATATACATAATAAATATACACAGTACACACACATGGGTCAAAGACGTTAAGATGTCCGCATCAAAAGAAATGTACAAAAGTGATTATATGTCCATAGAAAGCACATTAAATGTAAGTAAAGTGTCTACTTTTAAGGTTTCAAATTAGTTTTTGGAGAATAAAATGTCAAAATTTGGTTGAAATAATGTTACATTGTCATTCAGTGTAACACAATATTTATGTAAAAATTCAAACAACATGCTTATTCTGAGATGTACATGTTAAAAAATATAAAAGAATAAGGGAGCATATTAAATTTGATTGTGTTTTAAATTAGTAAAAAAGTCTTACTGAAAAATGGCAAATTTTAAAAATGTAAAATTACAACTGATTAGTATTTGGGGTGAAAGTAATTAGTCTTTTAATATGTCATAAATTGATTTTTGTTGTAAATATGCCTGACAAGATTGTTACACTGAATGCCATTTTAGTGGCTCTCTTCTGTAAATCAGGGGAAAATGTATGATATTTAATTTTTGCTCGGAAAAACAAAAACAACAATACAATTAAATTAAACAGCAACAATTTAAAGCAGTATTACACTTATTTACACCCTTTTTCGTCTTTGACCCACATATATTATGTAAACAAACATTTTTATTTTGTATGCGATTAATCGCGATTAATCGTTTGACAGCACTAATTTCAATAAAAGCTGTTTTTGAACTATCAGGAAATTTTGAGTTCTGAAACTAACAGGATGTTTTTGTACTACAATAACCTCTTATAGTATGTCAAAATATCATTTTGACTTGATTTCTTAACTCACGACTCCTTTAAAAACAGAAGACTGCAACGGAATAGCTATGCATACAAATGAGATTGTTGCTCTGCAGGAAACTCTTTCGTCTTCTCCTTATCACTGATGACCTCTGTCGGTGTGTAAATAATGCAGCTGCTGCATGAAGGTGTTTTACATTCATATCAACACTGCACACATCCACAGCATCTACTCTCTCTGTGATATAGGCACACATACACATACGCTAGAGAAACTGAACCCCGTGTACCCTCTTCCTTCTGTGTGTCGCATCTGCTCCGGTTCGCTCGTGCCCTGCGGCGATGGCAGATCTTCATCAAGGTGAACGGCTGACTTAGGCCTCCTCACTCCAGTTACTGTTATTTCCTCCGAAGCTCGCTACACTCAGTGTCATCTCATTCTCAGGAATGAGTTGAGGAACTGCCCCACAAATCAAGCCAAACCGTTTTATTAGGCCAGAAAGGAAGAAATAGATTTTAGAAGGTGCTGTTTCAATCTTTATACTGTGAGACAAAGCTGCTGCTGTTTTGGACTGTATGTACAGTAATAGAATGTTGTACTGTTATAATGCGATGCCAAACTTGCCACCACAGTTTTTCAAAATATGAATCAAAGTTAAGGAAAAATAAGTGCATCTAAGATGAAGAAAATTACAAATATTTTTAAAACTAGTTTAAGGAAACTTTTTTTCGATTCTTATTAAGTGGTCAATTTTGAGATATTGGGCTATTTTGCTTTCATAACATGTCAAATTTGAGACTAGTTGGAGAAAAAAAAAGCATCCAAAATTAGGGTTGCAAAGGGGGGTGGAAAAAATTCCGGTAAATTTCCGGAAACTTTCCAAAAATCCCTGGAATATTCCAAAAAAATCCTGGAAATTTTCCACCTTTTTGCAACCCTATCCAAAATACACATTTAAGTGTTTATTTTATTACGCTTGATTGATTAGCATCTATAGATTTCAATTACAATTCTGAGTTTTTTCTCATTGACTGAGCCGTAAATCTTAAGAGATTTCAGTTGCACATTCATACACCAAACTATCCAGCTTTATTTCTGTCTATATTCTGCAGGTTTTTCAGAGGGGTTTGTTAATATGTAATTCACCCTGATATATTTACCATTTTATTCCTAACACTTTTAACAATAATTTTTAACCTGGCTTTATCCAATGTTCTGATTTCTGTTCTGGAAATGTATGCAAATTCATGAATACTTACTAAGATGAAGAAAATTACAAATATTTTTAAAACTAGTTTAAGGCAACTTTTTTTTCTATTCTTATTAAGTGGTCAATTTTGAGATATTGGGCTATTTTGCTTTCATAACATGTCAAATTTGAGACTAGTTGGAGAAAAAAAAAGCATCCAAAATTAGGGTTGCAAAGGGGGGTGGAAAAAATTCCGGTAAATTTCCGGAAACTTTCCAAAAATCCCTGGAATATTCCAAAAAAATCCTGGAAATTTTCCACCTTTTTGCAACCCTATCCAAAATACACATTTAAGTGTTTATTTTATTACGCTTGATTGATTAGCATCTATAGATTTCAATTACAATTCTGAGTTTTTTCTCATTGACTGAGCCGTAAATCTTAAGAGATTTCAGTTGCACATTCATACACCAAACTATCCAGCTTTATTTCTGTCTATATTCTGCAGGTTTTTCAGAGGGGTTTGTTAATATGTAATTCACCCTGATATATTTACCATTTTATTCCTAACACTTTTAACAATAATTTTTAACCTGGCTTTATCCAATGTTCTGATTTCTGTTCTGGAAATGTATGCAAATTCATGAATACTTAATTAGACAATTAAACATTTGAATATTTTTAAACATACCATTTCAGAAAACTTGTAATACAAAACAGTTGCCTCATAATGTACTTTGATTAATCAACAGGAGAAAATATGTTGATATTAAAAATATTTACTCTTTAGCATGTGCCAAATTATTGTACTCTTTTGAAAAACTTTTATACCATTTTCAACGAGTTTAATGTGTAACTTACCAAATTAGATTTAATTTTTGTTACAAAAATCACCATGTTATTAAAAGGTCAATTTATGTGATATGTTAAGACACTTATAAGTTATCGCAGTTCTAAACCCTGCTTTTAACCCCGGGTGAAGAAATGTTTCACACTTGTAATTTAGAAGCAGGGTTAGGACCGCTTTTTACCCGGGGTTATGAAACCAGAGTGTTTGCTGTGTTAAATTTGTGACGTGTGAAACAATGCTGTGTTAGAATATTGCGGCTGGATGCTAATTATATTATAATACATGCTTTGCAGTTGACATTGCCAGTGACTGCTTGTTTTGTCTTTTGAAGCCTCTTAAAAGCATGAAATTGAATTATGCTTATGACTCAAGTTAGATCAAAACAGCTAGAGAAGGACTGGGACTGTGCACATTGTTCGGTGTTGTCAGTGTGTCGTTTAATTAGTTACACAGCTGAGGTGATTGCCTCAAAAAAAAAAAAAAAAAAAAACAAAGGACAGAAATCTAAGTGCTAGAAAACAAGATGGCATCATGCATGTCACATACTTCCAGTCCTGCTCCAACGGAGCAAATGCCATTGAGATGAATGGCAATGCTAAAGAATAGCTTTCTCCAGATATTATATACCTTGCATCCATTGATTTCATGATGTAGTAGTATGTCCCATGTTTTCAGCAGTGAGTACTTTCCCATCACCAGCAAAACAAATGCTTGGTAGTATGCAAATAGGGATGCAATTAGCATGAGACCATCAATCTCTGGCATTAGCATCAGTGTAATCACTTTCGTTTAAAGCAAATGCATCTTTTTTATTTGCTTATATTTGTGTTCATATCTTGTGTACAGTATATGGTTTTATTTAGCATTTATCTCTTTGCAGGTCACGCTCACCTGACAGATTTTAACATCGCTGCTATTGTGAAGGAGGACTTAAAAGCCACATCTATTGCAGGGACAAAACCATACATGGGTGAGAGCTTTCGTACTTCTATTTAACACTGCTTTATTTGTGCGATTTAACACAACGTCAGTCAAAGGTTCCTTATATTTTTTACTCTGTCATTAACAATTGTACAGTTATGTTAAATTCACAGGTAAGACGTTTTCACAGTTGAAACGAAACCTTATTAGAAGTCAGTGAACCATCAAAAAGATTTTGAAACTCATATTTCAAGGTAAAAAAAAAATACAGACGGTTGCTTTAATGCTGCATTCACAGCATATTGTAATTTGTCGAAATGCAAAATGTTGCTTATCTCAATACATTCAGTTATGAATTACATGAATAATGTAAATGATAGCATATTTTCTATTTAAAACAAGAACATTTGAGGAAAAATAGTTGAGTAGGTTGCATTACTAGATATTAGTTTTAAATTATTAAATATTTAGCAGCTTCTTACCTTGTTCTCTTGCACCGTTAAAACTGAAGCATCGCATTGGAATCCACACTCTGCTTCTGTGGAGATTTAAATGAAATATTGAATTACGAACTACAGTTAAAATTATAATCAAGTACTTTACATGCTAATGTTTTTAAACATGTATGAATATCATTACTGATATATAACAGTATTGATATAATTTGTTGAATTGGCATTCATTTTATTGGAGTAAAAATGCTGGAAACATATAATCTGCTGTTGTCTTGTCTGTTGTTGCAGCCCCAGAACTATTCCAGTCGTTCGAGGGAACACGCCCGGGTTACTCTTTCGCAGTGGACTGGTGGTCTTTAGGGATCACTGCGTATGAGCTTCTCCGTGGACAGGTGAGGGTCTCTCAACCATCTGATCTGAGATCAGTATTAGCGCAAGAACCAATTCAGAACATGGTGAGCCATATTAGCTAGCGTAAGTTAGGGGTAGGCGATATGACCAAGATCTTATTTCACGGTATGAGAAATTTTATTTCACGATAACGATATATATTTCTCGATATAGCTTTTTTTTTGTTATTAAAAATAAGAAAAAGAAGCAAATTACAAACACAATAGCACAAATAAATATAAAATAAACTTTTAATTTATTCAGCTACAGTAGGCTACAGTAGCTTTATTTAAAATGTAGTAAGAAATTTTACAGAAATTGAATGAAGTGTATAAATAAAACACTGCATAGTCTTCACTGTATCAATCAAACATGAACTGATTCTGATTAAAGATCCAAAAGTGATTCAGTCAAGTGCAGGGAGTGATTAACATTAATGACACAGACAGCAGCAGGTAAATTAGACTGCTGTCCCTTTAAGACCAACTGCACGGATCCAATATACTGATACACATCCGGTTTTTACATTTATTTAACACATAACCGACTGTGTTTACGCAAATACTCCACACAACGGGCATTTTGACATAATTGTGTGCGTATTTGACCATTCAAGCACGAAAGAGATCTGTTTTTGCGATCACATGCTGTCTGAGAGGTGCTTTCAGTGCGCGCACTTCTGCTGTGTGTCAGTTTTCACTGCTTATTGCGCTTAATAACTATCAAGTGCGTCCCACTCTTTATTTTCTCATTCATGCATGTTTCCTTGTCACTTCAAGGTGTATATAACTTTTACGTACGCAGATATATTTGCATACCGCGGAGATAGCAAAATCTCTAACGATAGACACTTTATTCCGCGGTAACGATACCGTCATACTGCCCAGCCCTAGCGTAAATCCTACTAATCCTGCTCATGATCTGCTGAGAATCAAACTGAACAAGAAATAGATGTTTCATTGACTGTCGGCTTTACCTCTGTAGAGGCCGTACATCATGCGCGCCAACACACCAGCCAATGAGATACTGCAGACTTTCCACAAAGCGCACCCCTGTTACACCGCCGCCTGGTCTACAGGGATCAAATCACTCTTACCAAAGGTAACATTAATCACACAAACAGCACTGTAGTCATGCTTTATTTATTTGATAATTACAGTCATGTTTAGGATCAGTCATGATCTAGTGGCGTATGAAACATGCAGTGTGTTTGATTCTGTTGTCAGCTGTTGTGTGTAGACGCTCAGAAGAGGATTTCCAGTCTCTCGGAGCTCCAGGACCTGGAATACCTCTCTGATGTCAATTGGGATGCTGTGCTTAACAAACAAATCCCACCTGGATTCCTCCCTGATGTAAGTATATTAGACACACACACACTGCGAATAAAGAGAAATGCACATATTCCATATGAATGATTTGAACTGAGATATGCTTTAAAGGGACAGTTCACCTAAAAATGAACATTGTCATCATTTACTCACTCTAATCTTGTTCCAAACCTGTATGAGTTTCCTTCTTCCATTGAACACAAAAAAGATATTTTGAAGAATGTTGAGAAATTTTTAAATGCAATCTTTGTGTTGTTTGATCTTAATAAATGTCAATCTTGTATATATTCATTTAATTAATAAAACTTTTTTTTTTAATTCTACACTGTTCACTACAGATCGTATAAATTTACAGTATAATAACAGCAGTAAGTCTTTATAAAAAAAATTAAATATCAAAAATTCAGGTGTTCACAATAATAAAGACATTCATAAAACCACAACGATTGAGGGTTTTCACAATGTTCTGCTTACAGAGTTGCAGGTTCAGCTGGTTTAATTTGCGCTATGCTTGGCAAACCTCGTGCAGATTTATGATGATTGGTCTGGACTGAAGAGGTTTCATGCAGTGAATCTTGGGAGCAAAGTGTCCATCAGTTAAACTCTACAAAAACATACATTTAAGAAGCCTTTTTTAAATGTTGTTCTGAACATTTCTGTTTGGTTGTGGTGATCGTTCTCAATTCAGAGTGACCATAAGCATTATTTATGCCATTTGGAAAGCACTGTAAAAATGATAAATTCCAAAACTGGCTGAGATCTGAGAAAAGCTCTGGCACTATTTTAGCCACTTACCTAAATATTCTGCAATCTGTGCATATCTAATGTGATGACATGTAGACATTTTGAAGTGTGATGTCAGTGTCTGAACTCTTTTTAGGGCCGCTGTACTGTATAAGACAACTACTGAATGTACCAACAACCATTTATGGTAAACTAAAATTTGCTTTAATGTCATTTTATATTTATTTGTAATTACACATTTGTAATGATAAAGCTGCAATTTTAGAACATTTAAAATATATTCATTTTAAATGTAATATCAAAAAACACACTAAAGTGCTTTTGTTTTTCATTTTGTACAGTTCTTTGAGGTCCACTTATAACGTTATCAAGATTTTTACATCAAAAAACATCATAATTTAGATGTAGAAGCTATTTAATGTCCTGTTTTTAACCCCCCTTATCAGAACGTGAACACTGTAAACATGCAAACGATGCAAACACTGTTTTAACTTGGCACTGCACAGCATCTTGTTGTCTTCGGAGTATCTTTATTGATTGGTTTCTGCGTAGACCTGCGCTTTCGCCTCTCTCGTAAACACTGAAGCCCTATTCGGACGGGACTAACATCTCCGTGTTTATTACAGAGGTGGGAGGGTCTGTTTTGTATATCTGGGCATTGCAGAGATCACGCGTTCTGCATGCGTGCTATGCGTATAGTAATTCGGATTAATTACCATAGTATAACCACAGTTTTACTACAAATATGGTGAAGCTATATGGCTAGTAGAGCAAAACCATGGTTAATGTGTGGTTACTTTAGTTAAACTATTTTATGTTTTTATTTATTTGTAGTAAAACCATGTTTAATTTTTCTTAAAGGTACATATGTAATTAAAACATTATGTCATTGAGTGCAGAATTGAACGTGAGTAATCTTACATGATGCTGATATTACAGTAGCCAGTCTTAACAGTTTACTTGATTTGGCTCTTGATTTTATAAAAAAAAATTTTATTTCTTTTCCGGGAGGCAAACATTTAAAAAATGTGCGGTAAGAGTGTCTATGGTAGTTCACGTTGGCCAAAACACACAAGGAAACGGGTTGTGAAAAAATCTCGTCTGCAATCACAGACGTTCGCATTCGGACGGGATTTAGTTTTCTCAGAGCATCACTTTTTTTTTTTTTGTTTTAGAGTTTGCCATAAAACAGTAGATAATTTGCTCTGGAATTATTACAGAGGTTGTGTGAGAAAAACACAGATGTGGCAGATTCGGATGGGTTTAAAATTGGAAAGTACATCTGTGAAACACAAATTTCTCTAACGACCCCCTGTAAAACTAGTCGTGTCCAAATAGAGCTTATGCGCGAATTGATGGGCGGGGCTAAACAGGCAGTGCTGTAGAATCGGTGGGCGGGGCTATACAGGCAATGCTGTAGAATCAGTGGGCGGGGCTAAACAGGCAGTGCTGTAGAATCGGTGGGTGGGGCTAAACAGACAATGATGTCAAAGCACGTTGATCTTCTTCTGCAGTGGCGGTGTTTATCCACACTATTACATCATAGAGTAGAACATTCCACAAGCTGTTGTTTTGGCAGACTGCCTTCAATATAAGCTGTTTTTAGACTAACAAGAAAGTTTTGAGTTCCGAAACTTACAGGATATTTTTATAGTACAATGGCAATTTTATAGTGCAATGTGAAAAGATGTTGGTTTCTCAGATCATGACCCCTTTAATGTGTTAGCCGACACAAAAATAAGTGTAGAATTAGAAACGTCATTTAAAATGTATAAAGTTAAAAATTACAGTGCACTTTTTAAAAGTGTATTAAAATTGTCATGAAAGTGTACTGTCTTTATATACACTTAAATAACTACGTTAATATTACATTATCTGCAAGTACAGTTTAAAAAAACAATACTTTTAAGATTTGCAGTACACTATAAATGCACATTCACTAGAATTAATCGTCCTTTTTCACAAGGGTGTAACTGTAGTACGGAAATAGTACTTGCCAATAAATGTTCAATTGTTCATGGGCACATTGTACAGTACATAAATGAGTGTTTGTGTGATGGCAGAGGCGGCGACTAAACTGCGACCCCACATTTGAGCTGGAGGAGATGATCCTGGAATCCAAACCACTGCACAAGAAGAAGAAGAGGCTGGCGAGGAAGACGAGGGAGAGCGGCTCTGATGGATCTCCTCAGGTAGCATCTCACTGTCATTACTTAAGAACATAACGGTCACGCCACAGTCTTTGTTTAAAAAAATAAAATAAAATTGTTATGCAATAAGACATAAAACAATTGAAGTCCTGTTTATTACATTACCATGTTTCCCTTGAGTTTTTCTGCAATGGCTCTCTTCTTTGTTTGTCAGTATGAGTCATTTCTCTGAAGGATTTGTTCAATGGGAGATCAGAATCGTTGACCTTTAGAAACATTAACTTGTTCGTTTTTGCACAATGATTTAATTACTCACTGATCTTTTGTTTAGTTTTTTTGATTAAGAAGATACATTATACAGAATTTTAACTGTAGAGAATGATTCAATATTGCATTTAATGTGAAAATTTAACATTTATTAAATTGTAATGTCATTTCAAATGTGTAATTACAAATATATTTAAATATGTGTCAATAGAAATAGAAATTATTAGTGCATATTTCAAATTACCATAAATCCATGTCAGTACATTCAGCAGTACACTTATAATAGAAAAATTATGAAATTACTTATAAAGATGTATTTAAGTGGGTTAAAGGGGATAGTTCACCCAAAAATGGAAATTGACATAAATTATTCACCCTCATCTTGTTCCAAACCTGTATGAGTCTTTTTTTTCTCCCCCCGTTGAACAGTTTCCAAACAGTTTCTGGTAGCCATTGATTTCCATAATATTTTTTTTTTTTTTTTTTAATCAAAATTCTTCAAAATATATTTTCTTGTTCCAACCCCAATTCCAGAGAAGTTGGGACGTTTTGTAAAAATGCAATAAAATCAAGAATCTGTGATTTGTTCATTCTCTTTAACTTTTATTTTAATTGACAAAAGTACAAAGAAAAGATTTCCGAAGTTTTCACTGACCAACGTAAATGTATTTTGTAAATATGAACAAATGTTGTTTTTGACGGCTGCAACACATTCCAAAAAAGTTGGGACAGTGGCAAAATAAAAGTGAAAAGGTTAAAGAATATCCACAGAAAGCAGGTGAATTGGTAATAGGTGAGGGGATCATGTTTGGGTATAAAAGGAGCATCTCAGTCTTTGCAAGCAAAGCTGTATCATGGCTCATCACTTTGTGCCAAATTTCATGAGAGAAGTGTCAAACAAATCAAAAATCACATTCCGCAATGCAAAATTGCAAAGCATTTAGGTCTTTCACCAACTACCACATGTAATGTTGTGAAAAGATTCAGGGAATCCAGAGAAATCACAGTGCACGTAGGGCAAGGCAGGAAAGCTCAGGTGAATATGCTTGACCTTTGAGCCCTCAGATGGCATTGCATAAGAAACCGTCATGCTGCGGTGTTAAATATAGCCACATGGGCTCAGGAGTACTACTGAAAACTGCTGTCACTTAACACAGTCTGCTGCTGCATCAAGAAATGCAACTTGAAACTCTGTTACTCTAGAAGAAAGTATTATATGCATTATATGCAGTGATGCCGCTGGGTTCTCTGGGCCAGAGCTCATCTCAGATAGTCAAAAACACAGTGGAAAGGTGTGCTGTACTCAGATGAGTCCACATTTCAACTTGTTTCTGGGAAAAATGGATTTCGAGTTCTCAGTCCCAAAGACCAAAGGGACCATCCAGACTTTCATCAGTGACTGCTGAGCATCTGAAGCCTTGTTTCAAGAGACTGGACAAAAAAAAATTGCTTGCAAAGCTTTAGCAATCAGTATCCTTAATTCCCAAACAATGAAACATTGTAATTAAAAGGAAAGTTGATGTGACACAGTGTTAAACGTGCCACTGTCCCAACTTTTTTGGAGTGTGTCGCAGCCATCAAAATCAAAATTTGTTCATATTTACAAAATACATTTATGTTGGTCAGTGAGCTTTTAACAATTAGTATCCTCAATTCCTAAACAATGAAACATTGTAATTAAAAGGAAGGTTGATGTGACAGTGTTAAACATGCCTACTGTCCCAACTTTTTTGGAGTGTGTCGCAGCCATCAAAATCAAAATTTGTTCATATTTACAAAATACATTTAAGTTAGTCTGTGAAAACAATAGAAACCTTTTCTTTGAAATTGTGTATGTTAATTAAAGGTTAAAGAGAATTAACAAATCACAGATTCTAGTTTTTATTGCATTTTACAATATGTCCCAACTTTTCTGGAAATCTGATTGTAAATCACATAAATGATAGCATATTTTCAATTAAAAACAGCTAAATGTAAGGGGAAAAAAGAGTACTATTGTCAGTCCTTTAACATTTCTACTGTAAAACTGTGGTGAAATATTAAAGGTATGTTTAGCTACATCTTACCTCACACTTTCACCATTAAAACTGTAGTGCTGTGCTGGAATTTGCGATTGGCTCCCGTAAACAGTAACATCTGCCGTCTTTGATTTGGGTGACCATCTAAATAATTTTGACATTGACGAGCACTGTTTGACTGCTAAGGCAGACCAGTCTAAAGATGTAACTTTTAAAACTTTTTGTCATCCTAACAACAATCAGAGTGCTGAGTAATGTGCAGCAAAGCAGAATCAGAAATATCAATAATTTGGCCATTTCTAAGTATTGTCACATTGAATGTCTGGCGGTTATGGCCCTGGTGCAATAGCCAAACAGGGTAAATTATATGAAGATATAATAATCAAAGCAAAGTCAAAAGGTGCTCATTGTTTATAGTGATATGATGCATTGATCATATTTATAATACCTAAATTGGCATTAGCATCTTTGGAAATCTTTTCTTTGTACTTTTGTTAAAGAGAATTAAGAGAATTAAAGAGAATGAACAAATCACAGATTCTTGATTTTATTGCATTTTTACAAAACATCCCAACTTCTCTGGAATTGGGGTTGTAATTTCCATTTAGTGTTAGTTATTCCGTCTAATGTTTATATTTGATTTTATTTATCTGATTTCACGTGGCCATGTGTTTCTCTCTGTACTCTGGAATTGGGGTTGTAAATTAAAAAAAAAAAAAACTCAAAACAGGTTTGGAACAACTGATTAAATTATGACAATTTTACTTTTTGGGTGAAATGTCTCTGAGTTCAACTAACTGCATTTAATATAAATTAATAATAAATTATTAATTTAATATAAATAATATAATAATTTAATATAAATATAATAAGTTTCCATTTAATTGTAAATAACATGCAATTAAGTGTCAGAGAACATTCCATTCCATTCACACTTATTTTTCTTAAAGTATAGTTTTTCTATAATAATATACTGTTTTTAAAAGTATGCTAAAGAGTACTTCACAGAATGAAAGAAAGAATATAGGAGCTGGAGCTAGTGTTGTACGTGCACATTTTCTGAAGCAGTGAAGATCAATAAAGTATGACCAGTCCTGCCCTATACAGTATCTGCTCCTGACTCGGTTTCTCAGTTCTCTCCTCCCACTGACGTTTGTAATGTATGGAGAGATGAGCTCAATCCAATCACAGATAAATGCAGTGGAAAATTGAACTCTTGATGTGAGAACAAAATAAAGAGAAGCATCCCACGGTGACTGCCTCCCTTCCTAGAGTTCACTCGCTGTTCAGAGGAATATTTCCCCTGTTTCTTCAGTCTGTGCTTCAGTACTGATTATTAGGAATGTCACAGTTACAACTAGTCGTCCGTCACGTCATACAGTGCGCGAGAGAGCCGCTCTGCTGCACAAATGCGCATCTACCGTGTGTTGCGTGATTTCATGTTGGGTTACGGTAACTTACAGTGACGGAGAAATGAGCTGTGTGTCATCTGAAAGTTTTAGATCAAGAGACAGATTTACTAAACAGGGCAGATTAGCATTAGAGCGCAATTCCATAAAAGCACCGATGGAAGGGGAAAATCCTGCGTGTGATTTATTGACAATGCGCACATTAAAGCACACCAACGCAACATCTCATTTCCATAATGACCAGCGCAATTTACCAAGAGCAGCGCAAATTACCGCCTGCTTTAAGACTAGGTTTTAAATAATGGCGCAAATACTAGAAAATTGACAAGCGCAAACGTTAGTAAATCACGTTGTGTCTGAAAGGGAAACGCCTACAAATGTATTTTTAGTATTTCACAGTATTGAAATGTCTGAGTATTTCACAAAGCATTTTAGCACTAAAACTAGCTCCTAAATCTGTGAAACGTTAGGAGTAGTGAAGAGTCACTAAAACTAATCACAAACGATCCTAAAATAGCTGTTGCTGGCAATCTGCATCGGAACGTAAACATTTTAGAAACATTTGACGATAATGTGCTTTTAAAAAGGTATTGCCTTTGGTTTTGGAGGTTATCCCAACTCCAAACTTTCCTTTGATTGTATCCTTGTTTTCATTAACCAGTTGGGCAAGAAGTAAAAGCTGTTCTTGCGTCCAGTTTGGTTTTCGTTTACGTTTGCATGTCTTACTATCAGCCATAATTATTCTACTCTGTTAATTAAAAGGCTGTTTATATGCATATTCACTCTTTTTTTTTTTTTTTTTACGAGAAGCATACAGGCTGACAATTACCTGAACATATACATATATATTATATTGTTTAATTAGTGACACTTAGCCTGCATTTTTAAACCTTTATTTGAATATGGCAACATAATATCGCGCTCTACAATACTTCTATGAATGAATCTCTGAAAGAGACTATCAGCCAATCACTGTGTGCATAGTTAATAAGCATGCTGACATCATCCATAGCAACAAGGTCAACTCCGCCCCTTTACTCGTAGCTTAAGACTTCTCTCTATTCTTCAGTAAAAGTTTGTCTCAGCAGCTTTGTGAATAGGTTTTAAGAGAAACTCTTAGCTAAAAACTTTTACTACTATTTAGGAGTGGTAAGATAAAATGTTTTGTGAATACGGGCCCAAGCCCCTAGTCCACTCCCGTCAGTTTGGTGTTCTGCGCGCGACTCAAATGCTCCGCTCCCCACCCAAATATTACTACTGTCTGTTAATGAAGATTTGACGGATGAACTCACGATTGGACTCTTGTTGTGTCAGAAAGTGATAAGACTTTCAGTTTTATGGACGTCACCATCTTTGATTTTACTTTTGGTCACTGTTGCTATGGTTACTGGTAAGGAATACGGGCTTGACTCCTGTTGCATACAGACAGCATTCGAGACGCTACTGTAAGCTGCTATGTGAACAGGACATTTCGAGACTCACAGCTGTAAGTAAATGCAGTTGTCAATCCCAAAAGCTAACAGTGTGAACGTAGCCACCGATTCTCTAAAACTAATGTCAAAGCGCAGTGCTTAAAATGTTGGTTCACCGAAAATGGAAAAAAAAAAGTTTTTCTTTCTTCTGCGGAACAAGACATAATGTGTGTTCAGCAGCTTGTGACTGGATTTCAAAGAGCTTTTTATTGGATGGAATGTGAAGGAGGTCTCTGCTGGATTGTAGCATGCTAAGCATCAGTCACGCTTATACTCGAGGAAATCCGTGCACTGGTGGAGTTGCGTTGCTGGGTTTCTGGAGTAAGCACTAAACACTCAAATCAAACCCAAACTCATGACTGCACACATTTACACCGGCAGCAGCTCTTGTCGTTTTGCTTTGCAGTACACATTTTGTGTTATATTAGAGCCCTCTAACACTCAATACATGCTAGTCTCTAGCAGACAGACTTTTAACTATCAGCTTAAATCTGGTGCACATTGCAGCTTATCCTGGCCAAAACCATCCACTTCGAAGGATCTGGATGAGCAATCATAGTTGTTTTTTCTTGGTCATGTTTGGTGCAAGTAATTATTAAATAATGAAATTGCAGCCTGTTTTACTGCAGGTTTACATATGATGCTTAGTGTTTGTGTTAGCTGTAAAATCTGATGTAAAACGAGGAATACAGAATCTTATGTTTACTATTCAATTCAAGTCAAGTCAAAACAAGTCACTTAATTTATAGCGCTTTATACAATACAGATTGTTTCAAAGCAGCTTCACAGTATTAAACACAAAGAGCAATTGCTGACCAATAAAATATTTTAGAGCTTGACACTGCTAGAATTAATTCGTATTCATTCTAGAAATTCACATCAGTTTTTAATGTCTGGAAATCATACTTTTATAATTTCTTCATATACAGTAACCAGGTTTGCCAAGACCAAATAACAATTGTTAAAGTAATACATTTAAAATTAACTAAATAAATGTAATTTGTTTAGCTTATTTTTAAACTTGTTTTGCATTATTTTAAAAGCTTTCAGCCATGTTGTGCCCCCTTAGAAGTGTGCTTAAAAAAAAAAAGTCACTAATTTGACAATAAATAATTTCTTGCACATAAAAATATCATTTTATAGACTGTAAAAAAATCCATAACAATAGGGCACAATGTACTGTGTTAATATGAATGATTTTTTTACTGGTGTTTTACCTATATTTTGAAATATGCACTTCATTGCTTTGTGTTTTAGGGTTAATGCAGATGTCCGTACAATACAACAAAAATGAAATAAAATCCATTGGAATTGCTGAATACCTGCATACATTGCATACATTGTATATTGGTCTGTGCTAAACAAACTTTTCATGAAATATGAAAAAGCTAGGTTAAAAACCAAGACATTTCTTATCTTTGTTTAATTTTAAAAAAGGCTGTCATGGTTTTGAGAAAATCCTGGTAACAGTAATTTTAAAAGTAATGGAACATGGAAAATTAATGTCAATTTCTAGAATGAATATGAATTTATTCTAGTTGTGTCAAGCTCTATTTGTCAGAAACTACTATTTGAGGACAAACGCTAAATCGAACGAATGACATGTGCTGGTTATAAAAGCCCTGAAATACATTCAGTTCTTGAAAGCCTGGTATTATGGAATTATTTTAACGTTCATAGTTATATTTCCGTCATGACAACTCTCGGAGAGATTAGCATGGTAATATAGCTACAGGAGTGTGGCACTGTGCATCTGAAATCACCACGCTAATGAAAACATCAACCTTGAAAACAAATCAACGCGCCATTGAGGTTAAACAGCTAAATATGGCGAACCCATGTTGAAAATGTATACAGCGCAAATTAGTATTTCACTTTAACCCGTTTTGATATAGCTCAGTCGGCGGACCTCACAGCAATTACATACAACAATTAGTTTAAAACTGGTTCATGATTACTCTTAAAAATTAACAAGGCAGACCACGCAATATGCTCCCTGATATGGAGTAAAACAGCGTCCACTTATCTTATAGAAGCTGATTTCAGATGCTTTCTGATGCGCGCTCACGCTGCAACTTCAATAATCGCTGGCAAAGTATTTGAATGTTGAGCAGCAACCTCATTGGCTGCTGATGCGACCAATCAGTTGCGCCGTGTAAATAACTACGTGATTACTAACAGATAAAGGACCTATCAGCCTGCGCCATCTAGAGTTTCATAACAGAACTTTGTATTTATTCTTTTTTATTTATTTTAACACATACTTTATTTAAAAATTTATATTTACACTTTATTTTAATATATTTTAATTCCAAGTTTGCTGAGGGAGATGCTGTCACAAATGTAATGGTCCTTTTATCTAAATGAATTAAACAAAGAATTTAAAGAGAATAAAGCAAGAAAGATAATAACTTGAATATATGGTGAAGTAATGCATTTGAACCAAATCGAAAATAATATTTTTATTTCAAAATATTCACATTGACTCTTAATCGCCTAAACAGCTCTATTAATGTTTCTTGTCTCTCACATTCAATTTACGAATAACATTAGATTAATTACATAAATGATATAGTGTATTTTCAATTCGTAAACGCAGTTGTAAGATGTTAAACGTTTAGCTATATTTTACCTCACACTCTTTTCAGTCATTTTGACATTGACGAGCACTGTTAGATCACCGAAGCAGAAAAAAAATTAATGTAAAAAAATTAAAAAGTTGGCCATATTCCATATGCCATATAATGCTGGTTACGACCCTGCTTCACGAGCCATTCACTTAGTAGTATTTCATGTGCAACATTATAACTCATTCTGTTCATTTGATCACACAGAATGGACAACTCCAGCAGCGCTTAGAGACTGTCCAAAGAGATTTCATCGTCTTCAACAGGGAGAAGTAAGAAATATTTTGACAATTTGTCATGTCCACTTTCATGCAGTGTAAAGTAAATATAGTTTCGATGGTTTTAGTAGTAGTAGTAGTAGTAGTAATAGTAGTAAATAGCCTAACACAGTAGTTAATTTACTCAAAATGCAGTTTTATATGAAACACTTGATTAAAACATTAAATTGCAGGAAATGAATGAATATTCTCGTTTTAAAGGAACGCATAAGAGAAGTAAAAAGGCACTGTTAAAATGTTTTGTCATGTTTTATTTTCATATTTTCTGTTTTTATTTTCACTTCAGGGAAACTTTTAGTAATTTTGTTGTGTTTCTGTGATTTTTATTAGAATTTGTTCTCTATATATTAATATTAATTTCAATTTTTCAGTAGCTCAGTAGTTACTTTAGCACATTACCTTAGCTAAATGTAAATGAGAAATGTTGCTTGGCAACTGAATATTTTATTTCAGTTAACATTTATTTCAAGTAGCAATTTTTTTTTTTCAGTTTACTGCAATAACCTCGCCTTAAGGTAACAACTGCAGATTCGACTAGATATGTTGTCCTTTCTCTGTTTTGGAGGTTGAGGAAAACCAAAGCAGACACTGAGACAAACAACCTCAATGCAGAAGAGACGAACAAAGCCATTCAAGATGGACAGAACAACAACGTAGAGCACTGTTTATCAGGCTAACATCTGGACCCGCCACAGCGTTCCTCCTTCTCTCGACGCTAACGGCGAACAGCCCTGGACCCCAGCAAACGCATGAGAAAATCCACGGGAAGATCACGGATTCTGGATGGAAGCATCAACCTGGTGTGACCCTCGTGCTCTGCATTAACCGGCCTGACTACACAATCACACACATAGAGAAAGAACTGGACGATGATGCTCTCTGCACCTGGCTGTGAAATGTGTGCCTTACTATTTAATGGATTTCTCTAATGTGTTTGGAGGCACGTGAAGATTCACCGCTGTCTGATTCAGCGAGTGATCGGACTCCAGCCCTTCACCGTGATTTATAAAGCTGCGCTTCTTAACATACAAATGCAGAGAACAGAATGTTCTCAGAATGAGAAGGTACTCACTTCACCTCATTATGCCGCTGTGATTCATTCAAATGATGCAACTGTGAACCTTACGGAGCTGCAGAAAACTGTCATTCATGCCACTGAGAGCATTATGTGGCCTTTCTGCTTCTTTAGCGTTTCTGGAGATTCATTGCTGGATCACACTGTGCCGCTGAATAAGATATGGTCCAATCATAATAAAATCATTTAATAGCATCATCTGACAAGTCTAAGGTTTGCACAGCCTAGGATTATTCACACAATGTCTGGCTCATTTATTTAAAAAATAATAATAATAAAAAATAAATCGGGCCTCTTCTCTTAATATGAAGTGTGAAAATTTTACCTGTATTTTAAATTACACATTGCATTGTGTTTTAGAGTTAAAGAAAAATGCTCATAAACTAAATGATAATGTCCTGGCAGAAATGTACCACTATTTTTTCCGAACCTCTTTATTTTACAGTGGAGTTTGGTAAAAAATAATACAACGACTCGATATCGCCATCTAGTGGTCAGGTGAATATTAACTATTACTGATAATCTACCCACAATGCTGTTGAACAACAACAGCAATTCTGAGGAATATTAAAAATGTCAAGTTTTAGCCATATATATATATATATATACACATCATCAAGTTAGATATAAAGTCACCTGCTTTATATATTATTATTATTATTACTGTTATGGAATATGCAGCTAATTGGACTTGATAGCCTAACAGAACCATTAGCAATTTTTTCCAAAACTATGTATTATTATACAAATACAAAATGTGACTTTTCTCATTTATTTCGGGGGGTTTGAGAGCTGCATGAAAACCCTGTTATGCAGTCGCTTTTCAGTGAGAATAATATCAAGAGAATTTTCCCTTTTCCCTCATTGACCTGAGGTTGGATCTTGTGTGTGTAATATGTGTTTTATGTGAAAACGTGTGTAATGTATGTTCTAGTAGTTCTGATTTGAGTTGATGAATATAAAGAGCGGCTGAGAAATCATTCACAGGCAGTCAGTTGTAATGTCTGTTTATTGAGGAGCAAATTTTGCACATCACACGTTCATTTCCACCTGCTTTTTTTGACTCGGATGTTAACAAAAAGAAAGGTAATACAATCAAACCTACATCAATATAATAAACAACCTATTCCACATCATTCGGTAAATCACTTTAGCCATTGTTATTTGGTGCATCTAACATACAGTATGCTGAACTGTCTTTTTCCATTAAATGAGAGCTTCGAATTCACATGAACGATTCAGATATCCAAAAATTATTCCAATACTTTGCGTGATTTAAGAAAAGACATTGTAGCACCTGTTAATCATCTTTCAATAATAACTGATGAATGCAAAAGGAGAAATATCTTTCTCCTGCAGGCTTTGTTTTCATCATTCATTTTCCCAAGAAATTGTTCATTTTTCCTTTTTTGAGATTCAGCTATTCCTTCACATGACGGATGCATAATGTTTTTCGTATCTTCAGAGAGACGGATAATGAACGCAGTACAGTATGTGAATATATGTAACTGTCCTGTAATAATATCACTGCATGTTCTTCCTTAACATTCACCTTTATTATACTTAAAAAAAAACTGCTCAACACTTTAACTTCATTTACAAAGTAACGTTAACTATCATAATCACAGCTGATGCACGCAAATAAAGCTTATGAGGGAATACAGACGAAGCTCTATGAAACACACGACAGTAGTCCTTCCTTACCGAACGCAAGCGCCTGGAAAGTTCCTTTCATAAACATCGCAGACCATCCAAACGAGAGTTGTATTTACGGTAATTCTAATGTCTTCTAATTCAGTTTCTCTAAACACACAAATGAACGTGACGCTACACTAAATGCTTTGCTTTCTCAGAGGAGGACTACTGATCTTCAGTCACTCATCAGGAGGAAATCATGGAGGGTAAGGCATGAGTTCAGTGTTTTACGTTTCTTTTGTTTCGTTTCCTGACTAATCACCTTACTTCTACACAGCTGATTTGATCCTGGCCTCTGTCTTACATGCTCTTTATATTTAACTGAGGGAGGTGATATTGGAGCGGCCACCGGGGGGCACAACGATGCGTCTTCCAGCCGGTCTGATGGGGGCTTCTTCAGGACCTACAGAGAAACACCGAGATATAAAAACAGTCTTCATTAACGCACTAGAAGCCTTTAACCAAACCCACCAGCGAATCCCAGTTGTACAACCTTTGATGCGTAGCAAAACCATTTGTTTTGTGGAAAAAAGACTGTACTTTAATGACTTTAATGAGGGAAAGAACTACAATCCCATGAACGAGTGTGAGCTGTGCTTCATCCATCTGACTTACTGTCAGTGAAAATTTGGTTTGCCATAATTAATGTGAAGTGCATTCAATTTGGAATTAGAAATGCATTAGGAAGTCATTCTGATGGTGTTTCTCAGTTTTGGTGTAAAAAAATATAGGCCTATATGTATATATATATATACTTTAGAACAACCTAAAAAAAAATATTAGGTTTTGTCAAATTATATGTAAATTTTGATTTAATAATAATTATTATTAATTAGTTCTGTCAAATGATTAATCACATCCAAAATAGAAGTTTTTGTTTACATAATATATATGTGTGTGTATTTATTATGTATATATAAATACGTACACACACGCATGTATATATTTCAGAAAAATATGTTGTTTATATGATAAATTTATTTAGATATAAAATATAAGAATATAAATGTATTGTATTTTTTAAATATTTACTGTATGTGTGTGTATTTATATATACATAATAAATATACACAGTAAACACATATTATGTAAACAAAAACTTTTATTTTGGATGCGATTAATCGCGATTAATCGTTTGACAGCACTATTATTAATATTAATTAATCTTCTCACAAGACAAACATTCAAAACATAATTCAACAATATCTTTTCTTCAGACATGAGCCAAAATGTTACTTATCTCTTTTTCTTTTTTCCTTTTTTTTGGCCTTTTAAACTTATTTTCACAATAAACTAAAATAGCTATGAAAGCAGAACTTTATAAATAAAGACAACTTTGAAAGAGATTCATGTTTATTGTCTGTTCAAAATATGCATTATATTTTCATTATGTAAAAAACACTTTCAAACTTTGTTTGCGTCAACCCTGTTACTGAACATTCACAATGTTGTGGGCATGTATTTTTCCTGCATATTTCTATAGAGGCCCATTTTTGCCACAAGATAATAAATAAATTTAAAAAAAAAGTAACTGCAGCTTTTTACCACAAAATTTTTTTTTCTTTTTCTTAAGAATTACAAGATGTAAACTCACAATTGTAGGATATAAATGTGCAATTCTGAGAAAAAAGTCAGAATTGTGAGATAAAAAAGTTGCAATTACCTTTTTTATGTTTTATTCCGTGGCAGAAAGTAATATAGAAAAAAATAGAATTGTGAGATATAAACTCTGAATTGTGAGCTGTAAACAAGAAAAAAGTTTATATAAGAGTTGTAATGCATTACACTTGTCACTCTAGAAAAAAAAACATTTTATGGATTAACACTGGGTTCTGCATCTGTTGAATTTCATTCATGCATTTGGCTTTTATCCTAAGCAAATTACATTGCATTCAAGATTTTTCGTTTATCAGTTCATGCATTCCCTGGGAATCAAACCCATGATCTTGGCATTGCTACTGTAGCTGCATGGTCTATTATTTGAGCTACAGGAACTACTTCATGCCAGAAGTGCATGACCATAAATCATCCCCATCAATAATTTTGCCAGAAAGAAGTCTGCTGTATGAATATGAGACATAATTTTCCAGGGTTACCTGACAGTGTGAAGCCAGACTGGTAGAGGTTCCTTGCAGGGGCTTTGGTGGGTGAGGTACGGGTGGAGGCAGATGGCGTGCCGCCCCTCGACATGGGTGAGAATTCAGACACGGGGCCGTCATACATGCCTCTGGGGACCGCCTTCAGAATGGCCAGCTTTAGGAGAAACCCAAACACAGTGCTTCAGTTCAATACAGGATTGTGCAGCACACCATTTATAGAGAACGACAGAGTTTGGGTGTTTGCAGTTACATTCCATGGATGCGTTTCTCCTCATGTGGGTTGTTTTTGGGAATTGTGTGCTGAAAATTGTGTTGAAAATTGGTTCCAGATTTGGCTGACAGATTGTTGAGACGGTCAGTCGTGTTGCACTATCATCTCTATTTTGTACAATGTAAGCAAGCTATTTTTGAGATTTGCTGTATTAATACAAACAGTGGACAAAATGCAGGGAGAGGAAAAAACAAACTGTGACTCAACCTAAAATCATCTGAACTGAAAGAGTACAAACATTCAAAGATATATTCAAGATTTTGGGATTTCAAGATTTGAATCCCAAGGCCATCCAAGTTTGTTTCTTCATCAGATTTGGAGAAATGTAGCATTGCATCACTTGCTCACCAATATGCTCACTTAATGATGGATTTGTTTCTTACAAACATGCAGCTTTTGGTTTCTTAAGACATTAATTGATAGACTACTTGTGGATTATTGTGATGTTTTTATCAGCTGTTTAGAATCTCATTCTGACGGCACCCATTCACTGCAGAG
>NW_015551045.1:1734990-1741691 GCF_001515605.1 Sinocyclocheilus anshuiensis
CAGTCATACTCAGACAGGAAAGCTGTCACTGGTGACAAAAAATATCACACTTTCACAATCCAGGCACTGCAAAGTCTATATGCACTTTATGAAAGCATGATAAATAGACTGCAATACAATTGATTATTGTTGGTAACTGTATCAGTAACAAATTTAATGAATAGCATAAATATTACATTATGAAACATTAAAATAGTCGAAAATATCATGAAAATTATTAGTGCTGTCAAACAATTAATCGCATCCTAAATAAAAGTAGTTTTTGTTTACATAATATATATGTGTGTGTATTTATTATGTATATATAAATACGTACACACACGCATGTATATATTTCAGAAAAATATGTTGTTTATATGATAAATTTATTTAGATATAAAATATAAGAATATAAATGTATTGTATTTTTTAAATATTTACTGTATGTGTGTGTATTTATATATACATAATAAATATACACAGTAAACACATATTATGTAAACAAAAACTTTTATTTTGGATGCGATTAATCGCGATTAATCGTTTGACAGCACTATTATTAATATTAATTAATCTTCTCACAAGACAAACATTCAAAACATAATTCAACAATATCTTTTCTTCAGACATGAGCCAAAATGTTACTTATCTCTTTTTCTTTTTTCCTTTTTTTTGGCCTTTTAAACTTATTTTCACAATAAACTAAAATAGCTATGAAAGCAGAACTTTATAAATAAAGACAACTTTGAAAGAGATTCATGTTTATTGTCTGTTCAAAATATGCATTATATTTTCATTATGTAAAAAACACTTTCAAACTTTGTTTGCGTCAACCCTGTTACTGAACATTCACAATGTTGTGGGCATGTATTTTTCCTGCATATTTCTATAGAGGCCCATTTTTGCCACAAGATAATAAATAAATTAAAAAAAAAAGTAACTGCAGCTTTTTACCACAAAATTATTTTTTCTTTTTCTTAAGAATTACAAGATGTAAACTCACAATTGTAGGATATAAATGTGCAATTCTGAGAAAAAAGTCAGAATTGTGAGATAAAAAAGTTGCAATTACCTTTTTTATGTTTTATTCCGTGGCAGAAAGTAATATAGAAAAAAATAGAATTGTGAGATATAAACTCTGAATTGTGAGCTGTAAACAAGAAAAAAGTTTATATAAGAGTTGTAATGCATTACACTTGTCACTCTAGAAAAAAAAACATTTTATGGATTAACACTGGGTTCTGCATCTGTTGAATTTCATTCATGCATTTGGCTTTTATCCTAAGCAAATTACATTGCATTCAAGATTTTTCGTTTATCAGTTCATGCATTCCCTGGGAATCAAACCCATGATCTTGGCATTGCTACTGTAGCTGCATGGTCTATTATTTGAGCTACAGGAACTACTTCATGCCAGAAGTGCATGACCATAAATCATCCCCATCAATAATTTTGCCAGAAAGAAGTCTGCTGTATGAATATGAGACATCATTTTCCAGGGTTACCTGACAGTGTGAAGCCAGACTGGTAGAGGTTCCTTGCAGGGGCTTTGGTGGGTGAGGTACGGGTGGAGGCAGATGGCGTGCCGCCCCTCGACATGGGTGAGAATTCAGACACGGGGCCGTCATACATGCCTCTGGGGACCGCCTTCAGAATGGCCAGCTTTAGGAGAAACCCAAACACAGTGCTTCAGTTCAATACAGGATTGTGCAGCACACCATTTATAGAGAACGACAGAGTTTGGGTGTTTGCAGTTACATTCCATGGATGCGTTTCTCCTCATGTGGGTTGTTTTTGGGAATTGTGTGCTGAAAATTGTGTTGAAAATTGGTTCCAGATTTGGCTGACAGATTGTTGAGACGGTCAGTCGTGTTGCACTATCATCTCTATTTTGTACAATGTAAGCAAGCTATTTTTGAGATTTGCTGTATTAATACAAACAGTGGACAAAATGCAGGGAGAGGAAAAAACAAACTGTGACTCAACCTAAAATCATCTGAACTGAAAGAGTACAAACATTCAAAGATATATTCAAGATTTTGGGATTTCAAGATTTGAATCCCAAGGCCATCCAAGTTTGTTTCTTCATCAGATTTGGAGAAATGTAGCATTGCATCACTTGCTCACCAATATGCTCACTTAATGATGGATTTGTTTCTTACAAACATGCAGCTTTTGGTTTCTTAAGACATTAATTGATAGACTACTTGTGGATTATTGTGATGTTTTTATCAGCTGTTTAGAATCTCATTCTGACGGCACCCATTCACTGCAGAGCATCCATTGCTGAGACACTGATGCAATGCTACATTTCTCCAAATCTGATGAAGAAACAAACTCATCTTTTGGGTAAACTCTTCCATTAATTCCCACCCATGTCATTCCAAACCCATAAGACCCCAAATGAAGATATTTCTGAATAATAATTTTAATGACATTTTAATGATTGGGATAGAATCACTGATTCACATTCATCAAACAAGCACGTCTGAGCTTCTGTTTACCATGATCTATAGATATATGAGCAAATCAGTGTTTTTATGTGAATAAAAAGCCTAAATTAAATGTTTATCACATAAAGCAATGACCTTTTTTTTTTTTACTTTTTGAAGCTTGAAAATGATATGACTTCCTATGGACGGCCAGAAATCTCTCAGCTTTCATCAAACATATCTTCATTTGTATTTTGACGATGAACCTAAGTCTGATGGGTTTAGTACAGTAAGGGTGAGTGAATGATGACAAAATGTCCATGTTTGCATGTAATATCTCTTTAAGTGTTATGTTTTCATTTTGAACCATGTGAACACTTTTATGCGGCTTCTTTCTAAACCTTCTGCTTCCTTCTGTCTGCTTTTGGCATGATGGTGGAGCCACAGTTTAAACTGTTTACAGGCCAAGAATCCCATGTCTGCATTCACTCTAGTTGAAACCGCAAAAAGAACTAGATTTGACTTTCCTAGAGGAAATTATGATAAACTGCAGAACACTGTGGGGGGGAAAAAGAAAACTGGAATTTCATTGCAGTGCTGCCTTGAATGCACTGTAAAACAAATGAGCTACTGTCACGCATGTGTCCTGCTGTACCTGTTTCCTGGCTTTGACACGTTTGTAAGCGAAGTCCGGATATGGGGAGCAGGGAATAAACCGTCCAGTGCCAGCGGTCGCATGCAGGTTCCCGTCCTCCAGAACAATCTTGCCCTGGCAGACGACCAGCATGGGCGCACCTCTCAGCTCCATGCCCTCGAACACATTATACTCCGCTGCCTAGAACAACACGAGAACATCATGCTGAGAAAGCTCATGTACGTAACACCTGTGTCCCAAAAATGACCACTGCAATGCAATGCTTTTGGACCAACTTTGTATTAACTCTCCTTAACTATTACGTACATTTAAATGAACCATTTGATGCATTGCAATTATTGTTCACATACATATTGTACTTATATTTGAAAATACCATCCTGTGATTACATCTGTAAATCATTTCTGTAGTTACTGTGCATCTATAATTGCACTGTTGACCCTACCTCTACCCCTCAAACCTAACCAGACCACCAAACTGGCCCCTAAACTTACTCGCATTCCACCTCAATAGCAGCAAAAAGTTTTGCAATTCTACATGAACACTGTACCTAACAATTCATTATTTTATTATTAAATATTTAAAGACAAGTGGGACCATACTTTTTTGTGACATGTTACTATAGTACTACCATGTACTACAATGGAACATGGCTGTTTTTTGTCTTTGCTTTTTTGTAATGTGATATTTATATTTTAATCCTTTTTGTGCACATACAGTGCAGTGATGCATTTTTAATAGCCTTCAATTTGCACAATGACTTATTAACATGAATTGCATTTGAAATGCATAAATAAACTGCATTTATTTAAACAAAAGTATAGTAAAAACAGTAAAACAAGTGAAACATTATTACAATTTAAAATAGCTTTTTTCTATGTGAATACGGAGTAAAATGTAATTTATTCCTGTGATCAAAGCTGTATTTTCAGCATCATTACTCCAGTCTTCAGTCACATGATCTTCAGAAATCATTCTAATATGCTGGTTTGCTGCTCAAGAAGCATTTCTGATTATTATCGGTGTTGAAAACAGTTGCGCTGCTTCATATTTTCATGCAAACCGTGATACCTTTTTTTTTTTTTTTAGAATAGAATAGACTCTCTGATGCACAGAAAGTTCGAAAAACATCAAAAACGTCCAACATGACATTGAGCTGCTGCACTTTTCGACATAAATTGACACAAACAGCTGTTTTGAGTTTGAGCTTCTGCAAAGAGGAACGTCGAGATATTCCTCACTAATGAAGATCACATGTAGGACTCCGGCCTCCTTCATTCACTCTCGTTCTCATTCTTCACCTCTTCGCCAAACAGCTGGATAGAGGAATTGCAAAAACATCCGTCTCTATTTCCTCGTCTTTTTCTCACACTCGCAGCCTCCTGTCTTTTGTTAGCACTTTCTCTAAAATGCATCACTTCTGTTTAGTTTACTACTCCCTTATTTTCTGATTTCTTCATCTCTAGTGGATATCGTAATTGTAGTGGTGTCCCACCATGATCCACAGTCTTTCCACAGAAATTTGGCGCTCATCCATCCTTTGTATGTGAGAACAGGAAATGACATGCACACAACATCTGCCAAGAATGCTGGCATGGGCTCATGTAGAAAAACACAAACGCAAGGCTTTCTGGCAGGTGATGAAGTCATGTTTTAGGTGACTTCACAAAGCTCGGGAACCAAGGATACGGAGCCACAGAATAAACAATCAATAAACATCAGCCATGTTATCCACAGTTGAAAGCAATGGCAGCCGGCGCTGTTTGGATGTGTAATGGTCTCTAGAGAAGTGGCCGAAAAGGAAATGAAAATGTCATTTTGGCAGTGCCTGAGTTCTGCTGACTCTTTTCCCCAAAGGTTTTCAAACGATCCACATATTTAGTTAGCCCTTGTAGAATCTGCTCAGGAAATTCCAGTTCCCATCTCACTCGAATCTACAATCTGTAGCTCTTCAATCAGTAGATTAATGCTCTTATGCTGATGTTTGGAAGAGGAGAAAAGAAAGAATGGAGTCTAAGCGTCTGGACACTCATAAACCGCTCACTGCAGGTTCTTCAGAACTTCTATTGGACCGTGACCCAAAGATTGTCATTGTCCAAATTGTGGATTCATTGCAATGGTAACTAGATGAGGAACGTTTGCAAACAAACTTTGATGTTGGCTTGACAAAGCCTTGTTTGAAAGTTTGAAATAACCTTGAAAAGATTGAAGATTTGGTAAAACTTTAGTTTAGGGACCCATTCTCACTATTAACTAGCTGCTTATTAGCATGCATATTACTAGCATATTGGCTGTTAATTCGTACTTATAAACAGGGTGCGAATTACACAGTGATCATCGGGGGGGTCAGAGCACTGGGGGGGGTATTTTTATGTTTTAAATAGGGCTGTTAAGTGCTTATTTAAAAAAAATCTAATTAATTGCTTAATGTACCAATTAATCAAATTAATCTCAAATTAATGAGATTATTAATTAACATGCACATCATGTGCCGATTAAAGATAAAGTTATTATTAAAGATAATAGTTATCATTGTGTTCATTTAGAAAAAAAAAACACTAAATGGACATTACAGGAAAGTAGCTGAAATATAAGTAGCTTTAGATAGAAATATTTTAATTCAACATATAAAAATACAAATAAATAGTGAAATATTCAATTATTTAAAAAAAAACTATACTCTATATACAATTAAAAGCGTCAGTAGGTGGTGGCAAATACCTGTTTTAAGTCAGTGAGTCATTCAATAATTAATTCAATCGATTCGTTCAAACAGCTCATTCATTCAGAAACGAAGCAAGTGACTGCCTTTATGAACGGTTCACTGAATCATTGATTCACTCGATTTGTTTAAAAACGTGGATTCATTAATGAAAAACTGCTGTGTGTTGATCAAAGACGCACAACACTTCGCCTCGGCTTTATTTTCATTCGTGAAATTACTGACAATGTGTCTAAAATGTAATTATTCACACCTTTACCTTATCTTTACTTTTACGTAAAAACTGTTATGTAACCTATTTTTGTATTTCTACCAGCCAATGATGATTCTGAAAGAAAACACGCAGTGTTTGTTATAGTAACACATGCAGCTTTCACGCGCATCTGACAGAACTGCTGTATTGCTGTTAGCGGTTATTTTAGCAAATAGTTTGCTCCGTAAATTCAGTTCAACAGCATTAATTTGAAGAGGGTAAACTTTATCACTCGACTGAATCTACACATGCATTTTAGGTGTTCTTGCTCCATCCAAGCAATAAATGCACATATTTGAATGAGCGCTGTAGCGTATTTTTCAGCCGCTCAGGAAATGTCAATACGACTCATTTCAGGGCTGCCAAAATTATATTTTAAAATCAGCCAGGGCTATAGAAATGCATATTAATATTTACAAGTAAATCTCCATATTATTCGTAGGCTAGCCTTCTTTCTCTGACCCCCGGGTCTGACCCCCCAAAAAATGGACATACGAGGAGGTCAGAAAGTACCGGCATTTGACTTGAGTTCACTTGAGTTTGACTTGAGGTGGAGTATCACAAAGTTACTATATTTTAAATGTACTAAATTGGAACTTCATTATTACATATCTGCAGTGTTGGGGGTAACGCATTACAAGTAACGCGAGTTACGTAATC
>NW_015551045.1:1742309-1755941 GCF_001515605.1 Sinocyclocheilus anshuiensis
TGTCCAGATTTAAAAAGTAACGCAAAAGTAACGTAACGCATTACTTTCCATAAAAAGTAACTACGTACCGTAATTAGTTACTATTTTATGGAGTAACGCAATATTGTAATGCATTACTTTTAAAAGTAACTTTCCCCAACACTGCATATGTGTAATCATGAAAATATTCCGAAGACAGAAGTAATTATGAAAATACATATAAAGATGTACTTATGTCCTACTTAAGTGGGTCAAAAAGCACTCAAGTTTTGAGACCTCTAATTGCATTTAATATAAATGTAAACTATAGTACATTTTAATTTAACTGTAAATAACATGCAGTTAAGTGTCTGAAAACATTACATTCAGTTTGCACTTAAGTATATTCTTATAAAGTACATAATTTCCATAATAAGTACTCTTTATTAAATTCACTAATTGATTAGTGAAACTGTAATATGTAATTGATTTGAAAAGTAACGGCAAACTTCAAAAAGCTGCATGAAATGAGATGATATTTATGTCTGTTGCACAAACCTGTGGGCTAGTGGTTGGTTCATTAAAAGTGATGCTTGCAGAGTTGCAGTTCTTCTCTCACTTATCAACACATTCCTACAGTAATAAAGGTCTGCTGAGACTTAATAAGGCAACAAAAGGAAACTCTGTTTGTCAGATATCTCCTGTTTTTGTGGTCTGTTTCTATCCAGCGGTTTTATTTACGAGGGGTTCCTGTATAAACACACAGTTTGATTAGTTAGAAGCATCTATTTCCGCTCAGAGGAACTGGAAGGTCAGTGAAGGCTAGCCAGTTCAGTTCCTTCTCTATGTTTAGATGTTCCTCTGAAATGTGAGTATATAGTGCGTTCATTGGATTTATTTAAAGAGCACCTACAGAATGATGAGTTTTTGCAGTGATGGTCCGGGTGGCGTCTGTGTCCCAGATAACCAGATCACTGTCCGAGCCCACGGCTATCCGACCCTTGCGTGGATAAAGGTTGAGGATCTTGGCAGCATTGGTGCTTGTCACAGCGACAAACATGTTCTCATCCATTTTACCAGTGACCTGAGCAAAGGAAAAACAGACAGCTGAGAATCAAACGCAGTGCTTTGGAGCTTTAACGGTACACTTATGAGAAGAAGGTAATGTATATAAGATTTAGGGCACTATTTTCACATCCACATTAGGGTACAAATGAATTAATTAACTCTTTTCCCTCCAGCATGTTTTTATCAGATTTCATGGCCCCCAAATATTTTGTTGTATGAATATCTGAACATGCAATTTGTTAATAGAAAGAACGGAGCCTTTGCTTTTAAACAAAACAATCCGTTTTGTTCTAGCTTCATGCATTCTTTTTTATCAACACTTGAAGATGGGTAAGTTGCATGAAAAAAGCAACATTTTAAACAAAAAGCTGAGAAGATCGGGTACATCCAGATGGGATTCAGATCAAAATATAGACTTAGTAGATTGAGTCCATCAACACGCCCAAAGCTTCCCAGTCCTAGACCACTTCCTAGGTTGGCATTTCATTCAGTAACGTTAGTCAGTTTTGATTTATTTGCTGTTTAATGTTTGATGATCGCGTTATTTTACATATGCACTGCTTACATATGTGATTGCTTGTTTGTGTGGCTGCTTCACTTGTGTTTGATCCAAGTGTGCCGCACAAATCGAAATGTGAAGCCAAAACATTTTGATCGCCATCTGGTGGCTGGCTGCAGTATAGGTCATAAACCCTGCCCTCTCCATGTAAACAAATGGGATGTGAGCCAAACTAAATAATCAAATTACACTTCAAATAATTTTTTTCCAAAAATGGTTTCTATCATTTTAGACAGTTCTTATCGCACCAATGTATGTTCAAGCGTTCGTTTTTCTATTAGGTTTGCTTTTAGTTTATGGTATAAAAATGGGGTGTGGTGTCATGATTGTGAGCTTGTGATTGGGTCTGCGGAAGTTTGGGCGGGACTTTGATGGCTCCATCTCCAAACAAATCAATACTGCACAGACTCAGGCTTCAAAATATGTGACCTTGGAGCACAAAACCAGTCATAAGGGTCAATTTTTTCGAAATTGAGATTTCAGATAATCTGAAAGCTGAATAAATAAGCTTTCCATTGATGTATGGTTTGTTAGGATAGGACAATATTTGGCCGAGATACAACTATTGGAAAATCTGGAATCTGAGGGTGCAAAAAAATCTAAATATTGAGCAAATCGCCTTTAAAGTTGTCCAAATGAAGTTCTTAGCAATGCATATTACTAATCAAAAATTAAGTTTTCATATATTTACGGTAGGAAATTTACAAAATATCTTCATGGAACATGATCTTTACTTAATATCCTTAATGATTTTTGGCATAAAAGAAAAATCTATCATTTTGACCCATACAATGTATTTTTGGCTATTGCTACAAACATACCCCAGCGACTTAAGACTGCTTTTGGGCTCCAGGGTCACATATGTCATTAGCGCAAGCTGGCACCGGCCATACTGGGATGTTTTGGCCATCTTATTTTACAGTCTATGGTTTGATCCAGAGATTCAGTACTCTTTTAGAAGATGTGTAATAGCGCCCCCCTACCGTATAAAGCTGGAAAATTCTGTCAATGGTGAGGAAAGAGTTAATGTATTGAGTAAGTATTCAGATATTTTATATTTTCTGGATCTAAGAAAGGGAAGTAGAATGATCCTCACCACAGCCTTGTCCCAAATGACAGACATCCTCTCCTCCGCTCCGTTGACTCCTTCAGGGATCTGAGTGAAGTCGTCTTTCCCTATGGCTTTCTGAGCCACAGAGAATGTGCAGTGAGCGCTGCCCACCACCGACAGATCACCACTGAAACACACAGACACGTCACTTCACTGACTGTAATGTTTATGTAACAGACAGCACTTTGAAATTAATGGAATTTAGCCTAAAATTATAAATAGTACAGCTATAACAAGTCAGATTGTTGGGGTCTGTGCTACAGTGCTGTGATATCACATGAGCAAGAGTGTTACTGTTCTGTATATCAGGGGCCTCGTTTATAAAGCATTGTGTAGAAACCGTCCCACATTGATTGATGATTCAGTGAATGAACATACACGTTTTTTGTGCCTCTTTCAGATGTGAAAATCATAAATTGCAAATGAGCTTGAATTTGTGCGTAGCTGAATAGTTTCAGATCTCTGCCTTGCAGACGCCCCCTAATTAATGTCATTAACATATAACAGAGAACCAGTCAATGTCCAAATCCTTTACTTGAGAATGGCGGGTGTCAAGAATTGCATCGATTTCCAGATACCTGCAGTACTCAGACACCGAAAAGTGTGTACGCCTGCTTGGACCCTGACTTGCCACAAAGCACTTTTCCACGTCAAAGACCGTTTTTTTATATGAAAGCTGGTGTGGATTTCAGCGTACACACTCTAAGATCAAATCTGTGTGTGTGCACGTTTTATAAATGAAGACCCAGAAGTTCTGAACCAATTATTGAATTATTCAATAACTACATTGAGTGAATTATTCAATGACTAAATTGAGTGAATTGTTCAATGACTAAATTGAGTGAATTGTTCAATTACTAAATTGAGTGAATTATTCAATGACTAAATTGAGTGAATTATTCAATGACTAAATTGAGTGAATTGTTCAATTACTAAATTGAGTGAATTATTCAATGACTAAATTGAGTGAATTATTCAATGACTAAATTGAGTGAATTGTTCAATTACTAAATTGAGTGAATTATTCAATGACTAAATTGAGTGAATTATTCAATGACTACATTGAGGGAATTGTTCAATGACTACATTGAGTGAATTATTCAATGACTACATTGAGTGAATTGTTCAATGACTAAATTGAGTGAATTATTCAATGACTAATACATTTTATGTATACAAATTTCTGCCTACACTGCAAAGTGTAGTAAAGTGGTACTTTAAAGGGATATTTCTACCTTATTTAACCCATATGAAGTAGTTTTGGTGGTAAACATTAATGTAGTTAGGTTGATTCAGATATACTAAAATAATGTTTTTGACATTATTATTATTATTTTTAAAATGTGTATCCCAGAATCTCTTGCCATAAGTAGAGACACACCTTGGATGGATGGCCAGTCCATCAGTGAAATATTTTACAATAAACTTCAAATATCAACTATATTGTTTTTCACATTTTCAATCAATTACTTCTAGTCAATGGTTTTGTAGTCTATAAGTTAATAGACCCACCGGTTAAGAACTAACTGACAGAACTGTATTGTATAATGATGTAATATATTTTAGGATATGCTTGTGTTACCTGGCCAACAGGGTGTTTAGGTAGTCAGGAGTGGTTGGGTCAGGACTGAGGGGTGGTGAGGTCACAAAAGACGCCGCCTTTGCCCAGTTCTTGCTCCAATAATGAGTCCCATCGGTTCCCAAACTGGCCGTGACCGGCTCGCCAAACACCACATTACCTAGAAACAAACATCATCTTCTGGTCTAAATATGACTTCAGTGTAAATCTACGATATGTTTTCTTTGTCCTCCAGCCAAAAATCATGCATCCAAATGTTCAGAAAAGTACCAGCACACTTCTCCTCAATAAACCCCATGATCTGAGCACAAACGGTGTGGGATGAATTATATGAGCAGGGGCTTGTTTAAATCCCTAAACCTGTGTATGAGCAGTTTCACCAGTGATGCTTGTCATAGCAAGTAAATGAATCAAAGACCTTTGCAAAACTCATTAAAAGCACTGAGAGGATGAAACTGCACAGAACTAACTTATAAATCTCCACTGACACAAAGCTTTTAGTCTCCATTCAGGACAGTCAGAAAGAATAAGAGGCAAAGTCTAGAATGTCACAGGTTTGTGTCCCTTTTAAAGACAGTGATTAAGCGCCCAATTGAAGAGTGAAGAATTGCGTAATAGAGATTGTAAGACATGTTACCACACTTTTGGGAACGCTATAGCAACCATTTCAGAGACATAAAACTGTTGCACACTACACTTTATTAAATAATTAGTTTGCCCAAAAATGGGAATTTTGTAATCATTTACTAACAACATTCCAAAACCATAAGACTGTCATTCATCTTCAAAAAGACAAATGTAAATATTTTTTAATGAAATCTGTGAGATTTGTCCATTGAAAGTCCATTCACCCAATTTTTTCACAGTCATGGTTGCTTTATATGATTTAATTTTAGCGCTTAATCACATATAAATACTGATCAATGCCCATACACAGAGCACATAAAATGTGGTATTATGTGAAGCTCAAAAGTGAACCAGTGAAATATTTTTTTCCTGTGTATCAAGCAAGGACGTCTGAGCTTCCATATATGAATCTGAATGCATGCATGCAATGTATGTAATTAATTTGATGAATTTAATCATTTTACAGCCCTGTGATTTATTCATTTATTTTTTCAAAATTCCTTCTTTTTGATTTCACCGACAAAACACCAGTATACAGCTTTTGAATGAGTAAATAAATGACCATTTTCATTTTTGGCTGAATTATTTCTTTAAGTAATTTTACAGAATCTACACTGGGAATAACTGAACTGAAGTCCAGAAATAAAAGACAGCGGAGAAACTTCATCTGTGATTAACTGGCATATCATGCAAATAATTAATTTTTTTGTTTTTAAATTATACGTTTACAGCCTTAACATTTACACTTGTTTATTTTCATTTGAAAAACCATAGTTGTCTAAAATAATATTGGCTGGCTTCTGTACTCCTGAGAACTTGACACTTCTCTAAAACTGTGCCGCTCAATGCTTAAATTGTTAAGAAAAACTTCTTATCATGAAAGAGTCCTTTTACATGCGTTGCATCTGATTAGATCACTGTATGAGTCTCCCACAGCAAGAGCATTGCATCTGAATGATTTACAGTAACTAAACAGCAAGAGCTATTATAATGATGGATTGTGGAACCTTTACAACAGACCGACCAGTGCATATAAAATAAACATTTCACAGAGTGCAAATAATGTATAGACAGCTAACATATAATGACAAATTACTAATAATACATTTATAATAATTAAACTGTTATTTACACACATGCCAAACAGTTGTATCCAGCCAAAGGTAATTACTGTAATGAATATATATATATGTCAACAGAGGTTTATTTAACTCAGATGAGATGTGTAAACTAGTCCACATCTGTGAAAGCTCAAGCATTAGCTGCTGACATGCTCATGCTGTGATTTCTTATTTTATCAGACGTTTCATCGTGTTCTGCACCTTGTTTCCCAGGAACCTCAGCTCACTCCGAAACTTCTCCAGAACATTGTTTGTATTCACACAATTATACATGAAATGTGGTAAATATTACAAATTGTGTCGTCAAAAGTACACAATAAGCGACTAATCAGCAGCTGCTTTCAAACATTCACATATTCGTGAGAACACTCTGTGAAGAGAGTCAAAGGTTTCTATTTACAATGTGTTTTTGCAGCATAGCGCTTGTAGCCAATCACAGACATGTTTGTGGAGCATGTGAGCACAATGGCCAATCAGAGCCTTTCAAGTCAGATGTAAGTTGCAAATTGTTTCGTAACAAAAAAACAAGTATAAACATGATGTAAACGAGATTAATTGTGCAGTACAGATAGATTTGTTTTATTGTAATGGGAGTTTGATTTCGTGATAACCACAGACCTGACACTTGTTCTGTTACCTGTGTTTCTTTGTCATTTTATTACATTCATTTGATCTTTTTAATGCAACGTAATTACAAAATCGTACAATATTTAACGTCTACATGCTAATTTTTTAACATTATTTACTTATTATTATCAATAGCAGTAACAGATCATTTTATTTATTTAATATTTTTACTTTCAATAGTTAAATAAAAAAAATACTTGCAACAGTTTTTGCTATAGTACTGAAATTGGTGCTGAGAACTGTGGGATTTTACTGGTTTATTGGTACTGACTAATAAGAATTAAATAAGAATAAAATCTGTCCATTATTCAAAAAAATATATAGACATTGATATTCATATTGTTAGATAGATATTGTTTGGAATTGGCCACATTATGAGACATTCATTACTTCTAAACTTTAAAGGCTTTTTTTGTTCAATTATATTATTTATTTATATATTTTTAAAAACATTTATGGTTACGCTTTATTTTAAGGTGTCCTTGTTACAGTGTAATAATACATTTAAGTACTCAGTAATATTAATTAACTACATGTACTTACAATTTGATTAGGATTAGGGTTTAATTTAGGGTTACTTGCATGTAATTACGCATAATTTATCGTTATTATAATAAGTACAGTACATGTAAAATGTGTAATAAGGACACCTTAAAATAAAGTGTTACCTTATTTTTTTATTTTTTTATTTATGTGTTTGTTTGTTTGATGATTTACCACCCTAGTGAAAAATAAATATACTAAACCATATCTGAACATGATTTATTTCATGCTAAGTATACTACAAATACATTTACATATTTATGTACTTAATAAAAATACCCTGCAATTGTACTTTTAGTATACTAAACTGGTATACTTCGTCCGCTAAATTGGAACAACTAATTTTGTACTTAATGCACTTTAAAGTGCGGAAGTAGTGCTGAAGTCCAACTAAAGATATACTGAAATATTTGATTGTGCTAAAGTAGAACTATTGCAAGTATACTTCAGGCACACTTGAAATATCTTACATTTAAAGACCGATATTATTCAAAAATCATACAATCGTCATCAGTAGTGACATTAAAACACATTTTAGGCTAAATATTGAGAAATGTGCATTGTGCACAAGTAGTACTCCAAATAAAGTTTAATTAGAATTTTTCTCGAGCAACATGTCAGTAAATAAAGCAATAAGCCCCAAGAAGCCGTGGTTTACAGTGAATTTATAACAGCTAAGGGGCATTGTTAAGCACAACGTGAAGCGGAGTGACTAAAACCCCCTTAGCTGTTATAAATTCACTGTAAACCACGGCTTCACGGGGCTTATTGCTTTTATAAAACGGTTATTCCATATACGTAGTAAGGTTTCACAAAATAAAACAGAGCAAATAAAGTGTAATGATATTAATAAAAACAGTGTTCTTCCACCAAACAATGTAGCTCCTCAGAAACAGTTGTGGTTGCTACAAAGTGGTTGACGAGCAACAGACAAACGTAAACAAAGGTGTGTGTTACTTTGTAGAGTCATTTACAACAGCTTCGAACTTGGCTCAGCCAATCAGAATCAAGGACCGGAACTCTCCGTTTTATAACATGTTATATAGATTTGAACTGTACTTAGTAAACTGATTGCTGATCAGGATTTAAATGTATGTGATAGTGTGTACCTTTTTTCCTGGCCTGTGAGATGATGTCAGCAGCGCTCTTGCTCATCACGCGGGTCACGTAGAGAGGACAGTTGGTTTGACTGCCAATAGTGACGGCTCGAAACACCGCTTCAGCCTCCAGCTACACACACACACAACACACAGATTCAGCCTAACTCAAAAGTTCCCCTCCCCACTTTCTTGGCTGACCTCAATAAAGCCATCATGTCTGTGAAAGATCACTGATGCCAGACTAATTAAATCTGTGGGGCGGGACATTTTTCAACATGAAATCAGATTGCTGCAACTGATTTAACACAAGTTCTGTGTCTTATTGTGAGTTTTGCATTGAGAATTGGGCCTGCAGTGATGTTATAGCACGAACAAACCCCCACACAGGACAGCATATAGCTGTGTTTGTGCTCACTGACCTCCTCTGGACGGCTGAGAACGTGTCCCTCGGGTCCGGTGATGCCCATCTCCAGCATACGGTTCTGCTCCTGAACAACACACAGTCGAGATGAGTCGCTTTTCTGTCACTCTTTGCATTGCACTTGTATTATTCGTGCTTTTTTTAACATGATGTGGTGCATGAATAATGTCATTAAAGAAAACATGGAAACAGTAATCATTTACTTTGAGGAACACCAATTATTTCAGGAAGATCAGCTATTTTCCATATCACAATGAATAATATAATGTGACCACAGCTAGCTTTCCAAATAGCATTGTTCTTAAGATGAGCCTAACTGTTATTTTACATTGTTTTATGACTGAGCAATGTCTGGTTTCAAAACCAGCATGCATATCACTTGTTTAAGTTCATACTGCATGCATATGCATATCACTTGTTTAAGTTCATATTGCATGCATATGCATATTACTTGTTTAAATTCACAGCTTAAGTGAATTGTTACAAGAGACGTCAAATCCAAAGCTGCCAAAACGCATCTGTACTGTAAGTCCAAAAGTTTGTCCTTTCATTATGAAGACGGCATGAAAAGGATGCAAATGTGGAAATCGCACATGTTGAGGCGACAAAAGTTCTCCACCGGTAGAAAAATAATAATGGCTTTGTTGAGACAGCGTTTCAGAAATGTTGCTCTATTTTATAATTAATGACAGTAATAAATGCATTTGCAATGTTCAGGATTGGTATGAGTGACTCTGGATTTGCTATTAGCTCGGATGCATATTTTAGAACAATGTTGCAGAATAATTAAATTCCCCAACCATCTAATAACAACAGCTCCTGACTACTGAAAAAAGGAATAAGCTCTCTGATATGCCATGCTCCAACATAAAATATGCCGAAGAAAGGAAAATGCGTTCTTTAATGTAAAGTGTAGCGAGTAAAGCCAAATAAACTGCATTGCTATGACTCTTCAAGAGGTCGTAAATTGCATTTAATTAATTTATAATGTTTCCTGATGTGCACTTAAGATCAAGGCTCAATGGAAACGCCCACTGCTGTGATTGGCTGACATCTTTGCATATGAAATGAGCAGTTCATGTGGAGCTCTCTCAGAAACTTTTACTGCGTGTTTACTGCAACAGCTGCCAAGATAAACTAATGTTGAAAGTGTTGATTATAGCTAGCATTGTATTTAAAGCATTGAAGGTTGCAGCCGAACACAGTCATGTCTACTGACGCACAATGATCACAGTGATCTTCTTATTGCAACATACATTTATCATAACGAACACAGTGAGAACAGTGTCATCGATTATAACGGACGTTTTGGTAAAAATGCAGAAATCAAATCACTGATAGATTCTTGCTACTTTGGCGATTATAAAGAGAACCATCTCTGATTGCTCTCTGTATACAAAATAATCACAATATAGAGAATGGTTTTCACACTACTGACAGGAACGAGTCTCGATTTACTAATGCGTAAATGAACGTCTAAGAACATCTTTACACGAGTCCTTACATATTCACATGAAATGCAGTTTCAGATTTTTACATCTCAAGATTTGTTTACAAATAAGTTTTTTGCACCAAAAATGCTCGTTCTTTAGCTAACAGCAGTATGGCTCTTGCGATCGATGGACTCCTCCTCGATTCCATACGCCGATGACACACATTAATGGTAACGTCTTTTGATTCTCCATTTCATGACCCCTTTAATATTCATAAGGTTCACGTACCTCAGCAATTATTTCTCCATTTTCAGCGTGGACCTGTGCAATTCCTCCATGCTCTCCAAGGAAGGTGAAGATCTCATAAAGCTGTTCATACACACATAGAAACATAGAGTGAAAATAGCTTTAAAATAACTTTTTTGTAACAATGAGATCAAGTAAACGGAAATCTAGTCTAATCTTGATTTTATAGAAAATTAATGCATTTTTCATCAAATTAGGTAATGGGAGAATAACGTTTATATATTGGTACTTAGTACTTTTATATGCACCAATATATAAATAATCATTAATAAATGGCTAAATTATTCTACATAAAATGCTGTGAGGAGAGATTTTGTGAAAAAAAACAACATTGTTACACTAACAAAAGTCATTTTTAAGGGTCAGATCAGATAGAAATAACTCCCAACAGAAAGAATGAAAGAATGTTTATATCCACAACACTATTCTGTTTTTTACAAACAAACAAATAAATAAATTCATACATAAATATATAATAACTCTAATTTCTTTATAATCATTTCTTTAGCTTACCTCACTGTTGCTCATCTGATAGAGGTCTTTATAAGCCATATAGACCTGGAAAGAGTTCACTCCTATTTGGACAGAACAAATAAATCAGAAAACATAAACTCTGCCAGCATTCACAACCATTTTTTATTTCCATAATGTTCTGCATTTCTTATTCTCAAACTAGAAAAAAAAAGTAGGGTGGGGATTTTATCCATCATGAATTAATTGAATGGTGAAAATACCAGAATGCATGGGGCAAAAAAACTTTAAACAATATAAAGTGATGAATCACGCTCAGTAAGACCAGAGATGTGGCATTTTTATGTTGACTTTTAAAGCAGATAGTAAAAAATAAAAAAAAATGCTTTTAAAAATTCTGCACCTGAAAATAAATGTCACTATTAATATCAATTTATGATAATCCTTTTTTTTTTAAACAAACATAAAATGCTCTACTCTATTAAAAGCACATTAGTTTGCACACGGTAATATGCAGCAGAACAGATTCTGTGCTCATTTGTAGGTTAAGCTGTAATAAAGCAGCATCGTTTTCAGAAATAGTACAAATGACCAAAAATAACTTGTCAAATCACAACACATTCCCTCTGGGATATTGTACTGCTTATATTTATAACTTCAGAGGGTTTTTTTAGTATGCTGGTCCATTTTTGAACAATTCAGAATTTTTTTTTGTCTAGATGCTTAAACTCTTTGGTCAAGGGCTTGCAGTTTGTTTTAATTGCTCACACACTAAAAGTTGTACTTGAAGCACACACAGTGAAACCATTCACTCATAAAGCCAATCTTCAGACCAAGTCTGCAAAACTGCGGCAATAGTATCATTATACAGCTCAAGTCAGCTCCACTGCACACTGAACAAGCAAAAAACACAAAATAGTAGTGTTTTACATTTGTCATATGCACGTGTAGTTTGGTGTGTATATGGCCAATCATTTGATGCTGTAGAGTTACTGTGCAAAAACACAGTTTGCAAGAGATGCGTAATGTTTTGCATGTTGTGTGCATGTTTTGTGGTTTTGTTTGTAGAGTTTAGAGAAAAGGAGCCATAGTTTCAGAAATTGTGTGTAACGGGCCCCCCCCAAACATTATGGGCTCCAACTTGGTTATCTTAAACTTATTGTTGATTTTTCTGAAGTAAATAACATTACGTGACTATTCACAAGCTGTTTTATTTACGTTATAAATGCTTGGAAATAATATTTAATGTTTTCAAGTTAATTTATTATTTGTAGCACGCAAGTCACCCAATAAAGTCTCAGCCTTCTGTAAATTTTATGACAAAATACAAACAATAAATGTGTTTTTAAGCTCTTTAATTTGTAGTGCGATAACTATATTTGCATCAGTTCAAGCTGCGTGTGAATCAATGATATTTTCCTCTTTAATATTTGCCGCACAAAATAAACATGAATATTTGAATGCATGTTGAAAAAAAATCAGTTCAATTTCAACAATTGTCAATAAGCCTACGTTTTATTGCTGTTTTTCAAGTTAAATATAAAGAATGACAGGTATAGGTGGAATTTTCACATTAACTTCACACAACATTAACATTTAGTCATTTAGCAGATGCTTTTATCCAAAGCGACTTACAAATGAGGACAATAGAAGCAATCAAAACTAACAAAAGAGCAATGATCAAGCAGTAAATGAATAGAGTGCAAGTCTAAAAGGGACGAGTTTTTTTTTTAAGAATAGAATTAAAATAGAGAGTGCTAGAGTTAGAGGGTCAAATAAAGATGGAAGAGATGTGTTTTTAGTCGATTCTTGAAGATGGCTAAGGACTATAGGCTATTTGTACTGCATGCAAACACAATCTTCGCACAGCGGCCCAAAAAAACAAACAAACAAAAAACAGGAAAAAAATGGTTAAAAATAGTAAGGAGATATTTGAATTCTTTATTAATAAACTAGTGTTTTCTGAGTCAGTGTCGCAAAGATGAAGTTGACGATCCTGACTCGCCATCTCCTCATTGGACGCGCCTTTAGAGAGAAATGCATCTTTACGGATTACATTCGTTTTAATGTAGTAATTTAAAGCTTTCTATATATTTTTTGATCATGTCCATGTCTGTGTTCGCTGAGTTTCGGTTCATCATTGTGACGCGCTCCTGTTCAAGACCGAGACAGCAGAAACAGCAGAAAGGAGCAAAAATGATGGCGTATTTTAAGTTTCCACACTTATTAAGAAAAAAAATGCAAGTGATCGCTAGCGCCTCCATGTCAAAGTGCGCTTCAGCTTCCACTCTCCGCACAAACGATTGGATATGCACCTAAAAGCGCACATTTATCTAGGTTAAAATTGTGAAATGCATGAAGTGTTCTCTATGGATTTTATTTTAGGCAAGTCGTGTTGATTTGAGAAGGCTAAATTGATCAAACATATGCTCGACTCACTGTCCGCCGCTAGCCACTTGGTACTTTAAAAAACAAAAACTTGAATTTAACAAACATAAAATGTTCAAAACATACTTCTAAATGAACTTAATAAAGAAACGAAAAGAAATATAACCACTTTGCTATTAAAAACCAAGTAACACTTTAGAATAGGGAACACTTATTCACTATTAACAATGACTTTTTCCTCAATAAATTCCTAATTTGTTGCTTATTAATAGTTAGTAAGGTAGTTGTTAAGTTTAGGTATTGGGTAGAATTAGGGATGT
>NW_015551045.1:1758550-1760673 GCF_001515605.1 Sinocyclocheilus anshuiensis
GAATAGAATTAGAATAGAGAGTGCTAGAGTTAGAGGGTCAAATAAAGATGGAAGAGATGTGTTTTTAGTCGATTCTTGAAGATGGCTAAGGACTATAGGCTATTTGTACTGCATGCAAACACAATCTTCGCACAGCGGCCCAAAAAAACAAACAAACAAAAAACAGGAAAAAAATGGTTAAAAATAGTAAGGAGATATTTGAATTCTTTATTAATAAACTAGTGTTTTCTGAGTCAGTGTCGCAAAGATGAAGTTGACGATCCTGACTCGCCATCTCCTCATTGGATGCACCTTTAGAGATAAATGCATCTTTACGGATTACATAATGAAAGAGTTTTTGTCTTTGATTTGAATTATTTCAGTCTAAAGTAGTAAATTAAAGCTTTCTACAGATATATTTATCATGTCTGTGAGGCAAGTATTCGCTGAGTTTCCGTTAATTTTTGTGAAGCGCTCCTGCTCAAGACTGAGATGGCAGAAAGTGCATCCTGTTTGTTTTTCCTTATTTTACAAAAGCACAACGTTTTGTTGATATTGTGAGTACACACAAAAAAGCAGACCCTTTGCAGTTCCGAATGATGCATTAGTCTTATCTGTATGAGCAAAAATTACGGTGTATTTTAAGTTTCCACTCTTACAAAAAAAAAAAAAGAAATGCAAGTGATCGTGCTGGCGCCTCCATGTCCTGCAAAGCACGCTTCAGCTTCCACTCTGCACAAACAATTGGATATGGGTCTAATAGCTTGTTTTCGATTTTAATTATTTCGTTTTAAAGTAGTAATTTAAAGCATTCTATAGATATTTTATCATGTCTGTGAGACAAGTATTCGCTGAGTTTCGGTTCATCATTGTGACGCGCTCCTGTTCAAGACCGAGACAGCAGAAAGTGCATTTATGAGCAAAAATGATGGCGTATTTTAAGTTTCCACACTTATTAAGAAAAAAAATGCAAGTGATCGCTAGCGCCTCCATGTCAAAGTGCGCTTCAGCTTCCACTCTCCGCACAAACGATTGGATATGCACCTAAAAGCGCACATTTATCTAGGTTAAAATTGTGAAATGCATGAAGTGTTCTCTATGGATTTTATTTTAGGCAAGTCGTGTTGATTTGAGAAGGCTAAATTGATCAAACATATGCTCGACTCACTGTCCGCCGCTAGCCACTTGGTACTTTAAAAAACAAAAACTTGAATTTAACAAACATAAAATGTTCAAAACATACTTCTAAATGAACTTAATAAAGAAACGAAAAGAAATATAACCACTTTGCTATTAAAAACCAAGTAACACTTTAGAATAGGGAACACTTATTCACTATTAACAATGACTTTTTCCTCAATAAATTCCTAATTTGTTGCTTATTAATAGTTAGTAAGGTAGTTGTTAAGTTTAGGTATTGGGTAGAATTAGGGATGTAGAATAAAGCATTAATATGTGCTTAATTACTACTAATAAATGGCTAATATTCTAGTAATATGCATGCTAATAAGCAACTAGTTAAGAGACCAAGTTACCAAAAACCAAAACTGAACTATTTTAATGGCTGCAAAAGCAGCTGTGTAAAGAGAGAAAAAAGACACGGGCTCGAGTCGGACTCGGGCCGAGAATTCGGATAAGCTGTGGGACAAGGGCCTAGATTTGAGGCCCGTGCAGGGCTCTATTCGATCCCTCGTTTCAATTAAAAGTTCCCCCTTGGCTCGGCGGGCCCTCAATATGCACCTGCATACCCAGACGCTACGCCCTGGTGTGTAAGCAATCTTAAAAAAGTGTAATAGTAAAAGATCTCCCACCTTTTTCCTTAATGAGACTCAGGACCTCTTGTTTGATGCTGTCGTTCCAGTGGGTGATGTCCACATGCAGAGAGTAATCACAGCAGGCTTTCTCATCTGCCCACTCACGCCAGCGCTCGAACGCCTCCACCAGACTAGAGCCCGGCTCCGGGATCACATGATCCACTGCAGGAGACACACACGACAGAGGCAGCTCACACGCCTATTCAGAGAACACATCTCATATGTGACAAAAGCAGTCTTAAGTCGCTGGGGGAAATCTGTAGCAATAGCCAACAATACATTGTATGGGTCAAAATTATCCATTTTTCTTTTATGCCAAAAATCATTAGG
>NW_015551045.1:1760683-1766263 GCF_001515605.1 Sinocyclocheilus anshuiensis
CCTCAGATTCCAGATTTTCAAATAGTTGTATCTCAGTCCTATCCTAACAAACCATACATCAATGGAAAGCTTATTTATTCAGCTTTCAGATGATTGATTCGAAAAATTGACCCTTATGACTGGTTTTGTGGTCGAGGGTCACATATTTTTGTTAAATAACTTACTAAAATGTGTGTAAATTGGAGCTATAAAGCTGTCTGAATCATCTAGGAAGGCAAGAAAAGCTGGTTATGCAGACCAACTAGGGATGTTACAATTCACTTAACTCACAATGCGATACGATTTACGATACTAAACGATACTTACGATAATAAAATAAGACAAATTATAAATGAAAAGATGTGCTTTTATCATTTCTCAGACACAATGCTGCACGTTTATTTGTGAAATTGAATTATGTCACATAACAAAACGAAATTTTTTAAAACAAATCCCAAATCAAATAATACAAATAAAAGAAATCTCTTCATATAAACAAACTAAGGCTTTACCTGTGCTCATTCCATTTAAACTGAGAGGCAACCACTGCATTTTAATAACAGTCCAAACAACGATGCTGCATACATGCAGCATGAGCAGTTTTTAATTTAAATATTACAATTATTTTGATGATTGAGTCAATGGAACTTGATTTTATTTTACATTTATTTGATTTTTATTTTGATTTTTAATTCATTGCTTTAAAGGGGTCATATGATGCGATTTCAAGTTTTCCTTTCTCATAATTGCAATAATAACTTCAGTGTATTTTCTGGGGTGGGAGAAAAAAAAAAGATTGCTTGATGCACCATGAGGCCCTTTTGAATGATTCTGAATATATTCTGCAATTTTTATTTTTTATTTCTTTTTTTTTTTTTTTAACCCTCACTGACTGTCCTTGTCTGGAAAACTTTCATATACTTACTTTGCGTTCATGCTTGTAAAGTGTTTCTTTCTTCCCTTTTAGTACTTTATATTTGCTTGTATTTTTTGTATATTTAGTTCGTTCCTAACTAAATATCATCCCGTTGTATTAATTCATTGTTAATTTCTAATTACTTCAAAAAGTGATTATAATTAGATATATAATCAAATACAACTGCACAATTTGATATCCAAAGTTGGTCAACTCATTCATTAATATGAAAAAATAATTTTAGAATCAGAATCAGACTGAATTTTTACTGCTAATATTTTCGGACCATTAGGCCAGGAACATAGCCTCTCAATATTTCACTGCTTCTTTATAGTCTCCATATTATCTGCATGTATAATCTAGCGCACACTTCCTCTGGGAACAAAGGGATGTACACAGCTGGATTTTTACTCTAAAATGAATCAGTGCTAACACAGTGTTTACTGTACAACAAGCCACTCTTATACTCCAGCTGTTCTCACTTTTTCTTCATGATCTGTAGCCTGCAGCGGTCAGAAAGGCCTGCTGTCTTTCCACACAACTAGAATTTCACCGTGGGCTGCATACAGGAGCTTTGTGTGGTTTCCGGAAGCCTGCTGTTGTTGTCAATGTTTATCCCTTTTCATTAACACACACACACACTTTCTTCTGTGAAGCATAGAGCTTCACTGCAAAGCATATTAACATTGTTACATTAAAGAGATATTTCTACCTGATTTAATCCATATAAAGTAGGTTCTCATCATTATTGGGTGCTTAAATAATATAATTGTGTAAACTTGACGTCATTGCCTGATTGCATAAACTACTAAATAAAGTGCAGTTTCTTGCACAGACGGATCGTTTCGCTTCATAAGACATCAAAATATCAGCAGGAGTCATACGGATTAGTTTTGTCTTGCCTGATATTTTTAGGCTCAATAGCCACTGACTTGCTCAATTTCTGCTAAATATCTTCTTTACTGTTCTACTGAAGAAAAAAAGTCACCTACATCTCGGATGGCCAGATGCTGAGTAAATTACCAGCAAATGTTCATTTTGGGTGAACTATCCCCATTCAATCCACTCTGCAGATAAATATGGCAATCTTCTACAGATCTCACCGATCATGGTGGTTCCTCCAGCAAGAGCAGCCTTGGTGCCCTGAGAGAAATCATCCACAGTGCTTGTCCCCCTGAAGGGCATCTGTAGGTGGGTGTGGATGTCAATTCCTCCAGGAATCACCATCTTCCCATCGGCCTCAATGGTCTTCACCCCTCCTGGGACTATCAGGTTGTCTCCAATTTGCCTTGAAGTTGACAGAAGATGGTAATTCAGAAAGATGGTTTTTAATTACACTATGGTATAAATGTTAATGGATTGATGATTGTATAACAGTTGTATAACTGTTCTTAGATCATAAGGTAAAGAACTGCAAAACATTATCATTATGAGAATAATATTTAAAATATTATGAATAACTGAAAATATTTGGTCTGTAGATGCCTATACACCCTCGTTATTTTGAGTAATGGTCAGAATATAAAAAATATCAATAATTTGAGCTTTTTATTACATAGAGAGATTGGTTAAAGGGGTCCTATTATGCTCTTTTACAAAGTCTTGATTTTGTTTTGGGGGTGTACTAGAACAGGCTCTCATACTAGGTTGTTCGAAAAACACATTATTTTTCACATATTTTACACACCCCTTTAAGGCTGTCCAAAAATATATATAAAAATATATATCATAACTAAAAGTTTGTATAATTAACATTAATTTTTTAATTAAGGTATTCATAAAAATGCTACGTGTAAAAATGATATATGATACATGTAAAATGCTTGTTTTATTGTTTTCAACACATACACTCATATGTTTGAGTTATGGCATTTTGATTAAACTTTTTTTTAATGAAACATAAAATAACATGCATTTACAAATTAGATTAATTTTCATTTCATGCTGACTTTTAATATAAATATTAGCTGGCTTTGTTCTAAGAAAGAGTAGGTGAATTGGTTGTTGAAAGTCTGATATGAGTTTAACATTTTCCAAATTGAATCAGCAGTTGTTTAATCAACGATGCTGTACTGTATATGTGTGCATGTGAACGCAGCTTACTTGATGACTCCATCCTCCATATAGATGTCTGCATAGAAGGACTGGTCATCGTTCACAATCCGACCGCCTTTAATCAGGAGCCTCTCACTCTGAGAAAACATGAGAAAGAGAGAGAGAGAGAGAGAGAATGAGGATACTTATTTAGACTGCAAAACAAATGTAAAAATAATTATATTTAGATTGCAAACATTTTTATAGTTTTAATTCAACTTGCATGTGCATGGAACTGCTTTTCTACAACTATTTGCTCTAGAAACCAATTTTTGAGAATTTATGGACTGGATGCAAACAGACATCATTCAATTTAAGGCTCCAGCAACTGGTGAAACATAAAAATGAATAGCTAAATAATCAACAACAGCTGATTTGATTATCAATTACTCAGAAGATCCTCTGTCAGTGATGTGCCAGTGGACATACAAGTCTAATAAAACATGCAATGAAATACAATGAACACGGAGAATCAAAAACACATTGCATAAAAATCAATATAGCAGGAACCCTGAGTGCAACTTTAAAACATAGGCTAAATGATTGAGCTCGTATGGATCTGTGGTCGGTCTGTCTGAGGAATCATGCATCACTGCATTGGTTTCACTGTCTCCACTGCATGAAGCTCTTCATATAAAGATGGATATCGTATGTTCAACTTTATCCGCATACATGCTGTATACACTACATTGCAAATCTCAACTGCTTGATTGCTTGTATTGTTGCAAAACTATATTATGACCCAGCTCTAATCTGCTAAACGCAACTATAAAATGTGAAGTTATTAAGAAATTATAAACATTTAAATCATAATAAAGCTGCTTTGAAACAATGTGCATTATGAAAAGTGTTATATAAATAACTTTGGATTTGACTTGACTTGAAGGGCACAGACTTTTACATTTCTATTGCATAAAAGCCTTAAACTTAACATTACCAAGACATTCAAAACTGATGCTGTAGCTCCATGCATCACTTCAACTTAGGGTCAAAATCACCCCAGTGACACTTTTCTGAATAATCAGTTCATAACAGCATGTCACCTCAGAACTCGAAAGACAACGTAAGCCTGAACAGGGAACCGTCTCATCATTATTTTAACAAAGACAGCTTGACAGGAACCATTTTGTGTCTTGAAACTGACAAGAAAGCACTCCAAATCATGTTAAAGAGTGCTTGTACAATGCACAGGTTGCTCTGCGACTGCGTAGATACAAAATGTCACATAAAAACAGCACTGAACTAATCGTTCAGTAATGCTTATATAAGTCCAGAGTGAAACTACAAAAATAGGTGCACGAAGTAAATAGGTGTAACCTTAAATCTAAAGAACATGATTGATACATGATCAATTTTAATAAATGCATGTTTCCTATGAAAGACAACCAGAAGGATTTTGGCAGGATGCTGACAAAGCAAAGATGTAAATGTGCAGAAAGTGTATTGAATGTGAGGGACAGACAGTTCGACAAATGCCAGAGTCCAATCTGAGCCGTGCACACAAACAGTGCTGTCATTTGTTAAGTGTGCATAGGGAGCGGGGGAGACACAGCCAAAAACGCTGAGCCAGAGGACATTAAGGCGTGGAGCATTAGCCATGATGTGCGGGATTGAAGAAAACCTCTCTGCATGCATCCAGAGCTGCAACCTTGTTGCCTGGTGACCAAAATATTTACCATCCGCTCATGAGAGTTTCTTCTTTTCTGCCAACATAGCAGTCAAAACACTAGAGCTCACCCATCTACATAATGACCAACCTCTGTTACACTTCAACACATCCACCATCATGCTCCAAGGTTTTGTTTTGAGGGGACACAAGTAACGGTTCTTCCACGTCTAGTGCTGTAATTGTATAGGATACATAGTGGCTGGATTCAAATCCTTTTCATAATGAACCAAGCAAACTTGCATCTAAACTCGACTGCCAGTGATCATCCTGCTTTGCTGTATGGAAAACAATCCCAAATAGCTATTGTTATTTATAATAAAACTTCAGTTTTAACTGTTATAATTACTGCGGTTTCGTCATGATGAACTGAAGCAAGAACACACATTATTAATGCCTTTACTGTTGCTATTACAGATAATTACGAATATCCTATTGATTCGCTCTTCCATAAAAAGGCTGAACTGTACCTTATTTCTGCGATTGGAGGCACATTTTGTGACAGATTTCTTATAGAACTCATCATTTCCACAAAAGACTGACAATAAATCAGTATATAATACATATCTCATTAAAGGGGTCATATGATGCGATTTCAAGTTTTCCTTTGTAGCGTCTGGACCAATCAAAAACACAATTTTTCATTTGATCAAACTCTTTAGTTGATGGAGTTGTGTTGTTAAATTAATATTTTGTACAATGTTGGCTGAAATCCTCCAACCCCTGCATGTTAACTCTCCTTGGTTCTGCACATCGTATAGGCAACATGGCATATTTTGGGTTAAAACAGCAAAATTCACTAAAAGGTGACTTTGAACCAACAATAATATCAAATGTAAAATATAAATTTTTTTCAGTTCAATTCAATTCAAGTTTATTTGTATAGCGCTTTTCACGATGCAAATCGCTGCAAAGCAGCTTTAAA
>NW_015551045.1:1767502-1774339 GCF_001515605.1 Sinocyclocheilus anshuiensis
ACTACAATGCCGGCTGTTCTGACTCACAGACTGAAAGTACGTTTTTTATATTTAAAGAATTTGCCACTGACGATTCAAACGCGAGTTTTGAGCAGTGTAGAGTAGGGCTTGTTGTTTGTCATTTCTCCGATCACAAATGCAGACATGGTTTTATGTTTACGCGGCGCGATGCAATGCAACGCGTAAAAAGACAGTATAAGTCATTATAATCCGTAATTATGTCCCCACTGGATGCAACGAATGCCTCGTTTATAATGGGTTTTAATGTTTTTGTCTCATCGCGCCGGGACACGGCATCAACAGTATGGTAGGGGCGTAACATTTCCGTCACACGCTTGAGGTATTCGGCCAATCACAACGCACTGGATAGCTGGCCAATCAGAGCACACCTTGCTTTTCAGACCGATGAGCTTTGTAAAAATCGACGCGTTTCAGAAAGGCAGGGCATAGAGGAGCAACAAAAATGTACATTTTGTGGAAAATAATGTGTTTTTTTTACCTTAAACCACATAAACACATTTCATTACACCAAATACACAAAATAATGTTCTTTTTAGCAACGTCATATGACCCCTTTAAATACAGCAAACTCTTTAGTTGATGGAGTTGTGTTGTTAAATTAATATTTTGTACAATGTTGGCTGAAATCCTCCAACCCCTGCATGTTAACTCTCCTTGGTTCTGCACATCGTATAGGCAACATGGCATATTTTGGGTTAAAACAGCAAAATTCACTAAAAGGTGACTTTGAACCAAAAATAATATCAAATGTAAAATATAAATTTTTTTCAGTTCAATTCAATTCAAGTTTATTTGTATAGCGCTTTTCACGATGCAAATCGCTGCAAAGCAGCTTTACAGAAAATGTAAGTTTCTACATTATATTTAGTAATAGCTTATCTCAAATTATGTCCATATGGCAGAAATGTACGGTAAAAATCAAGCAGTTAATGTCTTTTTTGTTGAATTCAAAATCCATTTCTGACCCCTGTGGTTATAAGAACTAGATCCATGTTGGTGTCCATAACAGTTTTTTTCCATTGGAGTGTCACATCTGTAATATTAGAAATATTTTTGGAATATTTTTGATATCACGATAACATCAAAGTCTTCTTTTACATTTCATTTCAATGCTAAAGTAATATACATTAATCATGTAGCACTTTGGTATATATTCATGTATTATCTGGCACTGCACTATGATGGCGTCAGCATCCTTGGCAATAACTTTCTACCTACTTTCTACCTTCTTAGTAATGCACTTAAAGTGGATGGCTAGTTTATTGAACAAAGGCGTTATACTGGAATAAATGGCACTGCTTTATACAGCCACTTACTAACACTCTTACAAACTAAATTACAAACTAGTGATGTCCGGTTCGCGAACGAATCGTTCGATTTAACCGGTTCTTCTTAGTGAACCGGTTGAACCAGTTCACCAAATCTGACTGAATCATTTGAAACGGTTCGCGTCTCCAGTAAGCATTAATCCACAAATTACTTAAGTTATTCACTTTTTTAACATGGCTGACACTCCCTCTGAGTCGAAATAAACCAATATCCCGGAGTAATTTATTTACTCAAACAGTACACTGACTGAACTGCTGTGAAGAGAGAACTGAAGATGAACACGAGCAGAGCAGCCGGATAACAAACGTACACGCCCACTGCTGGAGCGGTTCTCGTTCTCGAGTCAAGAACCGGTTGCATCGGTTTTCGGATCACCAGTACACTGAACCGAGAACCGTTTCTTTCGGACACGTCCAATTTGAGAACCGATGAGCTGATGATACTGCGCATGCGCGATTCAGCGTGAAGCTACCGAACAGATACTATGACTGACACAGCACGTCTGAACCGAACTGGTTCTTTTGGACAACTGATTCTGTGCTAATGTTATGAGCGCGGGTAAACCGAAGACTTGAATGAAGGGCAATCCGGCGAAACGTAAATTTACTTAATTACAAATAAACCGTAATGGATTATACATAGTAAGTGGAGCATAGTTTCTGCGCTGATGAAGACTAATTTATTGACGTCATAACTGTAAAACATCCTAGTTTGCAGATCACTGCCTGTATATGTGTTGATGCTTTAGATACAAAAATCCGTCCGAAAGAAGCGGTTCGCGGAAAAGAACCGAACTTCCCATCACTATTACAAACACAAAGTCCAATATAACTAGCGGTTTACAGCCGATAAAGGTCATTTGTGCAATATCGGACAGCTGCCGATTATTTAAAAACAGCCAATGATCAGAGCTCATTATTACCTGTCAATCAAAAGGGGGCGGGCAAACTCGTGATAGGCTTGTGGACTAAAATAGACGGTTCTGATTTGTCATGCATGTGATTGGTTACAATGAATGAGCACTGTGCATTCAGACAGGTCTGCAGGCCTGATGCTAATGTGCAGAGATGGATGGCTCTTTTGGGTAGGTCACTGCTGAACAATAATATTGATGTCCAGAGCATCAGTCAGAGAAAGAGAAAACCACACCTCAGCTCTCCGCAGAGCACAGCACACACAAGAGAAACGCTCTTCAGTAACACATTTAAATATGACAATCTCTTGCGCGATTATTGCACACGTCTTTTCAAAATCACAATATTAAAGAGCAAATAATAGGCTGTGCGAAATAGTGCGTGCAGTGCTCGTGCGACCGGACTGCGCAGTCTAACAGCATCAGCACCACGAGGATCTCCGAGACAAAGAGCATCACTGTAAAAACCGCAACACTGCTCTGCGAATGATCACAAAAACCTCTCGAAGACCCATGCACACGCACTCTGGCTTTACAAATATCCCTTTAAAATCAGCCTGAAGTCATTGTGTGCTTCTGGATGCATGTAGTGTGTAGCAGGCTCAGTTATGGGCGTGATTTTCTTGCTGCAGTACACCGGCTCAGACCCAGCACAACATTTCCTTTCTTTCTACAATATTCGGAAAAGACTGTAAGAATCAGTATAATGATAAAAAACACAAGCATTATTATTTAGGCATTTTATTGCACTTGGAATAGCCTATGCTTCCTTCCAAAAAGCACATCTGAATCAGTCTCAATTCCTCACTATCAGTTCAACCCAACATTCTCTGACACGCCTGCAGCCTGACTTTTACTCCTGCTACAGCTTTTGTTACAAACGTACAGATCAAACCCACTCTGAAAGAAAATATGCATTCAAATATGAATATAAATGCATGAACTTACAGTGATCTTTGGGATATTCTTTTTGCCCTGGTAAGACATGGTTTGATCTCGGTTGATGCAGATGTCTTTATTCTGTTCTTTTGCTGATGTTAGTGGTTGCGCACACTGACTGGACTTGATTGTCTGCTTTGCTGGGCTCCTCCCTCAATGTCCAGCCGGGTGTCATGTGTGAGTTTAGCCACCAGCCGGCGCCAACACCAGGGTTGGAAAGCCCGACTCATTTATGCGAATCGGTTCTTTTGAACAGCTCTTGATACTGAATCGGTTCAAACGTTGATTCATATTTACGACATGAGTGTTTTAATAAATGTTCATTGTATTTTAAAGTAATCTGAATGTATTTGGACCATCTCTTACACTGATACAGTGAAAGCTAATAATAAAAGCTCATTCTCATGGCTACTGCAAATTAATAACAGACTGAGAAGGATAGGCTAAGTAGAATGAGATTAATTTTGTAATAATCGCATTCTTTTTACCCATAACAGTAAAAGGCTAATAATTGTAATGATTTATGCTACTTTCTTCACCCGGATACTAACAAACTCTGCCTTTATTACTTTGAGAACGATGTATGAACCGGGTTCATTTCAAAGAACCGACTCCAAAGAATCATTTGTTAATGAATCGGAACTGCTGGTGTCAAGCAGAGATATAAATATTTAAATTGTGAAATATGTTTGTATTTTCACTTACCCGTGGAAACAGAGGCACTTAATGTCAAATGTTTCCTGACAATTTGGATAAATGAACAAAATAAATCTGATTTGCCAACCCCTGTGAAAAAGAAGTATGCTTTTTAAAATAAGTAGGCCTATTTATTATGTAGCTAAATAATAATACACTTTAAAAGAATATGGAAGTGTGAATTGAATGTAATGTTTTCAGACACTTAACTGAATGCCGGAATTAAATGAAAATGTATTATAGTTCACATTTATGCAATAAATGCAGTATATATAACTATATATGTAATTTCATGATTTCAATACGTTTCAAGTGAAATATGGACAAAGTTTAATGTTGAATGTAGGCTACTATGGCAAACTAAAATTTACTTTAATGTAGGCTAATTTCTAGCATGTATTTAAATAGATTTCTAATAAAATATTTGTAACAATGAAGCTGCAGTTTAGTACATTTAAAATATTACTAGACGTAATACTGAATAACACAGTTAAAAATAAAAATGAAATACTTTACATGTGCTTTAATATGGTATTTAACTCACCAAGTGTACAGCTTTCAAAACACGACAAAATATTGTGAAAACATAATCATTTATAATAAAATCATTCATATTATATGATCTGCATGTACAGTTTTTTAATATACTTTTAAGGTTTGACGTACACTACAAGTGCATGTTCAATACAATTAAATGCACTTCTTTCTCACAAAAGAGTTTTTAAAATAAGTCTCCCACAATCCTATAAAGTCTGTACAAAGCTTGTTAGCTGCTTCACTGTCTTTAAGACTGAATGTTGTTCCACTGTCTGGAATGTGTTCACAGAGCAGATGCAGAGAGAGAATGCTGTCTAGTTTATCTGTTGAGAAAGTGTATGTTTATCAGCGGGCAAAGACTTTCGTAATCAAGGCCTAGACAGGGAGCGTCACAGTGATGAACAAAAGAGGAGTGTGGTCCGGAGAACAGCTGCTGAGCTGCACCCTGCCATGTGTCTCTTTGTCTGAGCAGAGCCCACCCCCCTCTACACACACACACATATATAGACGTACACACACTCACATACACACATATATAAACACACACACACACGCACAGACATATATAAACGTACACACACTCACATACACACATATATAAACACACACACGCACACAGACACACACACAGACACACGCACACGCACACACACACACACACTCACACACACACAGACATATAAACGTACACACTCACATACACACATATATAAACACACACACACACACATATATAAACGTATACACACTCACATAGACACATATATAAACACACACACGCACACTTTGAAATCACAATAAATTACATTTTAAAATATATTCAAATAGAAAATAGTTATTTTAAATAGCCTAGTAAAAATATTTCAAAATTTTACTGTTTTGCTGTACTTTGGATCAAATAAATGCAGGCTTGGTGAACAGAAGAGACTTCTTTAAAAAACATTAAAAATCTTACTGTTCAAAAACCTTTGACTGGTAGTGTATAGGCAACTTTAATTTTTCTCTAATTTTTAGCTTTCAATTGGCTTAGAAATCGTATAACTGCTGGACAATAACCAATAATAATGATTTGTTTATATACTACAAACACTTTTTTATCACATAAGGCAGAATAGTTTATATACTGTAATAACTGCTATGTCAATTAGCACTGCATTGTTCATAAACTTTATTTATTACCTGGAGATGACTTGACAAACACAAATACACCATATATTGTGGCAATCGTATGTTTAATGTCTTCATGTTTCCAAACATTTCTGTTTTCTGTGAAAACAACTGTTTTCATACAGCGATAGCTGGACGCTTTTGTCCATATTAGGGATTTCCTCGTACGACTTTCTGCGTGAGAGCGCCCTCCGGTTTCGAGTATGAATGAAACACGGAGTGTTTAGCGCTCCGCGATGTTCATCTCGCCTTATTCTGGGTCCGAATAAAACATCTAAAACATCACAGACTATCCTGTCTGTTTGAATTTAAATATATATTTATTCACACAGGCTCTTGAAAACCTCTATGCGAACACACTTGCCCGAAAAAGTGCGGGGGACGAATTTATGTGATATTAAAAGTGGGTGGGACACGTCCCCCGCGTAATCTACGCCCCTGCACACACATATATAAATGTACACACTCACATACACACATATATAAACACACACACTCACACACAAACACACACACACACATGCACGCACACACACACACACACACACAAAGTATTTCACAATATAAGTGAGGACATTTGGTCCTCACAAGTATAGTATAGTATAGTATAGTATAGTCAACATTTCTACTACATTTGTCTCATTCCAGATCAGCTATACTGTACATGTCTTCTCACATCAGACAAAATGTATTATGTGGATCAGAAGCCTAATTTATGTCCACACTATATTAAGCATAATTACTCCCTTCTGATAAAGCAATATGTTATGGTTTTTAATAATTGCTTAGACACTAAAGTGGTACTTGAGGCCCACTTCTTGAAACAATTCACTCATATACCTAATCTTTAGACCAAGTCTGCAAAACTACAAGCACATTACATGCTTGAAACTTAGTTTGATATTGTAAAACAAACTTTTTTGCAAAACTCAGTTCTAAAAACTAAACACAGTTCTCTACAATACACACATCCTTTGAAACTAACAGATCTTGTGTTTCATTTGGGAAACACTGCCATTTCAATGCCACACTCATTTGCTGATGACCTACAGCCAGTGATCATGTGTGAAAACACTTACACATCATTTTGTTCACTTAGAAATCAAAACTTTTGAGAAAGAAATAATTTTTACCCCCTTGGATTTCTGAAGAGAAATTAGTGTTTACAGTGTGTGTGTGTGCGTGTGTGTGTGTGTGTGTGTGTGTGTGTGTGAGTGTGTGTGTGTGTGTGTGTG
>NW_015551045.1:1774425-1780363 GCF_001515605.1 Sinocyclocheilus anshuiensis
GGGTGTGTGTGTGTACACTCTACATACACACACAAAGTTAGGTCCATATGCAGTGTGATGCATGAGCTGCATGGCTTCAGTGGCACTGGGTCACTGGTGTTTAGTGATGACGTGACAGAAGACAGAAGCAGCCGGATGAACTCTGAAGTGTATAGAGATATACTCTCTGCTCAGATTCAGCCAAATGCAGCAAAGCTGATTGTACGGCGCTTCATAGTACAAATGAACAATGACCCAAAACATACAGCAAAAGCAACCCAGGAGTTTTTGAAGGTAAAAAAGTGGATTATTCTGTGATGGCCGAGTCAATCTCCTGATCTCAACCTGATTGAGCAGCATTTCACTCACTGAAGACAAAACTAAAGACAGAAAGAGCCACAAACACACAACAACTGAAGTCAGCTGCAGTAAAGGCCTGGCAAAGCATCACAAAGAAGAAACCCAGTCTCTGCTGATGTCCATCAGTTCCAGACTTAAAGGGGTCATTGCCTGCAACGGATTCTCAACAAAATATTAAAAATTAACATTTTATTTATGATTATATTTATTTGTCCAATTACATTTGAGCCCATGGGGACTGTGTATAAAAATGGTTGTTATTCCTTAGTATTTTATGTTATATTTTTGTTCAACCCCTTGAATTAAAGCTTAAAGGGCACCTATTATGCAAAATCCACTTTTACATGTTGTTTGCACATAAATGTGTGTAGGCAGTGTGTGTACACAACCACCCTATAATGATAAAAATCTACCCACTCCTTTTTTTTTAATCTCCATATATCATATATTAGGGATCTAGACTAACTATTTTTACACACATATTTTCCCCATTTTAACTGTATTACTGACAAATGCTTTGATAATAAATAGACAACTCATAGAAATTGCAATGTGCAGTATTCTTTTAATTTCAGAGGGATATGACAAATATATATATGATGATAAAATTACTATTGTTTTGCATTAACAAGTGCAGTTACTAATAATATCACATGTTCATTTCTTGTTTATTTCATGTTTATACACTTTTGACAGTAAATCACTAAGCTTGAGTTGGGCAGCTTACAAAATGTATTTTATTAACAACAGTAACATGGGCAAAATCAAATTCTTATGTAGAAAAGGTATATATTGTACTCTTATTAAATGTACTATTACTCTTCTATAGTCTTATATGGAACAGACCAACAACTTCAGTGATTATGTGTGATTTAGTCGCAAATTGAAGAAAAGTTTGTTTTTCAAAGCCCTTTGTGACTTTTCTTACTCCATACACAAAAAGAGCAAACCTCTGACAAAATCTGATTTCTTGATGATTTGATATTTTATAATAGTGATTTTATAATTATTTTAAAATTTTCAAATATTAAAGGAAAAACTATAAATGAATGATTAAGCCAATAATTGCTCATCTGCTGCATCTACAGGTTATAATGGTGATTTGATGTATTTTTTTTTATTTTACATAAGTGTTTGTTCACCACAGTATATTTTGGTCATCCCATTGAAAATAACATTCAAATTGGATCATTTAGGAGCTTTAAAGTGCTGGAAACTGTTGTGTGAAATGCTTGTAAGTCTTTGAAAATTGCTTGAATTTCTCTCTCAAAAACCCTGAAATGAATAATGTAATAGCATTTGACTATTCCTGCCACAACACCATGGTTCACATTACTGCTTCTGGTTTTCTGCGTCAGTGCTGTCTGATCTGTTTATAACAGAGATTTCTGTGCAGAATTTGAATGCATCTCACTAGATTTCGCAGCAATCTTTATTCATTGTGCGGCGAGTTCAAACGCTTCTCACTGGATCTCGCAGCTCTGTGCTGTAACAGTGTCCCGAAATCAACTTTGGTTCCCGAGAGCTCGGACAAGTTTGTGTGCGTCGCGGTCCGAGCTGATAAACGGTCCACGCTACGCAGCTCAAACGAATAGCGGGATTTTATTACGCTTTTGTTTTGTTTGCCATTTGCTGTCTCTCATATGCGACCACGCACAAAATTTACTCGCACAGGCAGAAAAAATGGTCGCAGTCTGGAGCTCTGCATTAGCAGCGTCTCAGAGCCGATCACAGAATCCGTAAAGTGTGATGTCACAATTTACAAGCCCCGCCCACGAGTGTTGATTGACACCTAGCCAAGATCCCGCCCTGAGTGAGCCGCACACAATCCTCTATGTTTATCTGCACGCTAGAGCATTTAAAAGCAGCATTCAAGTAAGAAATGTCTTATTAAGGCTATAGACGTTATTCAGTCCAGAGCAGTATGTGATTCTCTGCTTTCATTTTATTCTTTGGGTCATATTAATAGCATAGACAGCAGCAGTATAGGTACAGTATATTATGCTGATGTCACTTAATACACAGATCTAATAAATGCGATTCCTTTTCCAGATGTTTACTTCACAACCATAACCAACGGTGTTTTTGTAACTTAAGCGTGTTTTTAACATAAACTCGTGTGTGAAAGAGAACTTAGTACTCATGCCATGTGCAGCCACTTTCTATACGCGTGCTATGGATGTTTGTGCTCAGAAAGCCGTCTATCAGAAGTTTAAACTAACATGGATTTAAAACGCGTGATTTCAGCGTGATAGACATTATAATCAAAACCAAACAGATGTTTTTTTTAGCAGTTATGAGCTGTAAAGGCACTTCTCTATTCTGGAAGAGGGGGCGGGGAGCAGCAGCTCATTTGCATTTAAAGAGACATGCACTAAAACAGCTGTGTTTCTGCTTACACTCAAAAAAGGCATTTTCAAAATTATATAATAAATGATCTGTGGGGTATTTTGAGCTGAAACTTCACAGACACATTCTGGGGACACCTGAGACTTATATTACATATTGTAAAAAGGGGCATAATAGGTGCCCTTTAAAGTCTGCACTTCAATTTCATCTTGATTGTTTCATTTTTAATTCTGTTCTGGGGGCATACAGAGCCGAAATTATGAAAACTGTGTCAGTGTCTAAATACAGTATATGTGGACATAACTGTGTACAATATATATACACACACACATTGAATATGCATCTTGCACTTCAGTTTCATCTTGATTGTTTCGTTTTTAATTCTGTTCTGGGGGCATACAGAGCCGAAATTATGAAAACTGTGTCAGTGTCTAAATACAGTATATGTGGACATAACTGTGTACAATATATATACACACACACATTGAATATGCATCTGTGTTGTATGCATATTTGGTATATATATACACTCACACACACACACACACACACACACACACTGAATATGCATACAAACCAAGTCAGAACACGCTTTATACAATACAGATTGTTTCACAGCAGCTTCACAAAAGAATCAAATTCTGCAGTAAAGCAGCTCTAACAAGTCAATAGTGTCATTTCACAGCTGTCAGTTCAGTACTGATTCAGTTCAGTATTGATAAGTGTATGTGTGCATATGCATGTGTGTGCGAGTGCTGTGACAAACTCCTGTGCTTCTCTGCACTCTGAACAAGCAAAAACACACAAGAGGGGTGTTTTACATTTTTCACATCTGTGTGTAGTTTGGCGTGTATGTGGCGAATTATTTAATTTTGTGTGCAGAGTATGCAAAAATACCATTTCTAGAAGAGTTCAAAGTTTTAGTTTTGAAAGAAGTGTTTGCTTTTGCAAGATGTGTGTGATGTTTTGTATGTTGTGTGTGTGTTTTGTGGTTTTGTGTGTAGAGTTTTGAGAAATTGAGCCATAGGTTCAAAAACTGTGTGGAAATCCCATCTTTTGCTATCTAGGATCAGGTAACCCATCTTACTTTTCTGCTGGATTTTCAAATCAAAATAGGATTGCATCACAATGATCCAGATACATCTTTTTTTTTCTTTTGAACAACCCATTTTTGAGATTTGATCCAATACTTCTCAATACTTAGGTCACTTTTTCACACAGTGAGCACAACAGAGGTCTATGTGGGTTCAACTGTGGATCATTTATCATTGCTTTGGCATAAAATACATTAAATGACCACATCTTTCAAATTACATCAATATTTTTCTGTCTCAGATGCAACCATTGCCAAAAAATCTATTTGCACCTACAATTTGCACTTTTACAAATCTTTCCAAAACTGTTCAAAGTTCAAAATCACACAGCAATTTCTTACAATTCTACAGTAATACCATACTGAAATATATTCCAAATCTAAAAAAGAAAAAAAAGAAATACTATCAAAACAATTAGATGTAGCTGAACACTTAGAGAAGTTTTTGTCTTTCTATTTCATCACCATCTATACACAAAATGGGAAACTTAGGAGTAATGTTGTACTGTAATGTAAATTATTCAGATGCAGTGAGTAGAGAGTGTCATCCTTGTTTTGTAAAGACATGTTAAAGAAGAAAACACTGTGCACTATGTGTTGTTAGTGTTTTAGGTCATTGTTTTATGAGGGATGACTCATGACAGATGAGTTCATTTGAAACCTGTATAAAGTGTTTTGGTAGTTTTAGTGCAATTTGTATCTGCTGTGCAGAAATGAAAGTGGGTTAGCAGAACTGTGTGAAGAGTTTTGAAAAAGTGACTTAAGTATTGAGAAATGGGTCTTAGCAACTGAAAAAATAACTTCATAGAGATTTGCGTAATGCAAAGGGATGAAATTATTTAAGGATGCTTGGGTTGGGAATTGTCATTTGATCTAATGTGGCCTCTGCATCTGCATTAGAGTTAAACTCCTTCTTATTATTAGTTTATCACTAATTGACAACCATGCAAAATGTGTAATGACACGGTATAGTATCTGCACATTATACATCCAAATCAGGCCGTGTATTAATAAAAGGGTACTAGTTAACATTTCTTGTTGAGTCAGCAATAATTCCTGTCCACTAGATGGCGATGCTTGATTAAGACACTGTGCAAATTTCAGAACAAATACTGTAGATGTATAACTTTGCATATACAGAAGATCTTACATTTACATTTGAAAGAAACACAACCTTACTTACAAAATTTGTACAATTATTCTGCACTGACAGATTAAATTAATTGCAAATATACAGGTATGTAGGAATATAATAATTAGACAAATAATTAAATATAATGAACGTCTACTTTCTTGGGGAACAATATTTTTAGATATAGTTAAGCGCTGTTTTTACGCCACTTTGAAATGTAAAAAATAACAATAATAATAATAATATTAATTAATTAAAATAAACCTTCATCTGGAGTATTAACCTTCCTTATAAATAAATAAACATAAAAAATGAGACACTTTGTAAATGGTAACAAATGAGCATGTGCATCCAGCATGAATTTGATTATATGCGCAAATTATTTAATAATTTCAATTCTCTGGAAAGGAGCAGCTGCTTACATCAGGAATATTACTGATGAAAGAGTTTGAGCTGGATTCAGCCAAATTTCTATTAAATCAAGCCCACATAATAAGAGTCTCCAGTGCATCACCTGACAGCAGTCAGTGTGTGATTCAATATCTTCACAAAGGGCACTCTCAAAAACAAGTCCAAACTTTCTTCTTTTTCTGTAGAATAGTGAAATGGAATGTGCAACCAGAATGAAGGCTATACATTGGTTTTATGATAGATAGATAGGTAGATAGATAGATAGATAGATAGACAGACAGACAGACAGACAGACAGACAGACAGACAGATGATAGATACATCAGACAGACAGACAGACAGACAGACAGACAGACAGACAGACAGACAGACAGACAGACAGACAGACAGACAGACAGACAGACAGACAGACAGACAGACAGACAGACAGACAGACAGACAGACAGACAGACAGACAGACAGACAGACAGACAGACAGACAGACAGACAGACAGACAGACAGACAGACAGACAGACAGACAGACAGACAGACAGACAGACAGACAGACAGACAGACAGACAGACAGACAGACAGACAGACAGACAGACAGACAGACAGACAGACAGACAGACAGA
>NW_015551045.1:1780607-1793724 GCF_001515605.1 Sinocyclocheilus anshuiensis
AGACAGACAGACAGACAGGTAGATAGATAGATAGATAGATAGATAGATAGATAGATAGATAGATAGATAGATCGATTAGTTACCTTATCCAGGTGTTGTGGAGCTTCCTTCTCAAACGCATGCTTTATTTGTACCGTGTCTTTAGCTTCACGTTGACTGTGTGAAGAAGGAAAGTTGGTTTGGTGCTTGGAAGGCTTCAGCTCTTCTCTGTTTGTGGCTCTTGGGCTCCTGCAGCTCCGCTGACCGACAGTGAGAGCGTCGAAATCGATGGTTTTGCTCTCATAAGCTCCTTCTACGTTACAAAACAAGCCTCCGTATTTTTGTCTCGGCAGCTGGTCCGCGGTTCCCGGCCGCGCCAGATACACCGGCAGATCACCGTCTCTGTCCGCGCTTCTGCGCTCAGCCATGATCGGAGACAGACTGAGGACAGATCTTACAGCCACTGAGAATAACCCTGAGTCACAGAAACTCCACACGAGCAGCGAGACAGCCCTGGAGCCCACGCCTCAGCGTCACAAACCTGCAGCACTCAGTCGCTTAACAGCTCTTTAACTTTAGTTTATAACATTAAAAATGATTAGGCTAGAACAAATATTATTGTAGTATAAGAAAATACTACACTCTTAAAAATAAAGTTTCCAGAACTAAGTGGGTTTTCACAGCGATGCCATAAAAGAACCAGTTTTGGTTTCCCAAAGAACCTTTCAGTGAACAGTTCTTAAAAGAACCAAATAAATTTTTCGTAGTGTTAAGAACGTTTTAATAATCTAAAGAAACTTTTTCCACTGTAAAGAAGCTTTTGTGGAATGAAAAGGTTCCATGGATGGAGCCACTGATGCCAATAAACAACCTCTATTTTTAAAAGTGTTTTTCAGTGTTACTTGACATAATTTCTGAGGGAAAATTTTATCAAAATAAATCCTACAATGATTTTTTTTTTAATCATTCCAGAACATTGATAACTTGGTTACACGCAAAGATTAATATATACCTTACATTTTCAATTAGCATACTGGTCTCATAAGCATATGTAATTAATTTATTATAAAGTGTGACATTTTAGTATTTACTATATTTGTTTTTATTTTTGCTGGATATAATTAAATGAATACATTACTAAAAATACTCAGTTGACAGCATTCTACATAAGAAATATAGGAAATGTAGGGAAATATATCTTAATCTACATTTTATTAATTAATTTATTTATTTATTTATTTTGCTGTTTACTTAACTTTAATCATTACATTTTATGTCCCAGACTCAAGATTTTCATATAAAGAGACTGTAACTATAAGAAAGCTGTAGGTGTAAGCATTCAATAGCAGTTGTTTGGCCGGCGCAGCTTTGTCCATTGGCATTCAGCTCCGGTGCTGTAGCTTTAAAAAAAACCTTGCAGTGCTGTTCAGAGCAGAAAGCCTGTGTCACTGATGATACAGCTATTGCTCCAGTCAGGTGTCCTGGTGGAGTGCTGATGTAGGAGACTGTGTTGAACATGACATATCAGTCTAGCCAGAGGCAGAGTCATGGGAGTGTCAAAACAAAGACGACAGCGGGGAACAATCCAGCAGCACCAGTGAATCATCAGATGTAAAATCATAAGCAGAACATTTCACCGATTAAAAGTGTAAGCTGATTCCTCTTAACCTTTTACCTCACTGTAACATTTATGACCAAAAATTTAGATTTTGAAGGGTATAAAATTGCTTTTATTCATATTCGTAAATTTATAGATTTCAAAGTAATGTAAAAATATTCAGTTTACTTTATTCGTTGGGTCACAGTTTATTTTACGGTCCAATTTTCACTATTTTACCTACTTTTGCCTCAATAAACTCCTAATTTGCTGCTTATTAATAGTTAGTAAGGTAGTTGTTAAGTTTAGGTATGGGATGGATTAAGGGATCTAAAATATGATCTTGCAGAATAAGACATTAATATGTGCTTCATAAGTACTAATAAACAGCCAGTATGCTAGTAATATGCATGCAAATAAGCAACTAGTTAATAGTGAGAATTGGTGCCTAAACTAAAGTGTTACCATTCTTGGCAACATTCTGTTGGTTCTTATTAACCAACTGAGCAATTATTGACCCTGTATATTTTCTCCATGTTTACAAATGTGACCAAGGAAAGGCACTCTCACTTACCTTATTGGAAAAGTTTGCTTGATTCATTGGGTTATCCAAGGAATATATTTGCTCACTGGAAAAAAATTGCATTAAATATTCTCATCATCATACTCTACATCTCCTTCAAGTGATTATTAATATAAGATAATGCAACTGGAGGAAGCGCTACAATGGATTATGGACTTGTATTTTAGTTAAAATCATCTTAATGCTGGATTTGTTTTAGCTTTTGTCTTCTCCAGATGTTAACTGATGGACTGGAGTGCTGTGGATTATTGTGATGTTTTTATCAGCTGTTTGGACTCTCATTCTGACGGCACCCATTAAGTGCAGAGCATCCATTGCTGAGACACTGATGCAATGCTACATTTCTCCAAATCTGATGAAGAAACACTCTCATCTACATCTCAGATGGCCTGGTGGCGAGTAAGTTTCCAGCAAATTGTCATTTTATTGCTTTAATAAACTGCATTTGGGTTCATAGTCTCGTATTATGAGACTCCCATAAGGCTTTCAACAAGATACAATGTTTCAAAACTGCACAATGCAACTGGGAGACTGTTGGCCATTTGAGAATTAAAAATGCATGAGAGATCTTCTCACAAGGTTATAGGATCCAGTCCCTACACGAGCATTATCTGCTCAATAAATCATTTATCAATGTATCAATATATCAAACTATCATGTCATCCAAGGCTGAAGGTGAGCTTTGTTGTAGTTGTAATGATTATCTCAATCAACATTTAAGAAAGCATGGAAGAAATGAGTACCTAAGGGATGGGCAGGCAGATGCTTTAATTACCTTTAGAGATAAATAATGGTGTGACTTTAATGTTTTGCTATTATTTCTTCACTGTAAACTAGCTTTAACCCCCCATAAGAGCTGATGGTGTCCAGATAGCATTAAAGACTCTTCTCCGCTCAGCACAGATCAACCCTTCTGCTGGTTTGTAATCAGTGTTGATTGATAAATAAGCTAAGGATGATTTCCGGGCAGCTGCTTCCGTCTGGAGTGCTGAAAGGGTGATGATGTTTAAATTCATTTATAAAAACCCTTAATGATGATTGGCTTATCACAGACTGGCTCTGGTTTGTATTTCTGAGTCAGACAACATTCACCTGCAGTTTTAAGCCTAACCCTAACTCGTAATCTTCCCACCAGTGCATATTCCACAGATAGCTTATTGTATGTGCACAATATGTCAGAGATACTCTACACACACAGGCATCTCAGTGGAGGTGGCTGAAGTTACTCTTGTTAGAGGAAGCACAAAGCTGTTAATATTGCATTAGTGCCAGAGAGAGGGGAAGCGAAGTACAACAGGTGTCAGTTTCACTGACTTTCTCTGGTTACAGAGAGGTTATGACAAATACTTTGTGCAGCTGTAGTGCACTCTGGGCAAACTAAACCGGTTAACCATCCTCAACTTACTTTAATCCATTTCTGTACAATTAATTTGCAAAGACTCATAGTGCATTTTCATTGCAGCAAGTTACCTAATGCTGCCAAAAATATGACTTGTGTGGTATAAAACAATGTTTATGGCTAATAACCTTGCCTGCCAGTAATGTTGTACATGAAAGTTTTCTGGGGACTCTTCACTTTTCAGGTAATGGGTAGCATCTTATGAATACTGAAATGTGTACAAATTGTGTGGATTTTTGGTTGCCTAACTGATTATAATGTAATATCTGTAATATAGCTGTAAAGGCCACAATAAACAGCAGGTCTAAGATGTTTAAGGTCATATTGGAAATTAAAATGTCATATATGTCATATATATAGAATTAAAATTAGAATTACATCCTAAAATGTGGTCATTATGGAATAGTATTATATGATTCATGAAGTGGTGGTAATGATAGTAACATTCAGTTTATAGTGCCATCCAGTGGCGTAGTAGTGATTAGTAAGATGGGCAAATTGTAAAATTACAAAGGTCTCACTTGTGTACTTCACAGGGCCTGTGTAAAAAAAAACAAAAAAACATTTGCCCCCATAGTTGCTAAATATCTATGAAACTGCATCTGTAATGGGGTTCAGCTGGACTAGATGCACTCAGGCCTGATTACTGTTTCAATTAAATCAACACTTAAGAAATATTAAAGGGGTCATCGGATGCCCATTTTCCACAAGTTGATATAATTCTTTAGGGTCTTAATGAAAAGTCTATAACATACTTTGGTTAAAATTTCTCAATGGTAGTGTAAAACAACACCCTTTTTACTCTGTCAAAAACAGCTCTTTTCCGAGCAAGCCGTTTTGTTGCATGCAGCTTTAAATACAAATGAGCCCTGCTGACCCCGCCCCCTCTTCCCAGCCCCTTTCTGAGAGACAGTAAACTTTAACCGCATTCTTCGTGAAACTTGCTATCTAGCACATTATTAGGAAAGGCGATTCGCAAAGATTCATAAAAAAACCTTATACTCACTTCTTCTGTAAGTGAAGCTGGATCACAAATGATTCGTGCGAACATAGACGCATTTAGGTAGATCGGGGGCCGCATTCCTGGGTCTGGGTCTGTGTGACATCACACAGACAAGAAGCTAAGAATGGCTTGATTTGAGAAAGGGGTAATGATTTTAGTATATAAAAAAAAACACTGGGTGGATTTTTACCATTATAGGGTGCTTGTGTACACACACTGCCAACACACATTTCAGTTCAAACAACTTGTAAAAGTGCATGTCGCATCCGATGATCCCTTTAAGGTACCAAAGGTCAAAGAAAGTCTACAAATTATAAAGAAGATGTAATAAATACATGTAATACAAGATGAAATACATCACTCTGGGAAGGGTTACAAAGCTATTTCAAAGGCACTTGGACTACAAAGAACCACAGTGAGATCCATTATCCCCAAATAGAAAAAGAAAACTGGCACAGTGTCAAACCTTCCAAGAAGTGGTTGACCTTCCAGAATTCCACCAAGAGCATGTAGCGTGGACTCATCCAGGAAGTCACAAAGTCCCAAGGATGGCACTGAAGGAACTGTGCAGACCTCTCTTGCATCAGTCAAGGTCACTGTTCATGACTCCGCTGTCTGAAAGATACTGAAACACAAAAATGACATTCGTGTAATAGTGGCGAGGTGAAACCCTAACCCAGAAGAACTTTAATGCTCGACTGAATTTTGCCAAAACATACCTTGATAATCCTCAAACTTCTGGGGGAATGTTTTGTGGACTGATGAGTTGAAAGTGGAACTGTTTGGAAGACAATAATAAGTTTAATAACTGTTGATTCTAGAGACTCTGCAGTCCTTGTGTAGAATTTAAAGTGGCATTTGATACAGTAGATCACAGAATCATGTGCGCATGTCTTGAGAATTCAACGAGTGGCTCTTTAGTGGTTTAAGTCCTGTTTGTCAATTAGATATTTTACAGTCAATCTTGGTCAGGTTTTATAGAGCTCAGCTCCTCTTACCTGTGGGGTGCCCCAAGGGTTTATTCTTGGCCCACTTTTGTTTTCCCTTTATATGCTCCCAAATGGGATCTATTCTTCAGAAACACTCGTCTTCTTATTATACCAATGACATGCAGATTTATCTAATATTTAAAAAAATAACTGTAATAACAGGAATAATTTAATTCCTTTTTTATCTTGTCTAAATTCTGGATGTCCTTACATTTCCTAAGGTTCAATGAAAACAAAACAGGCATCATTATGACTGGGCTAAAGTTGCACCCAAGCTTTGAAACTATTTACTTTTTCATGTTGGAGCAGCTCCAACTTCTGTATATCCACTTTTAAAACATATTTGTTGTCTTTGGATTTTAATTATACATAGCATAAGCCGACAGTTTATTTATTTTTTTTTTTTCACATGTATGTTTTATTATATCCATGTATGTGTTTACAGACTTTCTCAGGTCGCTGAACACATCAGTGGTCATTGTTGCTCGTGTTGCAGGAAGTCGTCAGCTCTCCACTGACAACGAGACGCTATATAAAACTTTATTTCATATAGTGCCTTTAAAGGAAGCTTCTCAAAGCACTGTACAAAGTAACATCCTTTACAATAAAAACTAATTTAAATACACAAACCAGCAGAAAATAAAAATTAACACATACTAAATGCAGCCCAAATACATTTTAAGGTAAGATTTAAAAATTTGGGCCTCGTGAATCACAATTGGAAGTAAAATTTTTAACAGTGTTTTTTCAGATGGGGCCAAACATCTAAAAAGAATAAAAATTACTCTGTGATTCTTCATTTTCCTTTAAAAATCCTCCATTACAGAGTCATCAATAGTTATTGAGCCAGTGTTGCAGAGCTGTGAAGCATAACTTTAGTCATCACTTTTTATACAGAAAATTGTTAGTCATCCAATTCACTTATATTAACAACCGTGTAAGAATAAGTGTAAAACCCACATTTTTATAGATAGAAATACCTGAGTGTGCAACCGAGACTCAACAGCCTTTGATTCTAGTATTGTATTTGCTTATTAACATTCACAATTGTTCATCCATAGTAGGCTACTATGCAGATCGTGGTAATCATCACAGGTAAATGTCACATATTTTACTCACCTAATTTTAATCATGCGCAATATCTTTAATATAAACATTTTACAAAATATAATACATAATTATTATTTAATAAAGACGGATAAATTCTATGTATTGTGGCACTACATTATAATGTTTCAGAATAAAATAAATTTGGTTTAACAAACATATAATTCTATTGTGACTCCAATCAAACGTGTAGAAAGAAGCATGTTCTCAGCAGTGTTGGAGGCAATGCATTACAAGTAACGCGAGTTATGTAATCAGATTACTTTTTCAAGTAACTAGTAATGTAATGCATTACTTTTAAATTTACAAGAAAATATCTGAGTTACTTTTTCATATAAGTAACGCCAGTTACTTTGTTTTCCCATTGACTTGACTGACAGCTTTCCTGTCCTGTGTTGAGAGAAACTGGGAGTGACGTGCAAAAAGTAACGCAAAAGTAACATAATGCTTTTCATAAAAAGTAACGCAATTAGTTACTTTCTTATGGAGTAACGCATTATTTCAATGCATTACTTTTAAAAGTAAATTTCCCAGCACTGGTTCTTAGCATGTCCAAAGGTGGAAAAAAAGAAAGATTATCGTATTTCTGAGGAGGTATTTAGACTTTAATGAAATTAAGCCAAACCTGGTATACAGAATGCCCCAAAAACATATTTACAAGCCAGAGACACAGCCAATTAAAGGGAGTTAGAAAGATCATTCAGTACAAACCAGTTAGTGAAAGTCCTGCTGGTATGCTACAGCTGTTCATTTGAAAGAGTAGAAAAGAACGAGGCTCAGGGAAGAGATGAGTAAATACAGGGACAGTCGAGGAAGGCGGAAAAATTTCATCTGCAGCCGCCACCACAATAAACGCCGTAATTTATAGTCATGAATAAATTTTAAACTGCAAAGTGACTACTGCTCAAGCTGCAGGAAGAGAAGTGTATTCACATCAGAGGAAATAGAGACACATGTACATATCAACAAACATATATATTACACTGCAGTCAGAAAGAGGTACTGCTGCTCATCATAGACAGGGAATATTATTGGACAACGGGCCTCATTCGTGAACCACAAGCAGAATTGTGGAAATTATCTGTAAAACCGTTCTCATGTAGGGCCTTTAAGTGACAGTTTCAAGAAGAATAGTTTTACTTGTGAAACTCTTGCATGATGTGACTGTTTACTAAAGAATGGTTTCATCTGCATAAACTCTCACATGGTGCAACATTTAAGAATAAAAATGTTCTGTTGCATATGATACGTGGTACAACAATTTACACAAGAACAGTTTAACTTTCATAAACTGTTGCCTGTGAATGCTTTTACTTGCATAAATGCGCATGGTGCGACAGTTTATGCAAAACTAAATTTTAAACTGTCATGTGGTACAATCATTTAAATAAGAACAGTTTAAGCAATAAAAATTCACTCCATTTATTTTCCAAATGCACGTTATTTATCTTATTGTGATTCATTCATGCATATATGGAAGCCAGTTTAGACCAATTAAAAAAATGTTTTTTAAATAAAAGTAGTTGCCACTTTTTAATCTCACAATTCTGACTTTCTCAGAATTGCGTAATATAAACATGCAATTGTGAGACATAAAGTCAGAATTGCGTAAAAAAATAGAATTGCAGCAAAAAAGTCAGAATTGCAAGATAAACTTGCAATTATGACTTCTTTTCTCAGAATTGTGATATAAACTCGCAATTGCGAGTTACGAAGTCCTGCGGAAAAAAATAGTTTCTTACAATTGTGAGTTTATCAATTCTGACTTGTATTATATTATAATTAGTATAACTCACAATTCCATGTTATGAAGTCAGAATTGTGAGATATAAGCTTACAATTCTGACTTTTTTCTCTCAATTCTGAGTTTATGACTTTATGACTTTTTTCTTGCTAAAGCGAGAAAATTCTGGGAAAAAAAGTCAGAATTGCATGTTTATATCACGCAATTGCGAGAAAAAAGTCAGAATTGTGAGATTAAAAGTCGCAATAACCTTTTTTTTATTCATTGGTGGAAACAAGCTTCCATATGTATGTTCTAATTTTTTTTTGTTGGTTTGTTTTTTACATTGCAATTTTTAATTAAAACGTTGTAGTAGGATCTTCTGGTCAATCATCAAACCTGTCTTTGGTAATGTATACAGAAATTCTCCAATCATATAGTCAGTTTAAACCCCGTTCATTTTTTACAAATCTATTGTAATCTCATTTATTCGAGTGCAATGCCCTCATGCCAAAATCCAATCAACAACGGATGTATAAAACCAAGTACATTTTTTATTTTCTGCAATCCGTTACACTCAGACGTACGTCACGAAACAGAAGAAAATATCTGTCGCAACTTCCGTTTTATCGCGACTTTCGTAAACTGTAGCATGTGTCAGGTAAAAAAATGGTTTTAGTTGCACAAACTGTCACATTGTGCAAATAGTTTTTTTGCGTAAACCTTTTGCATTGATTTACATAGAAATTGTGCTTGTGATGGAGGAATGAGGCCCAATACGAGGAATAATTAAAAAATATATATTAAAAACCAGGCTGCTCAGAATTAGTTTTCAGGTTGCAGTAGTCTACTCAGCTTTCTAGGGGTAAACAAAAACTGCTAGTGTGGATGGTTTGTAGTGGATGGTCTCGCTTTCTCTCTCAATCTGTCTCTTTGTCCTTTCTGTGTTCAGGCAGTGAGGAAGACGCCTCTCCTAAGGGGTCCTGATAACAGAGATGCGACAGTCACCTCACTAACAGGCCCTGAGTCAGCACCCATAGCTCCTGTGAGACGATGTGTGTCTGCAAAGACGTCCATTTCGCTTCGAATTTCCCAAAGTGTGTGTGGGAGGAGAGACAGACAGAGTGAGAAAGAAAGAGGTCTGTGAGTTCTGGTTGGTAGCAGTCGCAGTAGATGCAGTAAAGACGTGTTCATGACGGGTCCCTGCATGGCAGAGATAATTTATAATCCTCTAGTTGGGTTGATGATTATGTTTTGTCACACTTGTATTGATCTGTAAGTGTGATTTCAAGCATTCTGTCCCGGTCCTCCACAGAGGTTGAATCCAATGAAGTCCATAATCACTAACTCTGAATTTCCCCACTTCCACACAAGCAAAACAAAACAGCCATTAATACACCTTGAGTCATTACAACCGGACGACTGCAGTTGCATGCGACAGCTCCAGGTTGCTTCAAATCCTGTGTATGACAAAAGAGACAAAGCCTGAGATCAGATGTGCATTTTTAAAGAACAGATCTTAAAGGAATAGTTCACACAAAAATGAGAATTTGCTGCAAATGTACTCAGCCTCAGACCAGTTTGTATTTTCATGGGAACATTTGTGGCACTTGCTCAGCAATGGATGCTCTGCAGTGAATGGGTGCCGTCAGAATGAGGGTCCAAACAGCTGATAAAAACATCACAATAATCCACACCACTCGTCCATCAGTTAATGTCTTGTGAAGCCAAAAACTGCGTGTTTTTAAGAAACAAATCCATCAAGGCATTTTTAACTTTAAACCATTGCTTCCAGTTAAAATACGAGTTCATAATAATGCTTCCTGCAGTGAAAAAGTAGTCTGGTCTAAATCAGGAGAGAAATCTGCACAGATCAAGCAGCGTTTAAACAGCTCTAAACACATATGTGGCTGGATTTTGATGTGAGAGACAACAGCAGATGCACTTTTTCACAGGAGGAAGTGTTATTATGGACTCGTAATTTTGCTGGAAGCGACAGTTTAAACATCTTAATAATGGATTTGTTTCTTACAAACACGCAGATTTGTCTTCTCCAGATGTTAACTGAACGACTGGAGTGGTGTAGATTATTGTGATGTTTTTATGAGCTGTTTGGACTCTCATTCTGACGGCACCCATTCACTGCAGAGCATCCATTGCTGAGACACTGATGCAATGCTACATTTCTCCAAATCTGATGAAGAAACAAACTCATCCTAATCTTGGATGGCCTGAGGGGAGTTCTCTTTCAATAACACAATAAATGTCATAATTCAAGTAAAGCTTGTATGTGCTATTATGTACTCAACACTATAATCATATTATCATCATGTAGTGACTCATAAATCCCTAAAACAATAGTTTAGTCTAAGTCAAGCTCTAAACCGTACCTTTCGGAATAGATTATGAAATTTTCCTCAAAACACTTTTCAACACGAGATCAGAAAGTATAGAAGGAAGCAGAAAAGATCCTTCACTCACCTCCGCAGGAGATGTCACAGACATCAAGGCCAAAGAATGAAGGCAAGAGAGAAGAATAAAAAGAGAAATAAAAACTGAAAGAAAGAAAGATTCGAGAAATGTATTAATTATGGTTACAGCCAGCACATAGGAAAATGCTCAACATCCATATCAGAACAAAAAATGGGAGACATTAAGGAAACATTTTCAGTAGAGATTTCAATCATCTGGCCGAGAGCAACTGAGATATAATCGGTCTTACCTTCTCCTCTAGATCTTTAATCTGTCTCCTCTGAATGTCAGTCTTGTCCTCCAGGTCTCTGATCCTCTGCATTGAGAGAAACACACGTCACAGATTGTTTATTATGTCATTGCTGTCATTACGGTACAGTACAATTACAGCGCTTATTAATATAAAATCTCATTTATAAATACAGTCTAAGACCACCAGTTAAATCCCCAGAAGATTAACATACAGTAAATAGCATAGAAATTTGACATTTAAATAGTATGTGTTTTATGTTATATCATATTTGACGCATCAGGCTTTTTTGGCTCATTGTATGACAGTGAGATATCGAGCTCAGACTCCAGAAGGAAAAAACATTTTAATTTATTCAGAGCATTGTTATTTTATTATAATTTTTGTTAATATTTTTAATTAGATTTTATTTTTATATTTTCTTATTTCAGGTTAAAGTTCTAGTCACTTTTATTATTATTATTATTTTAATTTTTTTTATTAGTTAACATTTATTTTTATTCCAAGTAAGGTTTTTATGGTTTTAGTTTTAGTTAACTGTAACAATTCAGAGGCGCAAACGGAGCAAAAATATGCAATTTGGTGCAGATATTTTAATTTATACAGCCAAAAGTAAGATGAAATACTGATATACAGGTATATATTATTTACTTATATATATATATATATATATATAAATATAACACCATTTACATAAAATGTATATAAATATCAGTTTTCACTCTTTATCTTCTTATCTTCTTCTGTCTTAGTAAGATGATATATAATGCTTAGTTTTAACATCTATAGCTTTTAATGTGGTGTCAAAATATATAATGTGATGAAATACAATGATGATTGAGAGATGAACAAATAAATGTTCCTCAAAAGCATGTAGTATCATATTTGAGCCATGCCATTTGTCACCCGTCTTCAGCGTTGGAGGAAACTCATTACAAGTAATGCGAGTTACATAACCAGATTACTTTTTCCAAGTAAATAGTAAAGTAACACATAAGTTTGTTTTGAAAACTTTGATTTCCCATGTTGAGAGAAATTAACATTTTTTATATTAAAAACAAATAAGCAAGCTCAGCCCAGATGAGAAAAAGTAAAGCAAGAGTAACAATGCATCACTTTCCATAAAATGTAACGTAATTAGTTACCTTTTTAGAGAGTAACTCAATATTGTAATGCATTACTTTTAAAAGTAACTTTCCCCAACATTGCCCATCTTAACATTAAATAAAAAATCTAAATAATAATATGACTTTTAAAATTCTTCCATCATGAGGATGCCTTCTCTGGCATGTCTCTGGAATATGAAATATAAAAGACAAAGTCTCTTCTCATTTATTACTTTATCTTATGTTTTATGTTTGGATACATGAAACACATACTACATGCATAAAAGTATGATGTGAGCAGCACCTGATGGGCCTGATGGAGCAGCTCAATCCTCTCCTGCAGCTCCTGACAGTCATATTCTCGGCTCTTACGCAGCATCTGTCTGCGCAGTTTCTCCACAGCCGCGCGTAACTCGTCCTTCTGCAGCTCGTCCAGGGGTTCTCCGTATTTGATGACTTTATCCTGCTGCAGTGCGTTGTACAGGGTCGCCTCCAGCTCCTGAATTTGCTGTTGCGTGCACGCACACACACACACACACACACACACACATTTTTCTTTCAAATCAAATTGTTAGTCCGGTTCATGGTTTAGAGAAAATGTATTTCCAAAATACTTTTGGAAGCATGTGAAAATCGAAGAGCAAATTGATGCCCACACTGCAAAAAATGCTTTTCTTACTTAGATTTTTTTCAATCCTTGCTGAATACAAGTATTAATTTATTTCAATAAAAAAAATTAAAAAAAACTTTTGAATGGAAGTGTACATTGTTACAAAAGATTTCTAGGAAAAGCAGGTGACAAGTGTCTGGCAAATGCATTTTTTAAAAAGTGCTTTCTTTAAAGCTTTGTTGTAATTAAATAAAGACAAAAATATTCTAAGATGTGTTGGGTAGTGTACAAATAATGTG
>NW_015551045.1:1794247-1819939 GCF_001515605.1 Sinocyclocheilus anshuiensis
CACACACACACACACACACACACACACATTTTTCTTTCAAATCAAATTGTTAGTCCGGTTCATGGTTTAGAGAAAATGTATTTCCAAAATACTTTTGGAAGCATGTGAAAATCGAAGAGCAAATTGATGCCCACACTGCAAAAAATGCTTTTCTTACTTAGATTTTTTGTCTTGTTTCCAGCCAAAATATCTAAAAATTCTTAAATCAAGAAGGATTTTCTTGACAAGTAAAAATTAGTCTTGTTTTCAGAAATAACAAGTCAAAATCAAGTACGTTTTTGCTTGAAACAAGCAAAATATTCTGCCAATAGGGTAAGCAAAATAATGTTATTTCAAACAGAAAACAAGATTATTTTGCTTACCCCATTGGCAGATTATTTTTCTTGTTTTAAGCAAAAACGTACTTAATTTTGACTAATTTGACTTGTTTTTTTCTGAAAACAAGACAATAATTTTTACTTGTCAAGAAAATCCTTCTTGATTTAGAATTTTTAGATATTTTGGCTGGAAACAAGACAAAAAATCTAAGTAAGAAAATCATTTTTGCAGTGTACTGTTTAAAAATGAACTGGTTCATGTGAAGTTCAAAAAGACAAACTAGTCCTCTGTAATGAAAATCCAGTGGACTACCAAATTAAAAGGTAAAACAAAAGCAGTAGAAACACTACACCATTAGAAGACCTTACTACTTTGGCTCAAACAAATAAAATTAAATAAAGCAAAATAACAGAACATATTCTAAAAAAGAACATCACAGTAATTTCTCAGCTGAAGTTCATAAAAAGCAGAAATGTTCAAATGGAGAGTTTAATACCATATAGGCCTGATCCAGCGCCTGCTTCCTATAGTCCAGCTCCTCCTCCAGATAACCCTTCTGTTTGCAGAACATCTCCTGCAAATCACCAGTCATGTTGTAGATGACATCTAGACATCAGACAATGCTCTCTCTCATTTCAATCTATTTCTGACTGCATTTAAAATCAAACCGGAGGACTTTAGTATTAATAGTAGGCCTTGTTAAAGTGTTTGTCTTGTTGCCAGAATGATTCTTCTGTACACTGTAATGGATTATAAGATAATAAACAGGTAAGATATATGATTTCTTCTCAGATCTATATATTGTATGGCCCTGTCTTAAATTTATGTGCCTGTACATAACAAGACTGTACATTATCCCTTAAATGTCTGTTTTGTTTGAACTTGTTTGTTGGTTTTGGCTCAAAGCTGCCTTCTAGGAATTCAAATCAGTATTTTGTGTTTAATTGTTTACTTACACTGCCGTTCAGAAGTTTGCGATCAGTAAGATGTCTTTTCTATTACTTTTTATCAATCCTTGCTGAATACAAGCATTAATTTATTTCAATAAAAAAAATTAAAAAAAACTTTTGAACGGAAGTGTACATTGTTACAAAAGATTTCTAGGAAAAGCAGGTGACAAGTGTCTGGCAAATGCATTTTTTTAAAAGTGCTTTCTTTAAAGCTTTGTTGTAATTAAATAAAGACAAAAATATTCTAAAATGTGTTGGGTAGTGTACAAATAATGTGTAAAGATAGGGCTTGTAGTTCGTACCATCTCGAGCTCCAGGTCCATCATCTTCTGATGCAGAGCTGCTTCTGTGCCTTCAATCTGCTGGATCCACTAAATCACAATACACATGCTGGTTACTGACAAACATCTGTCTACATCGCAAATAATCATTACGCTCCTTCACTAACAGAGTGAGAAAAGCGTGTGAGGTAAATATAGTATATATTAATACTGTGACACTTCTAAAGTAATGACTAGTGTTGCAGTCAAGAGACCACCTAAACTGAGACCAAGTCAAGACCAAGACCAGAATCTGTCGAGATCAAGACCAGAATCTGTCGAGACCAAGACCTAGTCAAGACCAAGACCAAGATCTGTCGAAACTAAGACAAGACCAAGACCAGAATCTCTCGAGACCAAGACCAGAATCTGTTGAGACTAAGACAAGACCAAGGCAGGGCGAGACGAAAACCAGAAAGCACTCTCCAAATTAATCTGAAAGATCCATTCTGACCAAAAACTACCTTAATAAATTATACTATGTATACAACTACAGAGATAATGCCATGAGATTAATGTTTTAAATGTAAACTTTTGAATATAGAAATAAATAATACACTCAAAATGAAACTAAAACCGCAAATCACTTAATGAGAGAGTCATGCAATCATTTTTTCAACAGATTCGTTTGAAGCGGTTGATTCATTCAATAATAAAACACTGATGCGTGTTGCTTGGAAACGATCTGCTATGGATTTGTTTAGAACTATTGCCATTGGTGAAACAGCAAAAACTTGTGCTTAAACTGTTAAAACGGTCTAAAATGTAAGTCACTTAATATTAACTTCTTGTTTATTGAGCGTGAGATAAATCAATATCATGTTTGCATTCAAGCTTATTTTCGTGAAAACATAACTCTTGCTCTGATTATATTGCTTAATTATATCAAATGTTATAACATAAAAACAAGATCTCATGCAAAGTGCTTTTTTGTACCAATATCTTGAATTTTTTGGGCAATTGTATTAATTTTGGTCACATTTTTTATACAATCCCCCCTTAATTTCTGACCGGCACAACAGTATCAAAAGAAATAAGTTACTGATTGCATTTGAATACAGATTGTTTCAAATCAGCTTTAGAGTGTTTGACAAGAAAATTGTGATTCAACGATGCAAAATAAATTCAATTCTTCTGTAAAAGACATTAGTAAATAGTCATTATTCATTTGCAATGCATTGGCAATTTAGTGATATCCCCACAGTTGTGGTCTTGACTGGTCTTGAAATTAAATTCAGACAGAGACATGCCCGAGTACAAATGCAATTGATAATGAGACCAGGCTGAGACCTTAAAAAAACGATGCAAATCAATGACATTTTTTAAAAATAAAAGTATAACATAATATTTACATAAAATGCATATTAATATCAGTTTTCACTCTTTATCTCCCAATAATTTGTCTAACTAAGATGATATATTATGACAGCTATATTATAATATATTATGACAGCTACAGCTTTTAATGTGGGGGGCAAAACATATAATGCAATGAACAAATAAACTTTCCTAAAATGCATGTTGTATCATATTTGATACATTTGTCACCCGTCTGTACATATGAACACAACAAAATAAAATAAAAAAATGTACTAATATGTCTTGAGTACTACAACACTAGTAATAATTCAGACATACCATCCCTTATTCAAAACACTTTTTGGGCCTCTTTAAAATAATGCATATCTTATACAGTGCCCTCCACTAATATTGGCACCCTTGGTAAATATGAGCAAAGGCGGCTGTGAAAATAAATCTGCATTGTTTCTCCTTTTGATCTTTCATTAAAAAAAATGCACAAAATTCTAACCTTTTAGAATTTTACTTCAATGAAAGGTTAGAATTTTTGTGCATTTTTTTCACAGCCGCCTTTGCTCATATTTACCAAGGGTGCCAATATTAGTGGAGGGCACTGTAATATCTTGTACAGTATATAACTTGAGGCAGCCACGTACCTTCTCAGCGAGCGACAGCACGGTACTGGCTTGAATAATGGCCACCTGCTCCTCATTCCTCAGGTTCTGCGTAAAAGCATAAATACACACTGTGCATTGAGTCTCAGGTTTGCATTATTAGCATTAAACACTACAACACAAAATCACATGACTAGATTATTACAGATGTCTGTGACGTACCCCGTTATCCCCGAGTATATCCAGCAGCTTGATGAGGTCTGGTATACACACGTCCTGTTGAGAGCAGATGACAGCAGATCTGGGTCACGAGTTCTCACTGTTACTGAAAGCACGTGCCAGATTATGTCTTGATATTTACCTTCACGCCCTCCTTTATACAGTAGATCTGCAGCGCGCTCACTCCCTCAGAGAAAGGATGGATTTGAAGGGTAAACGGAGGCGATCTCCTCTCACGCTCCTGACAGATCACATCAAACACACTTTACACACTCACAGCATTACTCCAACTGTGTGTCTTTAAGAAACAGTTTCATTAAAGCAGGCTGCTTCCTTAAAGCGCAGTTTTTATATGTGACCCTGGAGCACAAAACCAGTCATAAGGGTCCTTTTTTTTTTTATTGAGATTTATACACCATGAATAAATAAGCTTTCCATTGATGTATGGTTTCTTAGGATCGGACGATATTTGGCCGAGATACAACTATTTGAAAATCTGGAATCTGAGGGTGCAAAAAAATCTAAATATTACAGACGCCTCCAACCAGGAGTAATGGTTAAAGTAAATGTGCAGAGCGGCTAGATGCATCTGGGTCATGAGTACTAGCTATATCTTAAGAACAAATCAAGCTACAAAATTAAGTTTTGAGTTAAGGTGCAGTCACGTCACAAAATATGCATGGGGAAAACTTGGATACCAATTGAAATGACTGGATTTCGCCAGCCATAATTTGCCGCACATTTACTCACAAACTTGTATGAACTAGCATGGCCTTTGTCAAAGTTTAACACTAGTATGAACTTCGTGTCAGAATATTAAGTCGGAGCTTATGGTGCAGCCAGCAGTGATTTGTGGACAGAAATAGAGATCAAACCTCGAGCTCAAGTATGCGAAACTCCAGGAGTTCATTCTGATCTTTAGAGTCCTGTAGTTCCTGCTGCAGCTTTCCGTTTTCATTCTCCAGCTTTTCAACCTGCATCAGAAGAAATGACTGATGAGTTTATTAAAGACTTTCACTGTTGGTGCTTTTTTGTCCTAGGAGCCTGCCTGCAATTAACAGCCATTACTCCACACGATCCGAATATGCTGATTTGCTGCTCAAGAAACATTTCTGATTATTATCAATGTTGAAAACAGTTGTGCTGCTTCATATTGTTGTGGAAACTGTGATACAGTACATGTTTTCAGGATTCTTTGAGGAACAGAAAGTACAAAAGAACATCATTTATTTTCTGAAACAGAAATCTTTTGTAACATTATTAAACTATTGAATGACAATGCATCACAGTTTCCACAAAAATATGAAGCAGCACAACTGTTTTCAACATTGATAATAATCAGAAACATTTCTTGAGAAAATCAGCACGTTAGAATGATTTCTGAAGACTGGAGTAATGATGCTGAAAATACAGCTTTGATCACAGAAATAAATTATATTTGACTATATATTGACGTAGAAAACAGCTATTTTAAATTGTAAAAATATTTCGCATTATTACTGTTTTTACTGTATTTTTAATCCAATAAATACAGCATCGGTGGGCAGAAGAGACTTCTTTAAAAAAAAAAAAACACATTAATAAAATCGTAATCTATATATTGACGTAGAAAACAGCTATTTTAAATTGTAAAAATATTTCGCATTATTACTGTTTTTACTGTATTTTTAATCCAATAAATACAGCATCGGTGGGCAGAAGAGACTTCTTTAAAAAAAAAAAAACACATTAATAAAATCGTAATTATTCTAAACTTTTTACCAATAGTGTACATAGAAAAAAAACGTGATACAATGTATTTATTTTAACACAACTTATTACATTGTACCTACACTTACAGTACCTGCATGCACTGTAACTAAATCATACTTACACTATTGATCCTAAATCTAAACTTGCCCCAGATGAGAAAAAGTAACGCAATGCAATGCATTACTTTCCATAAAAAGAAACTAAGTAACGTTAAAAAAGTTACTTTTTTAGGGAGTAACGCAACATTGTAATGCATTACTTTCAAAAGTAACACTTTCAGTCACCTTCTCCAGCAGCTCCTGATTGCGTCTGAGGAACAGTTGCTTCTCTTCCACCCATCTGGAGTCCTGTGAGGAAGAGCGCAAACCATGTGCATCAGACATACCGGCTTTATAACCAGTGAAACCTGGTGAAATCTGTTTGTAAGCATGGAGAAACACTCAGCAAGATAAACACCACACTAGATATTGCAGGCTGAGCGTGCTGTGGGTATACATTTTGCATGCACTAATATCAAGAGTAGTAAAAGACATTTACCTGTCCTTTTAAAGAGACCTCCTTTTCCAGGTCTTCGATTTTAGCTTTATACCTTTGAGCGTCTGCCTGGAGCTGCTCATGAGCCTGCAAACATAACAAAACTATCAAACATAACAGTGTTTAACTTCACAAGCTTATGTTTGTGAACATTTTGAGAGCAAGATATATATGAAATGTTGGTCGCACTTTAATTTGAGCTCCAATTCTGACTATTAACTATTTTGCCTTAATAAACTCCTAATTTGCTGTTTATTAATAGTTAGGAAGGTAGTTGTTAGTTTAGGTATGGGGTGGATTAAGGGATCTAAAATATAATCATGCAGAATAAGACATTAATGTGTGCTTTATAAGTAATTGTACACAGCCAATATGCTAGTAATATGCAAGCTAGTTAATTGTGAGAATTGTGTTTCCGAAATTGTTGTGTTTTGCCATTTAGTTTTCAAACAATCTGTATATATTCTGTATCTGTATATATATAATATAAGTGGCACATTGTTGGAACCCTAGTTCATCAGACTTATTGATCTTGACAAAAATAATAAGGGTCTTCTGGAGTCTTCTATATGACCGACTGTATACATGCTGTATTTTAATATGTTGGTTGCACGTGATTTAAAACTGTCTGACAAAAGGTTTTCAAATATTTATGATTTTGTAATTCTGACAAAACTGCTTCCCTGCTTATTTTTCTAAGGAATAATTAAAGATCATGCTAAACTACTTAATAAGGTTTTCTTTTCAAGAATGTCACTATTTAATGAGGATCAGTGTTAATTAAATTTTTGGTTAATATTTTGAATTAGTTTTTATTTGTATAATTTTTCACTTAAAATTACTTTCAAGTTTTAGTATTTTGTTGTGTGTTTTGTCATTTTTTTAGCTTTTTAAAAAATGTCTATACAGTATTTATTATTATTATTATTTGTTTTAGTACTTCAGCTTATGAGATATCAAATAAAATGTTTATTTTTTTTAGCTTTTATTTCTGGGTTTTTATTTATTTGTTTTTTTTTTAGCTTTTCGTTTTTGTTTTAGTTAACAATAATAACCATGATGAGTTTTTTTTTTTTTTTCATTTTGACAGTTCATTCATCAGGACAGTTGTACCACCCCAACATTTAAATATCTAAATAAAGTTTCATTCAGAGACCAAAAACATGGTAATCATATAAAAAGGTGCATTCATATTATATGCATGAATTGCATTTTTGAAAGAGTTAATAAACCTGGGCAAAAAAGAGAGTCTTGTACCTTATTTCTGTAATGTTAAAGGGGTCATATGATGCGATTTCAAGTTTTCCTTTCTCTTTGGAGTGTTACAAGCTTTTCGTGAATAGATAAGATCCCTAAAGTTGCAAAGACTAAAGTCTCAAAACCAAAGAGAAAATAATGATCTTTAAAAAAGCATCATATGACCCCTTTAATGGATAACCAGTATTTGAGTAATACCTTAGCCTCCATTTCAGCGTCCAGCACACCTCCTTTCTGCTCCTGTAGGAGGGCATAGGCTCTCTGAAGAGCCTGATATTCCCGTGTCAACTGCTTAAAGCGCAACTCAGACTCTTCAGCCGCCAAACCCTGTAAGAATAAAAAAGTATATGAGAAATAATGAACACGAACAGCATAAAACACAGCGATCCTGACTGAGAAATGAAATAAATCCAAAGTCAATCTTCCTAAATGCTCACCTCATCTAAATCTTCGTCTGGTGTAGCCGGGGTTCGGTCCATGCGCAGGGAAGCCACAGAGGAAGTTTCCGAATCCATAGACTCTTCATCATACCCATACAATGTGTCTACAACAATATGCCTCTGCGCGGGAGAATAACAAGAACAATTCTAGGTAAATTTGGACCTTTTAATTAAATTTTGGGTCGCTGGTTGCACCAAAAGTTTAAAGACAGACTGCAATATTTTGAAAGCAGACAGGAGAAAGTGTTGTAACCATAGCAACGTTTGCATCCACAAATTTTGGGGTATCAAACACTGAATGGAAGCACCAAGATGCACATTAAATATCTTAAAATGTGTATAAAAAAACATTTGGTAACAAAACATGCATAAACTACGATGGAAACACATTTACATAATAAATTATGCGCAACAAAAAACGGTGACTTTGCCTCGACAGATCAGGTGGTTGATAACTGCACTAATTTGCAGACTGATCTCATTGCACAATGTCTAAAATATTATTTTAGTCATTATGAAACACCTGCGCCAAAGTCAAAGTCAAATTTTTATTAACATTTTAAATTATACATTTCACATTTGCAGTTAGATTAATGTGCAGTATGCTTTGCATAATTATAAAATGCATTTTAGAGTTAATTTTCATGCATATCTGTACATATAATGTCCTAGGGAAAGAAATGGCACCCATTCAGAGGAATGAGTCATTATTACCTCCCATATAATATGTGACCCTGCAGCACAAAAGCAGTGTTAAGTCGCTGGGGTATATTTGTAGCAATAGCCAAAAATACATTGTATGGGTCAAAATGATCAATTTTTCTTTTATGCCAAAAATCATTAGGATATTAAGTAAAGATCATGTTCCATGAAGATATTTTGTAAATTTCCTACTGTAAATATATCAAAACTTAATTTTTGATTAGTAATATGCATTGCTAAGAACTTCATTTTAACAACTTTAAAGATGATTTTCTCAATATTTAGATTTTTTTGCACCCTCAGATTACAGATTTTCAAATAGTTGTATCTCGGCCAAATATTGTCCTCTCCTAACAAACCATACATCAATGGAAAGCTTATTTATTCATGATGTATAAATCTCAATTTCAAATAATTGACACTTAAGACTGGTTTTGTGCTCCAGGGTCACATATGACAGCGTCTGTTATTGAGTATTTCGTCTGCACGCTCTGAGACGCAAATTATTTATTATGTAGGAAAAAAGAGTGAATGGCTTCTCCATTTGCAGCAACTTACTAATATTTTGTGCCAGCTTTCCAGAAAGTGAAGATTTGGTTCTCTTGAACACATGGGATGGAAACTGTGCTCTATTTGCGAATGTTTTATGCGATATTCCAATTTTTCAATTCCCAACTTTGCATGGAAACATAGCTAGCTGAGAAAATCACACACTCACCTTTATAGGTCTGCTTCGTTTATGCCTCTTCTTTCTCAAGAGTTTTTCTCTATCCTGAAACGTGCATAAGAAAGAGATGACAGATGGGTGTTTGGTGCTCACTGCTGTGACTCCTGGCTGATGTTTTCGAGAAGTACTCACTCGTGTCAGCTCATCGATCATGCTCTGCTGCTCGAGAACCTGCAGCTTGAGGAACTCAATCTCTTGATCGTCGTTGGCCTGATCCAGATCATTCAGAGACTTGAGTTTCTTCAGTGGAGGATTAGAGGTAATCTTCTCCTTCTGAATACAACAAAACAGTACGAATACAACAGCATTGAAAAAAAAAAAACTGGTGTAGAAACAATTTTCACTCAGAAATTGCTAGTGAATTTCATAAATAATCACAAAGAAATGGCAAGTAACACATTGAATTAAACCTGAAAAACTGAAATAGTACTTCCTCTTCTAAAACGTACTACAGAAATCTTTTTAACTTTGAAAAACAAAGTGAGGATCCATTTTATTTACAAGAAAAGTTTCTATTCATTTTGTAGTGATCATGTTAGCAGTATATTTATTCAATGCATGTTGTCACCCTTTTGTAAATTTAAAGGAATAGTTCACAATAAAATATTTACTTCTCCTTAGATTATCCAAGATGCAGATGAGTTTGTTTCTTCATCAGAGATTTAGAAAAATGTTGCATTGCATCGCTTGCTGACCAGTGGATCCTTTGCAGTGAATGGGTGCCGTCAGAATGAGAGCTGATAAAACATTACAAGTAATGTGGATTATTGTGATGTTTTTATCAGCTGTTTGGGCTCTCATTCTGATGGCACCCATTCACTGCAGAGCATCCATTGCTGAGCAAGTGATGCAATGCTACATTTCTCCAAATCGCTGATGAAGAAACAAACTCATCTACATCTTGGATGGCCTGAAGGGAGTAAATGTTCAGCTAATTGTCATTTTTGGGTGAACTATTCCTTTAAGAACCGATCCAGGAGCCTGAATCAGCACAGTAATGATATGAAACTGTACAGCTAGTTTGCTAGTTTGTGGTACTTTCCTACCTAACGCTAAGAAGGAGTCTGCAAGATGGGGAATTGTGCCATGCACCCAATTAATTATCTGTGAATTTCTTACTCAGTACAGTGTTTCCTGTCCATCTGAGAGATTGTGAATTCACATTCAAATATATTTAGATTGTAACATTTAGTTGTATAGACATTTATCTCAAATAATCCCAGTGTTTAGTGCTAAATACACATGTAAAAATGCTTCAAAACAATATGTCACTATGTGATCTTAAAACAAAATTGTCAGTTTAAATTGTCAGCATTAGAGCAACATGCGCTAACAGAGACTTGAAAGATCCCGTGCATTCAAAGTTCAGCTTTACGCTACTGCTCAAATCATCACGTTTGTCGTGAGATTAAAATATAAATTTAGGAGCGACTCTGAGATGCCTTTCTGTGCTTTGTTAGCATTCGGTAACTGCACTTTAAAATGCAGATTACATTTGGAGAGATATCAGAAAATAAAGAGGAACCCACCATCTCCAGGTTCTCCTTGGTAATGGATTTAAGTTTATCCTCCATCCTCTGAAGGGACTGGCTGAGTTCATCATTTTTCCTACTTAATAATTTGTTCTTGTCCAGTAAGGGCTTGCACTGTTTCTCTGCTTCTCGAGCACGCTTCAGCTGAAAGGAGCAATTCAGGGTTAATTATTCATAGAAAAACAGAAATGTTTCCAAGACCACACCATAAAAGAAGATGCATGCTGAGGATTTTATAGTCCTGTAAAAACCAAAAATCCTTCCACAGTTGGCATTGCTTTTTATCCTTCACTGCGACACTGAGTTTCCAGGAAGCGTCTATGCAAACAACATCAATGACATCGAAACATACCAGCTCGTTTCTTTCATCCACTAAGATTGAATTGCGGTCCTCCAGCTTACGAATAGTGGCTTTGAGTTCACTCATGCGTTTCTGGTTCCTTCTCATGTCCTAAAACACATAACACCAGATATATCTGTAGCACACACATGTACTGTACATTGCATAATAAAGGAAAATGTATGCACTAATATAAAATGCTTACGGGATTAACCCATATTTACACGTAATCACGTAAATGCATTAGTGTTTGTGTGCATTACTGAGTGTGAAGCACTTTGACTGGCTTATAACAATAACACTTAATCTTAACTTAAAATGATGAATTACAAGAACGGACATAACACCTTTCAATCTTTTACTCTTACACAGAAATGTGTTCTTTTAACAGCAATCATTTATGCTGATATCATTTTTGAGATGTTGACTATCTGTTTACTGCACTACAAGAACATGTGCATTTGTGGATTTAACACGTCTAGTTTCTTTACCGGACTCCCACAATGCTCTGCTCCGTCTCCAGCGCGGCCGGGGATCTCTCTTTTGGGGCTTCCCAGGTTGCACTCTGCCTCTTTGACCAAAAAAAGCTGCTCATCAAGTGCATCCTTCTGTAGCTGCAGCTTCTGCATGAAGCCTGTCGCTGTTTCCAGCTCTTTCAGCAGTGTTAAGTCGCTGGGGTATATTTGTAGCAATAGCCAAAAATACATTGTATGGGTCAAAATGATCAATTTTTCTTTTATGCCAAAAATCATTAGGATATTAAGTAAAGATCATGTTCCATGAAGATATTTTGTAAATTTCCTACTGTAAATATATCAAAACTTAATTTTTGATTAGTAATATGCATTGCTAAGAACTTCATTTTAACAACTTTAAAGATGATTTTCTCAATATTTAGATTTTTTTGCACCCTCAGATTACAGATTTTCAAATAGTTGTATCTCGGCCAAATATTGTCCTCTCCTAACAAACCATACATCAATGGAAAGCTTATTTATTCATGATGTATAAATCTCAATTTCAAATAATTGACACTTAAGACTGGTTTTGTGCTCCAGGGTCACATATGACAGCGTCTGTTATTGAGTATTTCGTCTGCACGCTCTGAGACGCAAATTATTTATTATGTAGGAAAAAAGAGTGAATGGCTTCTCCATTTGCAGCAACTTACTAATATTTTGTGCCAGCTTTCCAGAAAGTGAAGATTTGGTTCTCTTGAACACATGGGATGGAAACTGTGCTCTATTTGCGAATGTTTTATGCGATATTCCAATTTTTCAATTCCCAACTTTGCATGGAAACATAGCTAGCTGAGAAAATCACACACTCACCTTTATAGGTCTGCTTCGTTTATGCCTCTTCTTTCTCAAGAGTTTTTCTCTATCCTGAAACGTGCATAAGAAAGAGATGACAGATGGGTGTTTGGTGCTCACTGCTGTGACTCCTGGCTGATGTTTTCGAGAAGTACTCACTCGTGTCAGCTCATCGATCATGCTCTGCTGCTCGAGAACCTGCAGCTTGAGGAACTCAATCTCTTGATCGTCGTTGGCCTGATCCAGATCATTCAGAGACTTGAGTTTCTTCAGTGGAGGATTAGAGGTAATCTTCTCCTTCTGAATACAACAAAACAGTACGAATACAACAGCATTGAAAAAAAAAAAACTGGTGTAGAAACAATTTTCACTCAGAAATTGCTAGTGAATTTCATAAATAATCACAAAGAAATGGCAAGTAACACATTGAATTAAACCTGAAAAACTGAAATAGTACTTCCTCTTCTAAAACGTACTACAGAAATCTTTTTAACTTTGAAAAACAAAGTGAGGATCCATTTTATTTACAAGAAAAGTTTCTATACATTTTGTAGTGATCATGTTAGCAGTATATTTATTCAATGCATGTTGTCACCCTTTTGTAAATTTAAAGGAATAGTTCACAATAAAATATTTACTTCTCCTTAGATTATCCAAGATGCAGATGAGTTTGTTTCTTCATCAGAGATTTAGAAAAATGTTGCATTGCATCGCTTGCTGACCAGTGGATCCTTTGCAGTGAATGGGTGCCGTCAGAATGAGAGCTGATAAAACATTACAAGTAATGTGGATTATTGTGATGTTTTTATCAGCTGTTTGGGCTCTCATTCTGATGGCACCCATTCACTGCAGAGCATCCATTGCTGAGCAAGTGATGCAATGCTACATTTCTCCAAATCGCTGATGAAGAAACAAACTCATCTACATCTTGGATGGCCTGAAGGGAGTAAATGTTCAGCTAATTGTCATTTTTGGGTGAACTATTCCTTTAAGAACCGATCCAGGAGCCTGAATCAGCACAGTAATGATATGAAACTGTACAGCTAGTTTGCTAGTTTGTGGTACTTTCCTACCTAACGCTAAGAAGGAGTCTGCAAGATGGGGAATTGTGCCATGCACCCAATTAATTATCTGTGAATTTCTTACTCAGTACAGTGTTTCCTGTCCATCTGAGAGATTGTGAATTCACATTCAAATATATTTAGATTGTAACATTTAGTTGTATAGACATTTATCTCAAATAATCCCAGTGTTTAGTGCTAAATACACATGTAAAAATGCTTCAAAACAATATGTCACTATGTGATCTTAAAACAAAATTGTCAGTTTAAATTGTCAGCATTAGAGCAACATGCGCTAACAGAGACTTGAAAGATCCCGTGCATTCAAAGTTCAGCTTTACGCTACTGCTCAAATCATCACGTTTGTCGTGAGATTAAAATATAAATTTAGGAGCGACTCTGAGATGCCTTTCTGTGCTTTGTTAGCATTCGGTAACTGCACTTTAAAATGCAGATTACATTTGGAGAGATATCAGAAAATAAAGAGGAACCCACCATCTCCAGGTTCTCCTTGGTAATGGATTTAAGTTTATCCTCCATCCTCTGAAGGGACTGGCTGAGTTCATCATTTTTCCTACTTAATAATTTGTTCTTGTCCAGTAAGGGCTTGCACTGTTTCTCTGCTTCTCGAGCACGCTTCAGCTGAAAGGAGCAATTCAGGGTTAATTATTCATAGAAAAACAGAAATGTTTCCAAGACCACACCATAAAAGAAGATGCATGCTGAGGATTTTATAGTCCTGTAAAAACCAAAAATCCTTCCACAGTTGGCATTGCTTTTTATCCTTCACTGCGACACTGAGTTTCCAGGAAGCGTCTATGCAAACAACATCAATGACATCGAAACATACCAGCTCGTTTCTTTCATCCACTAAGATTGAATTGCGGTCCTCCAGCTTACGAATAGTGGCTTTGAGTTCACTCATGCGTTTCTGGTTCCTTCTCATGTCCTAAAACACATAACACCAGATATATCTGTAGCACACACATGTACTGTACATTGCATAATAAAGGAAAATGTATGCACTAATATAAAATGCTTACGGGATTAACCCATATTTACACGTAATCACGTAAATGCATTAGTGTTTGTGTGCATTACTGAGTGTGAAGCACTTTGACTGGCTTATAACAATAACACTTAATCTTAACTTAAAATGATGAATTACAAGAACGGACATAACACCTTTCAATCTTTTACTCTTACACAGAAATGTGTTCTTTTAACAGCAATCATTTATGCTGATATCATTTTTGAGATGTTGACTATCTGTTTACTGCACTACAAGAACATGTGCATTTGTGGATTTAACACGTCTAGTTTCTTTACCGGACTCCCACAATGCTCTGCTCCGTCTCCAGCGCGGCCGGGGATCTCTCTTTTGGGGCTTCCCAGGTTGCACTCTGCCTCTTTGACCAAAAAAAGCTGCTCATCAAGTGCATCCTTCTGTAGCTGCAGCTTCTGCATGAAGCCTGTCGCTGTTTCCAGCTCTTTCTCCAGTGAGAAGATCGTCCGGTCCTTCGCCTTGATCTCATCCACCTGCACAAAGTTCATACTGCATTCTGAAAATAGTGCCTAACCGTAACTGTACTGCAGAAAATATTGTAATTTTAATAGTAAAAGAGTGTAAAAACACTACAGTAAAACCTGGCAATTAGTTAATGTAAGTTTTCTTTATACGGTGAAAAACTATAATAGCTCTAATGGAAAAATTCATGTAATTTTACAGCAAAATACTGTTAGATGTAGTTTTTGCAAGTGAAAAAGAACGAGTTATCTTATTATTTGCAATTTGACATTACCAGAATTCTCTGTGTGACAACTCACATTTGATGTTTATTTTTTTTGTTTTTTTGTGGATGCTCTGCAGTGAATGGGTGCCGTCAGAATGAGAGTCCAAACAGCTGATAAAAACATCACAATAATCCACAGCACTCCAGTCCATCAGTTAACATCTTGAGAAGCCAAAAACTGAAACAAATCCATCATGAAGACATTTCTAACTTCAAACTGTTGCTTCTGAAAAAATATGAGTCAATATCCTCTATTCATAATATTGCTTTCTCAGTGAAGTGGTCTGATCTGAATCAGGAGAGAAATCTGCACATATCAAGCACCGTTTACAAGTCAAAACAGCTCGAAACAAACATGTGGACTTTTTCACTGAAGGAAGCAATATTATGGACTCGTATTTTAACCAGAAGCAACCGTTTAAAGTTTAAAGCGTCTTAATAAAGGATTTGTTTCTTTTGGCTTCTCAAACTGAGTTAACTGATGGACTGGAGTGGTGTGGATTATTTTTATCAGCTGTTTGAACTCTCATTCTGACGGCACCCATTCACTGCAGAGCATCCACTGGAAGCTCCAGTGAAGAAACAAACTCACCTACATCTCAGTACATTTTCAGCAAATAGTCATTTATGGATAAACTACTTTATGGTGGTTGTTGTCAGTATATTATTATAAAGGTAAAAATTTTAGTAATTTGGTATACAAACATTTTTTCAGTTAGTAAAATAAATTTAACCAATTTTGTTTCCATTGTACATCATTATGTGGGCAATAAGCAGGGAGGTGTACTGTATATAATACCTATAATGCTTGTAAATATGTAATATGAAATTAGAATTTATAAAACAGAGAGTTCCGGTCCTTGATTCTGATTGGCTGAGCCGCGTTCGAAGCTGTTGTAAATGACTCTACAAACATACACCTTTGTTTACGTTTGTGTTGCTTGACAACCACTTTATTGCAACCACAACTGATTCTGAGGAGCTACATTGTTTGGTGGAAGAATACTGTTTTTATTAATATCATTACACTTTATTTGCTCTGTTTTATTTTGTGAAACCGTTCTACGTATATGGAACAACCGTTTTATAAAAGCAATAAACCCCGTGAAGCCGTGGTTTACAGTGAATTTATAACAGCTAAGGGGGTTTTTAAGGGAGTTTTTTAACAACGCCCCTTAGCTGTTATAAATTCACTGTAAACCATGGCTTCTTGGGGATTATTGCTTTATTATAAAACAGAGAGTTCCGATCCTTGATTCTGATTGGTTGAGCCACGTTCGAAGCTGTTGTAAATTACTCTACAAACATACACCTTTGTTTACGTTTGTCTGTTGCTCGGCAACAACTTTGTTGCAACCACAACTGTTTCTGAGGAACTACATTGTTTGGCGGATGTATAATGTTTTTATTAATTTCATTACACTTTATTTGCTCTGTTTTATCTTGTGAAACCTTTTTGTAAATAACCGTTTTATAAAAGAAATAATCCCCAAGAAGCCGTGGTTTACAGTGAATTTATAACAGCTAAGATGCGTTGTGCCTAAAACCCCCTTAGTTTTTACAAATTCACTGTAAACCATTGCTTTATAATTTGACATTTCCACATTAAGAATAAAAACGCTGGCTTACCAATCGACGAATATCTCGCTCACTGTCCCACTTGATCTTGGAAACTTGCTCCTGGTGCGCTTGATGTTCAGTGCGCAGGTCACCAGCCTTCATCTTGTCGGCTAAGATCATAGTATTCAGCGCTTCATCTGTCTGCCGTTTGGAGGATTTTAGCTCGGCTATTTCTTGCAGCAGCTTGACGCGCTCCTGGTCGAAGAAGCGGCGGGCTTCCTCTCGGGCCTCGAGCGTTAGCGCAGTGCGCACTTTCTCGCCGCTGCCGTCGCGCAGTGCACTGAGCGCAGTCCGCAGACGCTGAATCTCGCCTTCTTTAATCTTAGCGGTACGCGCTAACTCCTGCTCGTGCTGCCGTGTTAGCGATTCCCGCAGGGCTGCGAGTTCCTTTAACTTCTCCTCGTGCCAGCGAGCCCGCTGCTCCGTCAGCGCCGCCGTATGTCGATGCTGCTCCTGTTCGCGAATGCGCTTGCCTTCCTGCACCTTTTCTCGCTCCAACTTGGTCACCTGCAGAAATAAGTTCATGAATGAGGCTTGTGGTAATATTGCATTTATCCAAATCTGTTCTAGGTGGACAAGAGTGGTATAGCAGGGTTAACAATTCAGTTTGGCACTCCAGAAATCAGTACCTAAAATGGCTCAGCTCTTGAACCAGAGTTTAATCATGACAACTCTCGGAAGATTTTAGCATGGTGATGGATATGACAATGTTAATGTATTTGGTCTAGGCAGAACAGATCTGCTGCTGAATTGCTGCTGCTGTTGGTTATTGATGTAGTTGTAGATTATTGCTGCTGCTGCAAGCAATTGGAGTTTCATGACTAAACTATATTTATCCAAACTTTTTATTTGAAGGGCCAAAATTAAACTTGATGGAGGGCTGTGGTCCAAAAGTAAATGTTGCATTATATACAACAATAATATAACACCATTTATTAAATTGTCAAATGTTTTAAATAATTACAATTTAATTAAAGGGGTCTCTTCTGCTCATCCAGGCTGCATTTATTTTATAAAAAATACAGTATATTGTGAAATATTATTACAATCTGAAATTTAGTCAAAGCTGTATTTTCAGCATCATTACTCCAGGCTTCAGTGTCACATGATCCTTCAGAAATCATTCTAATATGCTGATTTATTATCAATGTTGGAAACAGTTGTGCTACTTAATATTTTTTGGAACCTGTTTTTTATCATTTATTCTAAATAGAAATATTTTCTTACAACATAAGCCTTTACTATCACTTTTTATCAATTTACAGTTACAAAACACTGTTCTTTTTAACTTTTCATTTATCAAAGAATCCTGAAAAAAGTATCACAGGTTCCAAAAAAAATATTAAGCATGCACAGCTGTTTCCCATTCTGATATGCTGATTTATTATCAATGTTGGAAACAGTTGTGCTACTTGATATTTTTTGGAACCTGTTTTTTATCATTTATTCTAAATATAAATATTTTCTTACAACATAAGCCTTTACTATCACTTTTTATCAATTTACAGTTACAAAACACTGTTCTTTTTAACTTTTCATTTATCAAAGAATCCTGAAAAAAGTATCACAGGTTCCAAAAAAAATATTAAGCATGCACAGCTGTTTCCAACATTGATAATAAATCAGTATATTAGAATGATTTCTGAAGGATCATGTGACACTGAAGACTGGAGTAATGATGCTGAAAATTCAGCTTTGCTTCACAGGAATAAATTATGTTTTAAAGTATATTAAAACAGAAAAGTGATATTTTAAATTGTAATAATATCACCGTTTTTTTCTGGATTTTTGATCAAATGAGCACTTATGAAGGTTATGAAAGTTCATTGTAAAGGTGCTACAGTCAATTCAGGAGAGTTTGTTTTCTCCTTGCCTTTCAGAAACACCAAGTAAATCTGTACATGCTGTTTGCCTACCTTGCATTTTTCTTGATGCAGTTCAATTTGAATATCGGTTAATTTCGACCTGAGATCTTCATTGGCTGCCTGTAAGGCAGAGATGAGTGCTTCAGGCTTCTCGCCCTTGGCGCGGCCTTTCTTTGCCATTGGGTCAGATGTAAGGGTTCCTCAAACACTCTTAGTATCCATCACTTCAAGTAACACTGACGTTTCCAGCTCCGTCTTTTCCTCATTATCCTTGTAGTGAGAAAACCTGTGGGAGTAAACAGAAACCCACATTTCCATTACCATTTACAGAAGGGTAAAGACAAAATCACTATGTATGTTTGGAAACTTAAATGGTCATGCTATGACTTCAGCCACTTCTATGTGTCTTTTTGTTAAAATCAGGTTTCATCTTTTCTTGTTATATGAAGGAAAGTCTTGGAATCTTGGAAGTCTTATCATTTATTTTCCAACTTTGCCTTTTAGTCCCAGACCCACAATGTCATAGGATATGAAAATCTATAATAAAATATGAATAACAATTCATTAGGATTAATAATAATATTAATTATTACATATAGGTGAATTCAGGTTGATTGGGACACATTTGCAAGTCATTTTTCAATGGCAAATATCGATCCTAATCTAACGAAAGAGTGAAATAAACATAAAACGGTTCAGTGTGTATTGCCAGAATATGGTTTACTGTATATATTGAAGAGCATGATGACATATGTGACCCTGCAGCACAAAACCAGTCTTAAGTCGCTGGGGTATATTTGTAGCAATAGCCAAAAATACATTGTATGGGTCAAAATTATCCATTTTTCTTTTATGCCAAAAATCATTAGGATATTAATTAAAGATCATGTTCCATGAAGATATTTTGTAAATTTCTTACCATAAATATATCAAAACTTAATTTTTGATTAGTAATATGCATTGCTAAGAACTTCATTTGGACAACTTTAAAGGCGATTTTCTCAATATTTTAATTTTTTTGCACCCTCAGATTCCAGATTTTCAAATAGTTGTATCTCAGCCAAATATTGTGTGTGGAGTGGAGTGTGTGTGTATGTTCAGGACATTTAGGAGAACATTATTTGACATTTCAGTAACACTTTAGTTTAGGAACCCATTCTCTATTATAGATCAGTGATTAGCATGCATATTACTAGCACATTAACTGTTTATTAGTACAAAGCACATATTAATGCATTAGGAGTCGCTCATACAGTGTGTGCTTGCCCCGCCTCCGGGCTCTTCTGATTGGTCCACTGTTTTGGAACTGACATGATGAGCGGCACTGCGTGTAAAAGTTCAAACTTTTTAACAGCAGTTAAAGGGATAGTTCACCCAAAGCAAATACTAAGCAGATACTAAATCTGGGCTGCTGACTGTACTAAACTACAGTGTCTAACCACGCTTCACAGCCATGCACACTGCAACCGTCTTCTACAGTCAGACATATAAACTCAAGAAGACCTTCATTACATAAACAGCATTATGATGATTAAGAGATTGTGAATGATTATGATGATGATGAGGCATAATGGAGATTAAGAGATTGTGAATGAAGACTGAAGCTTGTCTCTCCAGATACAGCTGTCAGTACAACACAGTAGTCGCCTGAAACTGCTAAAATAAGGCACAATTATCAGGGCAAAATAAGATGTGCTGCTGGTACAAGACAGCATGAAGCATCTGACATAGCGATGTCAAATTAATTACTTAAGTTCAATACTTTTTCCCTGTGTCGTTCCATTCTATTACACATAACTTAATTTATGAACGTATTTGTTTTGTTTTATTTGTATGTATGGATTACTTACCGAATTTTGGTGAAAATTTCATGTCAACAGCACCTTTAGAAATATATTTACTGGGAAAAATAGTGACGTGTTCAATGCTTATTTTACCCGCTGTATATTCTGAGTAAAATAAAGAGCATTCATTTATTTTTAACATCTGATGATTATCACTGTTGAAGAATATCAGATTGGGTGACAGAATATAAACAGTGAGGATATCTTCATAAACCTTATAGAGAGAGAGAGGATAGACGTATTTTCCTTTATTCGAGATGATAGTGCATTATTATTATTATTATTATTATAAGCGGTGCATAATTACTTACTGTAACATACTGTGATGTCATACATATTTGCTTACTACTACCTTGTTGGCAGAGGATGATAATCTTGGTTATGTAATTTGTGCCAGTTAATCTTTCTGTCCGCCAGAATCTATGAGTCAACAGCATTAGATGTTGGGCAGATATTTTGAGAATACTCCAGAGAAGCTCAGTTCATCCCAACACTGTACCTCTAACAATATCTTTCTTCATATCCTCATCAAAATTAATAGACATCCACTCTGGATATCAGATTCAAATGTACCAATGCTTTTAGCACATTATGCTGATTTTAAGGATGCACAGAGGTTGTTTGTGATCATTAATCATTGTACACATGCATGAAAGACAATAATCTACTATTCAGAAAAGCAGTTCAGGACTGACACCAGCCTCTCGATGCCATACTGTACCACACTATAAAACCACTATCACTAATACCATATTAACCCAGAAACGACTCGATCAAAGAGCACACACTGAAGGCACTGGGTGCCAAGTTTAAAAAATATATTTGTGTGGGGCACAATTAGCTGCTGCCACGGTCATCCGTTCTGATTTAGCCTTCTGCATCCATAGATCCCTCTGAATGTTTCCGCTGGAAGTGTTTCTGTGTGCTAAGTATAGGACATGCACCCTATCACACTGAATATTTCCATTTTTTGTCTAAATTCACCTAGAAGCTTTGCATTCATTTACTGCAAAACCCAATCTGCTAACACATCAACGGCACTAATTACCATCGATGCATAAAATTACATTAGCTGCTGTATATATTTTGTGAATATTCACATTGCCAGTCCAGTTCCAAACCAAATCATACCGAAAAGATTTCTCCAAATGTGTCAAGATAGTAGCTCAAATTTACCAGTCAACCCCTTACGAACATTAATTAAGGGACAAAAGTAAAAGTGCTGTAACCATGATTTGGTTAACCACAGTTTTACTACAAATACCATGTTTAAACTATGGTTAGTGTAGCCAAATCATGGTTAATTTGTGGTTACCATGATTTAACTACAATAACCATGTGTGTTTTTTTTGTTAATTTTTATTATTTTATTTTATTTATTTATTTTGTAGTAAAACCATGGTTAATTTTCAATAGGGCCAAACTTCCGATTCTTATTGTCAGGTCCGTGAGTCATACGGGTTTCTATATGGTGTTTTTTCCTTTGATTAACAATTTGCTATTTCTTTTTTTACTTTATATATTTATGCATATTACATTAGCAAGACAGCTGCCTACTTTAGTTCAAATATGCATGTTAACACTGTCTTTTTTTATAAACACATCAGTGATGTCCCATACTGACAATAAAGATGCTGAAAGTTTTTATATATTTAAAATATGTATCAAATATTTAAAAATGCAGCTTCCTTAAAATTTGGGAATGTATCTTGTGTCTTCTCTTTTACATTTTTGTTGGCAACTGTGTTTATGCACTTAAATGAAATGGGTCCAATTTTTCAAATCACCAACAAAATACCTTGACAGATTCACCTGAATAAGCTTTTTGTTTTTTTGTAAATTAATACATTTGCAATCAGAGCTGATATAAAGCCGATGCTGAAATGGTGGCTGCTGCATTGTGTTTTGTCGATTTAATTCGGCATTTTGTGAGCGCTTTGTTTGAAGATGCTACAAACAGTGTCGTGCACCTGTTATCGTGGGCACTTTAAAAGTCCTGAATAATTCAAGATACCGTATTATCCCAATTGTTTTGATTGTTAGAACATATATTAGCTTATTTATATTATTATATTAGCAACCAGTTAAACTTGACAGCATTGCATGAAAATTTGGTCTGATTTTCAAAAAAAAAAAAAAAAACGCAGACTGGCTGAATGAAAATGCAAGTTTCATTGAAAAGCCCAGAATTACAGTTACCATGGTTACCGCTCTACACAAAGCAGCAACTTTCCCTGTCGACTTGCTTATCACAGAGAAGAAAGGAAGTCAAAACGGTATTTATTTACGTGTTTTCATTTACATGTTTGTTTGCACATATAGATTTTTGCATTTTAATCTGGATTTAAACAAGGCAAGGCAGTCTACAAAAGAGATTATTATTATTATTATTGAACAATGAATATTATTAATAATACAGTAATTTAAATAATACTACATTTTCACAATACATTGGCAGGTGTTTTTAATCTTAAATTTTGATATATTTCTTTGAAAGTAATGGTCAAACATTTACAATTTAAAATGTTTGTATATAACATGAAATATGGGCTTATCTTCATATTCATACCACGAAAGATAAATATGACAATTTTCTAAAACTTTACAATATGGTGTCAGTGTACATTGGAGGATGGGAGGTGGTGGTTAGGTGAAACTGTAGGTAGTGGGGGGCCCCTTTTGAAAGTCTGCTAAGCGCCCCCAAAATGCTAGGATCGGCTCTGTTTGCAATTTCTCAAATAGTGCTTTGAAAATATCTCTACACTGAATTTCCGAGCTTGTTGCCAATTTTTAACATTCAATGCTATGTTCTGATTTGATTGTGAACAGAGGCAGCATATACAGTAGCTAAAGACTGGTGATACAATAGAAACAAGAATACTGTAGAGTTTGTAAAATCCCTGTAAATTACAAGCATGCGTAACAGCAATGCTTGCCTTAGCAAACGCCACTAATGCATGTTTGTGTGCCAAATCAATCGACTGAAATTTAGTAATGTGAGGTAAAAGTAGTGATCAATGGTGTACCACTTTATAGGCAAGAAAAATGCTTAGTGCTAACCTGGCTGCACTCTGAAACATGAAATGTTGCCCAAATGATATTATAAAGAAAGGCATCTAATTACTGGAAGAGCTGAAGGTTCTTGGAGGGACTGGGATGTTATAATGGGTCTCTTCCAGCTGCTCTGGCCCGTTTACTGCTACAGCACAAACACACTGGCATCATGACCCACTTTTACATCCACTGACACCAAACTCCAGACACCACAAACACAACAACACCGAGTTCACTAGCCATGGCTCAGTTTGACCCCTGCAACAGAAGAAATCTTAACATTTCTGTTTCCAGGAAGTTGGAAATGGAGGCTAGTGTAATAACAACGCAAAATCCAGTTCAGTTTCAAAGGGTTTCTCTTCAGCCCCACAACTAACAGTCATGTAATTCTGTTCCGTTTGAAATGCAAACACTAGTGCACATTGATCAATAGCCTACCATATCAATTCACATTGAAAAAGAAAATATAACACTGATTCGAAAAGCTTGTTGTGCTCTATCACCCCTCAAGATATTTCCATTCAATTTCATGGAGATTAAATGCATACAATTACAGTTTCTCCACTTAGTAGTAGACCTGGATGTCATTTCCTTTTTGTAAAATAGATTTGGGATATTTTGGGATAATGCCTCTATTTGGCAGGGAAAAATAATCTCAGTTATGTGCCAACAACAAAAAAATCTACTAATCTAAAATCAAAAAAACACTCTAAACTCTGGATGGTTATTCTTTTAGACTTTAAATTAAAAACATGCATTCAATAATAATAATAATATGTATAACTAATAGTTAATTATTTCAATGCTACTATTTTGCAGTATAGAAGCCAAAACTGTAATAAATAAAATGCAGAACACATTGGCTATTGATATAATGAATATATGAAGACATAATATATAGAGTAAAAGTTATGCAATTGCAGATTTTTAAGAACAATAACCATTTTATATATATATATATATATATGATCACATAATGAGCCACTGTACTGCTTTTCACTTATATTTTGTTATTACATATATATATATTACATATTTTCTGAAGGAGTCCCTGCAACCTATGAATATTCATATTTGGGTCCCTGTTAAAAATGCTTTGGGATTGCCATTTTTCATAATTTCCATCATTTGGAATTCCACCAAATTTCCAGGTCATGTGACAGACTGCCTGAAGCCTTCGACAGATGATTGTTCTGTGATGAGAACTGGATGCTATTATGAGTATGAGTAGTATCATGTATGAGAGGGTATAATCTGTAATGCACCGCATCAGTGTCTCCTCGAGGCCTTCAGCTGAATCTCACGCGTCATGACGCGCAGGCCGAGCTCGCCCGTTCCCATTGAGACATCCATACAAAAACAACATATCACACCTGAACCGAGCCATAAACGCCGAGTGCTGCATGCTTTCTAGGCGTGCCCTAATTTCATTTCTATAAGCCTTTCTGTGTAATACTGCCAGTCTGTCCGGTGGCTCTCTGGAGCGCACCTCAGCGACGGCGCGCGCGTACAGTTAAAACAGCAGCGACTCAAAAACGCTGTTCTTACCTAAAAAACAATCCGCCACGATGTGTCACGGTCCCCAAACCTCAAATCCGCAATCATGGTCCTACATATTTCTCAGCGCGACCTCTCAGCATCAGCAGCCGTACAATAAAACGACAAGCTCCGATGATGCTGCGTAACCACGCCCTCCTCCCGCTGTCAGAATGATGCTGCGTAGCCCCGCCCCCTCCCGCTGTCAGTATGATGCTGAGTAGCCCGCCCCCTCCTGCTGTCAGAATGATGCTGCGTAGCCCCGCCCTCCTCCCGCTGTCAGAAAGATGCTGCGTAGCCCCGCCCCCTCCCGCTGTCAGAATGACCTCATCGCATTCAGTTCACTCACTGCAGTCCTCCTACAGAGATAGATAGATAGATAGATAGATAGATAGATAGATAAAATTATAGATAAAATTATAGATAAAATGATAGATAGATAGATAGATAAAATGATAGATAGATAGATAGATAGATATTAGACATATATTAGATAGATAGATAGATAGATATTAGATAGATAGATAGATAGATAGATAGATAGATAGACAGACAGAGAGGTAGATGATAGATAGATAGATAGATAGATAGATAGATAGATA
>NW_015551045.1:1820067-1820778 GCF_001515605.1 Sinocyclocheilus anshuiensis
GATAGATAGATAGATATTAGATAGATAGATAGATATTAGATATAGATAGATAGATAGATGGATAGATGGATAGATATTAGATAGATAGATAGATATTAGATAGATAGATAGATACGATTAATCATTTGACAGCACTAAAAATACTGATATAAGTACTGATAAAATACTAAAAGAATGAATTCTCATTACGTACAATATATAGATATTTTATGATTCTGAGATGAACTGTGACCTGGTTATGTTGTCTTGATTTTCACTGAACACTTACCCCATTTACTGCCATCTTCATTCCATTTCTCAGCAGGTTAAACCACAACAGCACTGTACTGTACCCTTATGGAACAGATGTGAGCACAGGTTACTGTAAGTCACTGTGTGTGGAAATAAAGCTGCTTCAACTAACTGCTCCAGCGTCAGGGAACACTGTTGCCCCATCGATGTCCACATCACTCATCTACAACAAAACCGATGAGTGGCAAATCGTGCCCACGGATTAATAAACCGTACTCACGAATTTCCAATCCGTGCGCTCAGATTTTGTAAACCGTACCCACAAATTCATAATCCGTGCCCACGCTTTCGCAATCCGTTCCCTCGGGTTTGTAAACTGTACTCACGGATTCATGCAGCAAGCTCTTAGGTAGCCTACGTGTTAACGAATCATATTGTATATTGTTTTATTGCATATTATTATGTGGAATAGGCCTACTT
>NW_015551045.1:1820964-1822742 GCF_001515605.1 Sinocyclocheilus anshuiensis
TGAGTGGCAAATCGTGCCCACGGATTAATAAACCGTAACCACGAATTTCCAATCCGTGCGCTCAGATTTTGTAAACCGTACCTTCGGTTTTTGAATCCGTACCCAGAAATTCATAATCCGTGCGCACGCTTTCGCAATCCGGTCCCTCGTGTTTGTAAACTCGTGGATTTGTGGCCCCGCCCCCACCGGCAGATTCAACCACGGTGCGGGACGCATATAGTATTGTGTTTATTAAACATTATTTTTCATACTAGCCTATGAGACCATGATCCGCACTCACAAAATAGTCTTCTTTTTAGCGTTTATTTTATATTAATCACCAATAGGATAAAACACCTCCGCCTGTGTTTTATAGCCTAAAATAAACGCTAAAAAGAAGAACAGAACATTTCCTGAATTTTCTAAAAAATAAAAAAATAAAACGATAGAGTTTCGAGAGAAGAAGGTAAAAAGCAATAGGGGGGGGTCTCTTAATTAATTAGCGTTCTTGTAAACGTATCTTGCCTAGATGACAGTTGAATCACTGCCAGCTGATGAGAAAATGAAGCAAGCTGGTAAATAACCTCCTCTTTAGTAACGACATACTGAAAGCGCTGATTGAGAGAGGAGATCGTGGCGATATGGAAAGTTTCATCTGGATCCAGCATTTCGTTGTGGTTCGTTTCTGAAAAGCCACACGTCAAGTTGATATCACTGAAATCTTGAGAGCTGCCAATACTGTAGAAACTAGATTTTTCACCAAGATAAAAGTGCCCACATCAAAGTCTATTACATTCTGGTCTCTAGATATTACTCAGTCCAGTGTAAGTCTATTGGATTTTCTGCCTGTTTAAGTCTGAGCATAAACATGAGCTATGATGTTTAATGGTGATAAAGAACAAATAAAGCCACCATGAAACCTACCAGAATATAAGGAGATGTTCCTCGGATCTAATCTGTACATTTCTTGCCGTCTAACCAAAGCCATCTACATCTTCTGCACTGGGGAGTGTCTGAGCTGCAGATTTCAGGCTTGCCAAAGTGTCTGTGAAACATGAGAAACGTTACTGACAATGACCTCGGTTTTTAAATCATGTTTAATTCATAGCTTTTCCTCCTCCAAGTGGTTCCATCAGTTGATCTTCACAGATAATCTTCTATTAAAAAACTGATAAAGCCTCAATAACTGCACAAGTCTTCACAAAGTGGCTTTTACATGACATGTTATGGCCTGAGTGATAATTCATAACTTAATCAACTGTTATGAGAAAGCCCAGTTTCTGAATGATATACATGAGTCGCATTCTTCTCCTCAAATATTAATTTGCAAGTAGTTTATTTTAACCCTTTGGTGCTCTTCGGTCACTTTTTATATTTTAAATTTTACATTTAAATGTTTTGAAAATGATAACTTCATTGGAATAGTACAAAACTAGGTCACATTTTTTGCCAATGCCTATATGAACACATACACAAAATTGACAACTAGAAAAGACAAAATTATTCTAAAAGATATATATTTTTTGTGGTAAAAAAATTAGGTCATAGAACATAAATGAGAAATACTTCAAAAATGACAATACAGAGATGTTTGGGTACAATCCACAATCAGCCACAATGCAGAATAAGGTAAACAGCAATTAAGGGATACAACTGTAACATGTCAAAAATAGACACACACACAAACTGGGCCAGCAGACACGACTTTCCACCAGATGGCACTAATCTGCCTCCATAAGTGAATGTTAAATCGTTTTTTTCACACACACACACAAACACTCACACACACACACACACAC
>NW_015551045.1:1822776-1823112 GCF_001515605.1 Sinocyclocheilus anshuiensis
ACACACACACACACACACACACACACATATACATATATATATATATATATAAATGGTAAATAGTCTAGAGGTAAATATACTTTAGTACCATGAAATTCCTTTAAAATACAAAATATTAAATTATGTTAAATATATATACTGTTGAACTAATATATATCACAAGTATGAATGGAACTCATTAATGAAGAGCAATGAAGAGTTAACTAAATTAACCACATTTTATTAAGGAAATATTAGGTAATATAACCATATAATCTAAATCTAAATCCTAAAAAGGTTTCTTGTGGGTCTTTTGATATTCTGACTTCTGAAAAGTCATTTTCTGTTTTAAAGTTC
>NW_015551045.1:1823139-1836153 GCF_001515605.1 Sinocyclocheilus anshuiensis
GGGGGGGGGGGGGGGGGGGGGTGGGTTATTTGATCCCCTGCTGATTTTGTACGTCTGCCCACTGACAAAGAAATTATCAGTCTATAATTTTAATGGTAGGTTTATTTGAACAGTGAGAGACAGAATAACAACAAAAAAATCCAGAAAAACGAATTTCAAAAACGTTGTAAATCGATTTGCATTTTAATGAGTGAAATAAGTATTTGACCCCTTTCGCAAAACATGACTTAGTACTTGGTGCAGACACCCTTGTTGGCAATCACAGAGGTTTCTTGAGAACTTAAGAGTAATATTCAGAGAAAAAATTAGTTTTAAGATGTTTTTGAAGGGAGGATGCTTGACGGATGTCTTGGGGAAGAGCATATCACAACCTGGGAGCCACAACACTGAAAGACCTGGCTCCCATAGTCACCAGGCTATAGGCCTTTAAATATGGCTGTTACAATATCCTGAAATAAATGTATAAATAAAAAGCAAAACTGCTTTGTAGGAGTAATATGCAAATAATATTTGGCCCAAAATAGTAACTCTTTCATTTACATGCCCTCACGTCTCTGTAAACCCCATTCTTCATTCTAGAAACACAAGGATGATGCAGCTGTAAGATCCAAATTGCACATAAAGGCCAATTCACACCACACAAAAAAATGCCAAACAAACACCATCAAACAAGTTGGCCGCTGGATTTAGAATTTTATGAAAAAATAACATGTTCAGTCGGGTGAAAACAAACTCCGACCAACGGCAATAGACGCCAACAGGGGTAACACACTGATCCAACAAAAGTGTTTGTTGGTGTTTGTCTGTGCAGTCTGTATTATCCTTAAAAGTACCATGAAATTCCCTAAACACTTGTGCGCTATTCCAAGTCTTCTGAATTTATTCATTTGATTAATGTGAAAATCAAAATCATGTCCTCCCCTATTTGAATCTGGCACGCACGCGAGAACTTGCACTTGAGCGCCATTTATAGAAGACGGAACTGCACATAAACCTCATTGGTTCTCACATCTGTAGTTAATATTGGATATTTGAATGTTTAAAAAGTGATCAAGATTTGGGTTGAAGCTAAACTCTGTAAGGCCTCTGTATGGCCCTCCAGGAACTGAGTTTTCACCCAGCACTAGATAAAACTATGTATATAACTACGCTGATAAAAAATAAAGTCAATCAATAAGGAAAAAATATTTTAATTTTCAATATATAAATAAGTAATGAGAAAAACACATAACATAGCTGAGGCACAGAGGCCTTTAGCCCCATTAATGTTATTTTGGATACAAATTACTGCCAACATGAAAACAATCAAAAGTATTTGTATTCTGCCAGATACAGAATTCAATACAAGGTTATGCACTTACAAGGCTAAAGGCTAATAGTTATTCATTAATTACAGTAAAAGGGTTACCCTGCCGGTATTTGGTTTAAAGAAACAACAGAAATCAATCAATATATAAAAAAATGTATATGCTGAATAAAGTTTTATGGATTAAGTTGTTGGCTGTATTAAAAAGATCACCAACTTATTTAACATTATTGCAAAACTGTGACATGGTGGTTAGGATAATATGTGTTCATATGCTCAAAAGATTTTCATGGATCAAGCTGTCAAATAGGCTACATTATGTATAATGTAAGATAACATCCTCTGATCTCTCAAATAAAATCACTAAGTGCTTCCTGAGCAGCAGTCAAACGGCCCAGACGAGACTGCAAGTATTTGCGTCTTTTGCTGACGTCAGAGTCCTCAAACAAGAGCTCGCTCACGTTTGCCCCTTCCAGTATACTCAGCATGTCAGTACACAGGAGCTGAGCAGTCTCCTTTAGCATGTAGAAGGAGATCAGCATGGGCAGTTGGTCAGCCATCCTCTGCACCACAATCTGAAAGAAAACGAAGAGCCACTAAGATACTTCTCTCTGAACAAGGCTTCAAATTCATTAATGAAGACTAGATGTACCTCATAATACGCCTGCAGCATTTCACTGTACTTGCTTTTTATATCAAAGACAGGTAATTGCGCTTCTGAAAATTTCTCGCTGCTAATCTCATTCAAGCACTTCAAGTAGATGGGATCTTGAGTGAATATCATGCTTTCCATTTCAAACTGATCCATGATCTGCTGCTCTGTTTTGGCTTGCTGGCTTGACTCAATATTGTCGATTTTGTTCTATGATGTCAAGTGAAGAAGTACAGAGGAACAAGGAGTCAACTGACAGAATTTTTGTACAATTGTTAAAATTCAGTTTCGAATGTTGTGTCAAGGGATGCTATGGGGAAACTCCTGTTTACTCTGAATTCTAAAGCCTGATTTGTTCACGCTTGTGTAGCGGCCCGCCAAAAGGGGTAGGGCCAACTGCTATATAAATTAGCTGAGTGCCATTTCATCAGAATTTTCTCCTTCAGTGCGAAGATCATCTCCTTGCTGGACTCTGAAGAGAAGAAGCAGCAAGAAGCTTGAAGCCTACTCGCCTCTTCCCCTGCGGCCTTCCGGTGACCTAAAAGAGCCTTTCCTGAGCAAATTTTCACTGCAACGCTGTTTCAAATGTTGCGCGCCGAGTGAGGCTCGTACAGGGAACTCCTGCATGACTCAGACAGGCACAGTGAGTGCGTCGCTTGCCTGGGCAGCGTTTACGCTGATGCTGTGCTCACCGGGACAGACTGCTCTCACTGCGAGAGCATGAGTCTCACCCTGTTTCACTTGTGGATCGGCTTCTTTCATGAAGGCAATCCTCACTCGTCCGCTCTTCCATTTCAGCGGGGCAACGGGACTGACTTGAACTTATGCCGGCACAAGTCCTGCATGCTTCACTCTCCCTGCAATGCCTCGACTCACCAGTGTATTTTACACATAAGGATCAGTGCCCCTAATCTGCAGTGAGCAGCTTGAATTCCTTCAGTGGATCTGAGAAGGAAGCTGTTGCTCCATGTCGCTGACAGCTTCAGATGCAGAGGAGTGGGTGTGTGCTTCCTCCCAAGGATTCAGTGCGGGCCAGCGTGGACAGCAAGCTGATTCGTATCCTCTTGAAATCCATGGAGGATCTTGGCTTGGACTGGTCGGCTCCTGAAGAGTCCAGCCTAGAGCAATGCCTACACATCAACTGCCTGGAGATGTTGGCGGTTTTTCTAGCCCTGAAAACCTTCCTACTAGCCTTAAGAGGGTACCACGTCCTGGTCCATTCGGACAACATGATGGTGGTAGCCTATATAAATGGTGTGGTCTCACTGCCTTTACAGGATGGCCAAACGCCTCCTCCTATAGGCACAGTGCAATCTACTCTCACTGAGTGTAGTTCACATGCCGGGCAGACTGAACCAAGGAGCGGACAAGCTGGAGGAACTCATTCCCTGGGTTGATCCAGCTGCTATCAGCAGCCCCTTGGCCAATTCCACTGAGGAAAGACCTCCTCTCTTCGTGTTTAGCACCAACAGGAATCTTTAAAGCTCCCAATAAGGGTGACTAACACCAGTTTGGTTGAACAGGGTTCAAAGAGTGCTGATATACAATCCAACAGCAATTTGACTGTTTGTATCTGCTTTGACTTGCTTTAGTGTCAGAGCAAAAGAAGACAAAGTAATTAGTGACACGGAGTCTATTAGTATATAGTATATTAACTTCTTGTTTATTAAACAATATAATTTCACAGTTGTGCTGCTATAAGGCTGCACGCGCATCTACAACTGTCACATCAGTCAAAAGATTCTGATGAAATGGCGCTCAAAGCTAACTTATATAGCAGTCAGCCCCACCCCTTTTGGCGGGCTGAAGTGCCATTTGTTCATGCAGCTACACGAACGTAAACAAATCAGGCTTCAGTATTCAGAGTAAACAGGAGATTCCCCATAGCATCCCTTGACACAATGCTCATTCCCTTATCTCAGGGAACCGAGGTTACGTATTCTGCAACCGAATTGACTCCCGAAAAATGCAGCTAGTGACAACAACATTTTTTAGAAATTCTATGCAGTGTGTACGGAATCAAACTGAACAACTAGTTAATGATGTATTTAAATGCATATCAGAGTTATCTTTTCTGTATGTGCGATGCAAGAAATCACAGGGTACACTTTGACTCGCTAGTGTTGCCAGATCTTGCTAGAAATAAACAAAACAACAGCAACAACAAACAAGAACAAACTCAAAATAAACTCAAATCCAAATGTGTTATCTTGGATATAAGCCACATACCAAAATATAGCGGCCTGCACTTGCCTACTTTATCGCTTTATAAGCCGAGCCCAAAACAATAAGTCCAAAGACACAAGTTAATAAGTGATGCTTATAATAAGTGGACATGGCAACCCTCCAAGAGCACGCTCTGCAGAGCAACCTTCCAAACATGAACAAAACGTTGTAATATTACTTTAATCAAAAAAGCGGATATCAAGTGCATGAGAGAGCAAAATGTTGATATGGTTACAACAACAATGTCAATCATCGCAGTTTTGAGAGTGAGTTCGTTTTCGTACACACATGCAACTGTAATTTAGGGGATTCACTTCCATATTTAAATGCGGTTGTCACTCCTTAAACTTTACAGTGTGCACATGGCCTTTGTCACAAATATGGAGCAATATTTACCATAGTGGTATTTAGAAGAACAGGGTCGTTTCGGAAACATTGGTGAGACACGTCAGTGAATTGCTTGAGAATGATGTCTTCAAAAGTAAAACAAAAAGACAAACAGCCACAAATATTTTAGGCTTGATGATTCAGATATGATACTACAACAACATTCTAAGTGTACAGTAATCCTTTGATTTTAGGTTCTAGTTGAACATAAAGATGCGTGACAGTACCTTTTATGGAATTGAGTGATTTGATGGCTGGCTCTTTAAGTTTAGCCACACGGTCCTGCAAAATCATCTCAAAAACTGTAGTTGCTGAAGCCGAGTAGTTCCCTTCCTCTGTAATTCTGGCTAAGCTCCTTCGAACTGTCAACTTGTTGGGAGCAAGAGGGATTTTTTTCATATAAAAATGAAAATAAAATTCTTATAAAAGCTGAACAAGGTTCAAAGGGTGCTGATGTTCAATCCAACAGCACTTTTCACTGTTTGTATCTGCTTCGACTTTATTGTCAGAGCAAAAAATTTGTGACACTGAGTCTAAAATGTAAGTTACTCAATATTAACTTGTTTATTAAACAATATAATTTCACAATTGTGCTGTTGGTCTGAATATCAGCAAGTATTAAATTTGAAAATGTACTGACAGGACGTCTTTGTGTCATTAAGACCATCATTCCACTTCTTGTATTCAGTCCGAAGCTGGACAAACAAATTTTCCTTAATGATCAGCTCTCCAAATGATAAGGACTTGATTTTATCATTGAATTTTGTTAATATCTGTGAGAAATAAATAATAATATTTGTTACGTGAGCATGTTTTAAATTATATTAGCATTGTACCTCTGAAGAGGTAAAGGAGGCAATGTTAACTTAGAAAAAAAAAAGATAAAATCTGAATTGACAACACAGAGATAATACCATAAGTTTTATGGTTACAGATGACATCTACAGCAGAGGCACCATGTCTGACGTGACAGTGTTTGGTCTTATAATTCTCAATTGTTTTACATTTTACAAATGTGCTGTGCTAGGCGACATTATAACACTTTTTTAATTCACTCTTAAACACAGTATGAATACAGCTGTTCATACCAAAGGTATCCCACATGTCTTTATATGAATGATTTATTCAAATAAAGATATTTGGGTTACCTTTGCAATGTCTTCAGAACGTTTTGAGACATTTAAACATTGTGCTTACAACATACAGGCCAATTAAATTAAGAAAATTAATCCAATTTTGTTCATTAGCATACCAATGCATTGCCTAATTTCCTGCAAATTTGGCAATCATTTCAGGATTTTTTTTTTTAAGTAGGGTTTGACATCAATTTCAAATTGGTGTGGATTTCATTCTTTTTGAGAAACTTTGTTATTGATTTGACAATTTCTCAATACTAAATCATTTAGAGGAAAATGTCATTTTCATATTATTTTCATCTGATATTTCTATGGTTAGTAGCATAAACATAACTTATCTAATGGTCACACTTTAATTTGGGGTCAAATTCTCACTATTAACTAACTATTAACTATGACTTTTGCCTCGATAATCTAAATTGCTGCTTGTTAATAGTTAGTAAGGTGGTAGTTAAGTTTAGGTATGGGGTGGATTAACCAATATGCTGGTAAAATGCATGCTAGTTTAGCAGTGAGAATTGGTCCTAAACTAAAGTGTTACCTGCCTAATTATGTCACTTCCCTGTGGATTCAGCCCTAATAATAATTCTGATAAGCATGAAGATAGCCTGAGTTGATCAAATTCTTACTTTAATGAGGAATTGTTTGGCTCCCTTCAGGTCCTGTGGTGGTCCAGCTTCACACTCCTTCGGCTCATTCCTCACATCCCACAACTGCTTTTTTATCTGCTCGTCACGCTTTGGCAGTGATTTCTGACAGTGATGAATATAAAACAGATGTAAATAACCCAATAGATGCACAGTGGATATTGTAAGCAGCATTGGGGGTAATGCATTACAAGTAACGTAATTTACATTATCAGATTACTTTTTTCAAGTAACTAGCATTACTTTTTAATTTACATTAATTTTTATGTTACTTTTATATAAGTAACACCAGTTACTTTGTTTCCCCATGTATTGACTGACAGCTCTCCTTTCCCCATATTGAAAGAAATCAGGAGTAAGTGCAAAGGTGTTGTGTGCGCTGTGTGAACATGATCTTACTGTAGTTCTAGACTAAATGTCAACATGCATTTACTGAAGAAAAACAAACAGATTCAGCATTCCTCAAAATCAACCAAAAAAAACTGTTAAATGCAAACTCAGAATATGACACAAAAATACTTTATGTATTGAATCCCATTTTATTAACCAGTGTCTTTGCTGCTGGCCTGCAATAATCCAGTTCAACCATATTCATAAGCAAAAATGACTTTAGATAAACATAACATTTTGGTTTCCTTTGTTTGTTTTTGTGATTGAGAAGAAAGTGTCAAACTTTTTTTAGTGAGTAACACAATATTGTAATGCATTACTTTTAAAAGTATCTTTCCTGAACACTTGTTATAAGAGAAAAATATGAATATGAGCATGAACAGGCTCAAAACTAGTGAGCCACCTAACTGTTTTGGCTTTTGGACATTCTTCAGACTGCAGTGTGTGCTAAAAAACAATGTGAATAGGCCTTTACAAACTTACTTTAATATGACTGACAAGATCTTGAGTGAGTTTGATGGCAAGACATTTAACAGTCGCTTTATTCTCATCTCAAGAGGGGTCTGTAGAAAAAAAAACAGAAGGAACACTTTGTAAAGTGGCATTGATATGAAGAGAATATAAGTGAATCTGATTAAAAAATACATTTATTATGATATAGTTGGATATATGCAGCATTTAATTTCGGCCCACAGCCCTCAGTCAAGTTTGATTTTTGGCCCTTCATAGCGACGTTACACGTCAACGATTGTACTAAAAATGGAAACTAAGGGAAGCTAAGGAGAAAAGAGCATAAGGATACAAAAAATGAAAATATAAGCAGAAAATGTCTGAAAACAGAAATATAACCAAGGAAAACATTTTTTTTTTTTTTGTGCAAGTCGGATAATTTTGCATTAATTTTTCTGTTTTGTGCAATACGACTTTAAATGTGATTAAAGTTTTGATTCATGCTTATTATTTTTAAAATGCATTTTTACGCATTTTATTGCATGCCTGTGCACATATGCTTATAGACCAAACATGTAATACGCATGCCGTCATCATTTTCACAAAATTGGTTTTCGTAGTTTACACGGCGACAATAATGGTATCATTTGGTATCATTAATGGTATCATAAAAACTTGCACTTTGAAACCTATTTTCAAAAGTTTGCATGCTGTTGTTGTGTAAATGATTGGACAAACACAAGGTACATAGCAAAGATGGTGACGTACATAACACTGGATAGTCTTCATGACATGAAGTCCAATACATGCAAAAGTTCATCATTATTAGTCATCAGCTTTTATACAATATGTAGGGCGCCTTGTGTGAGAAAAACCTTCAGATTATACACAACTCTATTCTCTGTCTCTTCTTTGTAAGTAACCAAAATCACACGCAACGAAAACGAGACGTGTGTGTCTGCAGGGCACAGTTGCTTTCTCAGAATGTATGGAGTGACAGACAACCAGTTGTTAAGTCTGGTTCTGTTAACACAGCAGGGCTTCAAAAATGCGTTTGTGTGAAAGTAGTCACTGCTGGTCACTACTGAGTACATGTAATCTGGATGACGTAATCAGATTACAAAAATTAAGTACTTGTTATTAGATTGTATTACATTTTAAATTACTCGTAATCACAGTTACTTTTTTTTATTGATTACATATTATTCTACAAATAATTCAAATTAAATTATTTGTAATTTGTTGATTCTCACTAATTCTTCTTTTTCATTGTTTCAAGTTTCCATTCTAAAATAGCCTACCGCTTATAGGCAATACATTAAGAAAGTCTTCCAGTTTTGTGGACATTCACACAAAGAACAGTCACTAGTCAGGTGGATGTAATTACACAGACCATAGGTTTCTTTTTTTGGAAATGCACCCCTGGTCGGAGGCTTATGTAAATATTTTGTTTATAGGGCCAACGTTTCAACTTGTGCAATGCACAAGTATTTAGTAGTGCATACTGCATAAGCTGAAATGTCAACAAAAGTCAAATTATATTTTCTTTCGATCGTAACCTGAAAATATTTAAAATATCTATTTTAATTCTGCTTGATCTATATTTATCTTCTTTTTTTTATTTAACCCCCCCCCCTCAAAAACAAACATACAAACACTAGCTTTCTATTTTTTCTATTCTATCTACTTGTTTTTCTTTGTGTGTGTGTGTGTGTGTGTGTATATGTGTGTGTGTGTATAATATATATATATATATATATACACCTTGCTACGTGTACTGCGTTAGGCTAACCGAGACTTGTCATTTGCACTTATATATTGTTGCTCTTTTGTTAGTTTTGACTGCTTTTATTGTCCTCATTTGTAAGTCGCTTTGGATAAAAGCGTCTGCTAAATGACTAAATGTAAATGTCAAATATTCATACAGAAAAATATACTGGAGGCCATCAAAGTTTAGTGAAAATCATCAAAATCGCTGGTGGTGGCTGGCAACTTAAAAAAAGAAAATGCTAGAGCTTGTCAACTTCCTGATAAAACCTATTTAAAAAAACTTTTTTTTGCATATAGGAATTTGCATACATTTGTGTGTATATGGGTGTGCCTATACCTCCAGGAATGTTTTGCATGAAAAGTGTCTCCTTCAGTGGACGTACGGCTCTCACGTGAAACTAGTCACGCACAGGAGCATCACTAGGGATTCTGGGCCCCTTGTAAAGGTGAAAATTCACCTCTGAAATCACATTTGTATGCACTATACAGTGTTGGGGAAAGTTACTTTTAAAAGTAATGCATTACAATATTGTGTTACTTCCTAAAAAAGTAACTAATTATGTTACTTAGTTGCTTTTTATTGAAAGTAATGCGTTACGTTACTTTTGTGTTACTTTTTAAATCTGGACAGGGCTTGCTTGTTTGCTTTTAAAATAAAAAGTTCTATTTTTGGCAAATATAAAACCCTTTCACACCAAAAGGCTCAGGCTGAAGGAAATGTAAATTCTCGTCTGTACAGTAGAACACAGAAGAAGAAAGTTCAACACTCTTCAGCAATAAAAGAAGAAGAAATGTTAGTTTATCGTGTGTAAATTTTGCTTATTAGTACAGTTGAATTGGATCACTGAAGGTCAGCAGCAAATTGGTTAATAAAATGGGATTAAATACATTAAGGATATTTGTATTATTTAACATATTTAATTATTGCAGCTTTGAGTCATATTCTGAGTTGCGTTTTTAACTGTTTTTATTAATTTTGAGGACTAACTAGCTAATAACTAACTAACTAAATCTGATTTTTTTTTTTGTGAGTGAGTGAGATGAATTAATACGTTCACATTTATTCTAGAACTAAAGTAACATCTTACTCCCGATTTCTCTCAACAAGGGGACAGGAGAGCTTTCAATCAATAAATGGGGAAAAAAAAGTAACTGGCGTTACTTATTTGAAAAAGTAACTCAGATATTTTCTTGTAAATTAAAAAGTAATGCGTTACTTTACTAGTTACTTGAAAAAAGTAATCTGATTACGTAACTCGCGTTACTTGTAATGCGTTACCCCCAACATTGGCACTATATATATATTAAAACTAATATAAATATCCTACAAGGCATTTTTACTGCAGTATTGAATCATAGCATGGCACCATTATTCAACAGTGTATGATCAGTCATCTGTGCCGTTCCACATCACTGTTAATTGTTTTTTGAGTCGGTATCCTGTAAATCTGATGCATCTCTCACAATTTCATCGTACCTCACTGTATTTGCATCATTTTATGGGTTAAGTGGGCAGGCTTGAGGGTTAGCGCAACCTCACAAAATATGCTACTCATGGTGGCGGCACATCCTGGTATTTCTTGCTTGACAAGGTGTGATACGAGATGTTTGTCCCTGCATCACGCAATGTGCTACCCATGTTGCAATTTTTAAACATGACAATTTCAACTACTGCGAGACAGATTTCAGCTGGCAATTCGTTCTCAGAGCTGAGTTCTGATTTACTTCACTTGACAAAATTCATTAAAAAAGAGCTTCTGTATCCACTCTGAATGACCGTGCTGTAAATTTGACTTCTCTGGGGCTTTTTACTGAACTTGTTTGTGCATCCCAGACAGACAGGTTTCACTTAAACAGCGTTTCCGAGAAATCAAGAGGTTGAAATCCTGTGTCAGACTGGATTTATGGTTTATCATACAGAACTATTATTTCATCGGTTGCACTTTATTTTAAAGTATGTGTACTTACAGTGTACTTACCTAAGAAAGTACTGCAATATAAGGTAACTACATGGGGTATGGTTAGTACCTAGTTATAATAATTACTTGAATAAGTGCATAGTATGTACATGAGGAACAAGACTGTAAAATAAAGTGCTAACATTTCATCCACCCATTTGTCTATGCAGATATTATATATACATACATACATAGATGTACATACACTACCGGTCAAAAGTCTTAAATAATTAGGTATTTTTTATGTCTTTTAAGTATATTCTATTGAGAAGCCTCTTAAGAAATCTTAATTATTCCAAAGTTTTGACCTTTATTTTTGGACCAAAGTGCAAAAATTGTACCTTTAGTGGTATAACATCTTGCCACTGGGACAGTGCCCCCAAAGGGACACCTTTGTACCTCCTTTACCCCTAAAGGGTTCATAATAGTACCTTAGAGTAGTAATATGTACCCTTAACTTCATAATGTGGTATTGTTATGAAACCTTTAGGGATAAAGGACTAAAGAAGGTACTGCATCAGTGACAAGCTGTTTTTTATAATCAGTGCTGGGTAGATTACTTACAAATTGTAGTATGTTACTGATTCCAAATTACATGACAAAAAGTATAGTTAGTAACGTAATCCATTACATTACACATTTTAGATCATATTATCAGACTACATTCTGATTACTTTTGACCTAACTCCTTTATCACATTGATTTAAATAAGATAATCTTGTGTCATATTGATAAAAAAATACAAAGAGAAAGAAAATATATTCCATTCGTTGTGATTAACAACATGAAGTGCATTAAAGATTACATCATCACATCAGGGTTTCCCAAACTGGGCTTTATGGGTTTAATGAATAGCTAATAATATATTTTTTTTAATTATTCGTTTACCTGCGAATCCGCGATGAATCGGTGAACTAATGATTCATTGGCCAATTCATGAGAGCCATTTTTCATTCCTGAATGAATCAGCAGTTTGAACAAATCAAATGAATGAATGACTCAAAATCGCATACTCTCATAAGTAGATACTTATTTTGAATAAGTAATTACTCTGCGTCCTCAAAAAAAATAGTAAATTCTATATAGTATGAATGCGTGTAGTATGGATGTAATCTGGACGTACTACATTTGCCATGTTGTCATGGTCACGTGACCTGCATAAATCCTCTGCCGTGGCCTGAGTACTGTGAATTCAGACACACTTTTGTCACATACTGTTTTTCGCCAAATATATAGTAGGGAAGTACAGTATGCAATTTCAGATGCAGCCCACGGCCTACTCATTAAGACATTTACACAAGACATTTAGTTTCTTCATAATTTCATATTTACATTTTAATAAAACACCCATTAAAGGGATAATACATTGATGATTCACCCTCATGTCATATCAAACGTGTATGACTTTTTTATTTTGTGGAACATGAAGCTATTTTGAAGAGCGTTGGTAACCAAACCATTTCAGAGGAAAGAAAGTCTTTCAGGTATGAAACGCCATGAGGAAGAAATAATTAATTATTGACAGAATTTCTCATTTTAGGGTGACCAACGCCTTTAATACCTATTTATCTCATGGCATTATTTATGCAATTTCAATTGCAGTGTAAATGCATCCATGCCACATCTGAGCTGCAATAAACTGCCTGTAAATATGTCTAAATATCAAATCAGATGCAGCTTCTGAAAAAAAAAAATCTAAATACTTCTAAAACTATATATATATATATATATATATATATATATATGAAACAACATACGGAACTACCAAATTATGCTACAAGTTTGATTGCAACATAATAATTGCCGTTAATAGTATTCATAGTCTGTTTAATTACGTCTTTAATTGATTTTTCCGTACATTTCTGCCATATGTACATTTACTGACATAGTCACCACTGATAAGCTACTACTAAATATAATGTAGAAACATATATTGTACAGCTGCTTTGCAACGATTTGTATTGTGAAAAGCGCTATATAAATAAACTTGAATTGAATATATATATATAGTCCCTAGAGGGGGCAGTCGTGGCCTAATGGTTAGAGAGTCGGACTCGTAACCCAAAGGTTGTGGGTTTGAGTTTCGTACCGG
>NW_015551045.1:1836164-1866776 GCF_001515605.1 Sinocyclocheilus anshuiensis
GGCTGCCCACTGCTCCGGGTGTGTGTTCACGGTGTGTGTGTGTTCACTGCTGTGTGTGTGCACTTAGGATGGGTTAAATGCAGAGCACTAATTCCTAGTATGGGTAACCATACTTGGCCACATGTCACGTCACTTTAAGATTAAACAGCTCCTCAAAAAGGCAGACAAAGAAACATGACTTCATCCATTTTTATTGCAAACCATACAAGAATATAAAATAAACACTGAAGAACAGGACAATAATTTATGCATTATATGAACACAATGAGATTTCTGACATGACACGATACTCCAGTTTAATCTGCCAAGAAATGTTAAGCAAGGGGTAGATGAAAACACTCCAAATAACAGAGAAATCCGTACACACAGAGTGGCTCAGCACTGAGTCCCGGCTGGAACTCATGTACGTTCTCGAGGTGTCTGATTGTGTCTGTGTTTGCAGCCTCGAGGCACTGCGGCTAGAGCCGAGCTCAAGATCAGTCCACTTCAGTCAGGCCACACGGCCGTCTGAACTCCTGACCTCTCTCATGGATCCACTTGTTTGAAACTGCCAAACGAGAGGACGAGACAGGAACGGACATTCGATGCTTTTAAAACAACCTACTTCTTATGCCATGTTCATTTCAACAGGAGTAGTAGTTCTCTCTCATCAGAACGTGGGATTTATGCAATTAATGCAACTATTCATGGCATCAGCATGAGTCCGTATTTAGTTCACTTACCCCATTTACTGCCTACTAGAACAGGACAGGCTGCATGTCTGGTTCTGTAGTCTCCTTCTCCACTCTTAAAGAGGTTGTACCAGAACACCGCTGTTCCCTACAGAGAGACCAGGAGCTTTTTAAAATAAATGCTACATCTGAAAAATAACTAACAACAACACTTTAGTTTAAGGAGCAATTCTCACTCTTAACTAGCGTGCATATTAGCTGGATATTAGTACTTATAAAGCACATATTAGTGTCTTATTCTGCATGATCATATTTTAGATCCCTTAATCACACCATACCTAAACTTAACAACTACCTTACTAACTATTAATAAGCAGCAAATTAGAAGTTTGAGGCAAAAAAGTTATAGTTAATAGTGAGAATTGGACCTTAAAATAATCTGTGGCCTAACTAAATTACCAATTTAACACTTCAAGCCGATTTAAAACTTGATGCTGATACCAATATTTACATATCAGGGTGATCAATGGGATACAATTAACAAAAAATACTGATTACACTGTATCTACTACATATGATATAGAGCATTTAGCTACAATATGTAACAAAAAAGTGATTATTGCAGTACCATCATCACTGATGTAATGATTTCATACATGTTTTATTATGAAATGTTTAAAAAGGTTGTCCGTACCTTTCTAGGCCAAATAGCGGCTCCAATATCAGGGAAAACAGTCGCCCCACCAGCCTCAACATCACTCATCTGTAATGAAGAAAGATTATTAACATCCGTCTTTCAGTACAACATGGTATGATCAGCACTTCACATTTTTGTTGAAGAAAATCCTAAAAAAACAACAACAAAAAAGACTATATAATCCAGAATATGGGTGTAATGTTTAAAAACCTGGACTTCTAATGCAAAACTCTGTCCAAAAGAAAGGTAAATTAGAAACAGAAGTGATACTAAGAAACCAATTCCCATCATTGCATTTCTTTTTTGTAAATATATTATATATAGCAGTACCCAGAAGTCATGGCATGTCTGGTGCCATTTACTTTTTAAGCTATATATTTCTCCTGTTTTTAAGCAGAGAGGGAGTCTTTTATTTTTTATCATTGTTATCATTTTAATGTACTATGAAACACTCTGGATTAAATGTATCTGCTCAAGAGAGATATAATATTGACACAAAACGCCTTAAAAGTGCTGTAAAAGTGTAGTTCAGTGGTTCGCAAGCTTTTTGACTCCAAGATGCCCATATTATTTAGTTTAATCATTTCTACTGACTTTTCCAGGGCTATATATCACTTTTAAAAAGTGGCCACCTCATATATCCAGGTTTTCCAGGACAGTGTAAATCCTGGTTCTTCAATGGAAGCAGTTGTTGAGGGAGTGAATTCTAATTAGACTGTATATTTTGAGTTGTTTGGCTTCTTTCAAAGCTTATTTTGTCTTATTGTGCCTGGTTGAGAACCACTGGTGTAGTGTTGATGTGGATTCATGACGAGACCTGATGCCAGGCACCACGGGATACACATACTTACATAATTTAAAAAAGTAGCCACACGATTTCCAGTGCCTAATGATTTGAAAGCATCAGGTTCATCTTTCTATGAAGATAAAATTTTAGAGTAAAGACAGGCAGAGAGGCAGAAGCACAACACATGTACTTACGTAGTTCAGATAGGTGGCAAGTCTATTTCCATCAACCTTGAGGTTGCCGTCAAAAGGACGCTGCAACAGACGTTTGTAAGTGCAGCCGTGAATATCTCCGCCTCTGAGGCAACGTTATTTAAATCTTCAATATGACAACATAAGAGCTGAGTGTTGGGCGTCAAATCAATTTACAAACATGTACTCAATTTAAAATAATTTTCTAAGGAGAATACTTTGGCTCTAGTGGTTTATAAAGAGCCTAATGCATTCCCATTTTCATCATCAATAAATATCCCTATGACATTATCAGGAAATGTATTACCACCAGCAATAAAAATGCTGCTATTCCAACCTTTTACACTAGGGGGTGTTTACACGACATCAATTTCAACTAAAAACTGAAACTTCATTTTTACATGACAGCAGCGTTTTGGTGGGCCTGAAAATCTTGAAAACAGGTTTTTAAAGTGCAAATTTTTGAAAACGATAGCATTGTTATCTCTGCGTAAACTACAAAAATGCAGTGCAAAAATTTCGTGTTTCTTTACAAAGTGACATCGCCAGCTACTGGCCTGGCGTGAATAATACAGTGGTTTCAGTCATTTTCGTGGATCCGTGTGAACGGGGATCATTTAGACAACATTGTCATCTGCATACAAACTTTTCAAAAATGCGAAATGGGAAAAACTTCTGTTTTCAGTACACACTTGTCGTGTAAACATACCCTCGGACACATTTTAAAATAGGATTTTTGCCATCAAGTGACACACACTATACCCCATTATTAAATAGAATAAAACTTTTAATAATTACTTCGTTTATTTTGGCCTTACCCACTTCCATTCTTCTGTTATTTATAAATAATCCTTTTTTAAATAACTGACGTGTGGAGATATCACAGACTGTATACTAATGATTTCAATTATATTACATTATATTATTATTGTCAGGAAATTTTACAGACAAAATATGGAAAAGGTTGAGAAATGTATATTGCGTGTCAACCGACAGTAAAAACACCCACTGATATAATTTTTCTTAATCATCAGAGAAATATCAATATGACATTGCATTGTTTTTAAATGAAAACTGTCACTAATATTTCTTCCTGCACATGCCGCTGATTGCTCTGGTGTGAAATATCATGCACATAATTGAAAGAATGATGCAGTTCTTGCACAAAGCTCTTACCCTTGAGAAATCATAATGTGGTTCATATTGACCTCCAACGCCATAGTTAGCCACCTACGATTGAACAGAAGTTATAAGAAAACCCTTTTCACACAAATTCAGTTTCAGAATCACAGACACAATTCACTATTCACATGAGCATTGTGTGCGAAGTAAATCATGTGGATCAAAAATCTATAACTTTATATTAAGAACCAATTCTCACTATTAACTAGCATGCATATTACTAGCATATCTGCTGTTGTTTATTAGTACTTATTAGACATATTACTAATAAACTGCAGAAAAGCACATATTAACACCTTATTCTGCATGATCATATTTTAGATCCACCCCATATCGAAACTGAACAACTACCTTACTATTAACATGCAGCAAAATAGACATTTATTAGGGCAAAAGTCATAGCTAATAGTTAGGTAATAGTGAGAATTGATCCCCAGACTAAAGTGTGAGCAAAAAATATATTTTTTTAAATACTGGGCATGGAGATATGACTGTATATTAATAACAATAATTCAAATTGATAATTGACAACTATTTTGTACACAATTTTATTACTGTTATTATAATGTGTATTACTCTATATACACTATTCCATATTACCGGTATATTATAATATGGAATACAGTCTCTAAAATCTATATTATATTATATTTAGTGCTGTCAAACGATTAATCGCGATTAATCGCATCCAACATAAAAGTGTTTGTTTATATAATATATGTATGTGTACTGTGTATATTTATTATGTATATATATATATATATATAAATACACACACATACATTATATATTTGGAAAATATTTACATGTCTATATTTATATTCACATAATTTATATTGTATATAAATATATTTAATATATAAACCTAACATATTTTTCTGAAATATATATACACATGCGCGTTTGTGTATTTATATATACATAATAAATATACACAGTACACACACATACATTATATAAACAAACACTTTTATTTTGGATGTGATTAATCGTGATTAATCGTTTGACAGCACTACTTATATTATTAATTTAATCTTCTTAAATGTAAATCACATTATAATGTAACGATTCCTTTTAATTTTTTGGGAAACAAAGTACTGCACAACAGATGTTTATTGTTACTAGAAAATTGTGATTATTTCTGAAATTTTGTTTTAATAATGGCATTATCATTCATTTGAGAAGTACATTCTACTGTATTATATTATACTATATTATATTATTCTATACAATATGTGACCCTGGAGCACAAAAGCAGTGTTAAGTCGCTGGGGTATATTTGTAGCAATAGCCAACAATACATTGTATGGGTCAAAATTATCCATTTTTCTTTTATGCCAAAAATCATTAGGATATTAAGTAAAGATCATGTTCCTTGAAGATATTTTGTAAATCTCCTACCGTAAATATATCAAAACTTAATTTTTGATTAGTAATATGCATTGCTAAGAACTTAATTTGGACAACTTTAAAGATGATTTTCTCAATATTTAGATTTTTTTGCACCCTCAGATTCCAGATTTTCAAATAGTTGGATCTCAGCCAAATCATGTCCTATCCTAACAAACCATACATCAATGAAAGCTTATCTATTCAGCTTTCAGATGATGTATAAATCTCAATTTCGAAAAATTGACACTTATGACTGGTTTTGTGCTCCAGGGTCACATATTATATTACATTACATTATATCATATTAAGTAGCGTGAGACTAAAGCCTATGGAGACCACAGCTTGTGTGTGTGATGTTCTGGAGTATTTAGGATGAGTGACCTGTAGAAGTTCTGCAGTGTCTACAGATAATCCAGTGATGTCCTCTATTCTCTGATTGACCCGCGCGATCACTGGATCGTCTTCCCCTTCTAACCACGCGCTGCAGACACACCAGAAAACTGACAAAATTCTGTTCAACAGCTGCATTACAATATCAAATGAGTACACTTATTAATGCATTACCTACAAGTGAGAGCTATGACCAAATCACAGAATGAAACCATTTACATCACAGTAAAGGCATATCATAATATACTTATTTTGCTGGAAATTCAATGAAATGATCAAGAGTGATGTTGTTAGCAATTAGGAAAAAGATTCCTTGTCCACCAATATTCATGCATATATATCTACTGTCATGTACTTTATAATGCAAATACAATACAGCTCAGCCCTTATGTTCTTATCAAGCCAGACATGAACACCATTAATGAACGGCTGTGTATGAGATGTGCTCACCTTTTGGAAACTCGGTAATGTGCGACCGTCAGAACGCCTGTTTTTGGGTCTCTCACTGTGGCTCTCGCAAGCTACAGAGAACAACTCAGAATTTAGCTTTGCAAAAATAATCTGTCACTACTTTTGTTTCATAGCAACTTTAATCTATAAGCTATCAGCTAATGCCTTATATGAGGTTCAGTGGATTTTTAGCTTAGTGGGGTTATTAGGAAATCAATGCTGCTGTTCCTTTTAAGCCCAAATGTCAAAAGAAAAATTACATTTATGGATTACACTTAAAGACAGAAAATTAAATTTGTTTGTAAACAGTTTTCCTTTGTTCCTTTGTTTCCTTTATTTTACAGCATCTTGTTTATCTCTGTGATGTGCTCACTGAAACAAATGCATGCAATTAATTTCTCTTAATCTTAAAATATTTAATATTTTAATATTTAAAATATTAAAAACATACTGATAAAAAATGTATAGCCTGAATGCACTGTAAGTCGCTTTGGATAAAAGCGTCTGCTAAATGCATAAATTTAATTTAATTAATTTAATTTTAATTTTAAATTTAATTTTAAATTCTTATCAACACTAAGCCTGCTTTTTCCAAACAACCTCTTTTGAGGCTGCGACTATTACAGCACATTATAAATAATAATTCAAGAACAAAAGATTTAGTTGGCACCAAATAAAAAAGTAAGAAATAAAAGCACAAATAGGGTTATATGGTATGTGATTATTTAAGAAATGTTTTTTTTTTATTTATGGGTGAACTACTCATGCCTATTAGGGCTGTCAAAAAAAAATTCGAATTTTGAATATTCGTCGAATTTAAAATAAAAATGCAAAAACATTGCATTCAAATTTTAGGTGTGCGTCAGGCAGCCTTATCAGTGGAATGCAAGTTCAACTTTGAAAAAACATATCTCGAGACTTTATGGCTGGGTTTTTCCCCATCCCACTGCAACTCATGTTTATAAATGAAAAATGTACTCTGTGTGATTGGCTTTTGGCCCTTTGTATTAAACTATGAATACATACATGATGCTGTTTTGTTTATAGTTGATTAAGCAACTTAATTATAATTGGTTTATTAACATTATTTTAAACATTATGCACATTTTTCACAGATAGTAATGTTATCTTATGCTTTGAATAAACTTGCATTAGTAATATTTTGCTCGATGCACGCCTCGGGAGAGAAGCCAAAAGCTTTTCTTCACCCTAACTGAAATTATGCATTTTTAATTCGAATTTTGATAATATTTAAGTACAAAATTTGAATGTAGTTTTTCAGCCATTTTGACATTCGAATTTAGTTTTTCAGTCATTTTGACAGCCCTAATGCCTATATACTGTCCATGTGTCCGTCTAGGGTTTGCACACTCACATTAGGTTTGGCCAGCTCCTTGATCTTCTCTATCTCTTCATCGGAGAGGGCCTCCAGAAAGCGAACGATATGAGGACTGTCCCACTCATCCTCCTCCTTCATCGGCTTGAGCAGCAGACGCGGGCTCCTATTGCCATCCTGATAGCGGCAGAACAGTCGGCTGCGCCTCTTTTGAGTCTGTAGGGAAATTAAGAGAAAAAAAAACTTTAAAGGTCCCATGACATGCTGCTTTTTGGATGCTTTTATATAGGCCTAAGTGGTCCCTAGTACTGTATCTGAAGTCTCTTTCCCGAAATTCAGCCTTGGTGCAGAATTTCAGCCACTACGAGCCAGTCCCACAATGAGCTTTCCTTAGGACGTGCCATTTCTGTGTCTGTAGCTTTAAATGCTAAATTTATACTATAGTCGCACCGGTAGTGACGTCATGGCTGTCGCCGGCCAACGAGTTGGTGTTTTTTCAATGTATGCTGCAGACACGGGTCACGACGAGGCGTTCCCCATAGCGACACCTAGAGGACGCAGTTCGAAGTTCCCATGAAAGGGAACCAGTCATAAGTGTCAGTTTTTCAAAATTGAGATTTATACATCATCTGAATAAATAAGCTTTCCATTGATGTATGGTTTGTTAGGATAGGACAATATTTGGCCGAGATACAACTATTTGAAAATCTGGAATCTGAGGGTGCAAAAAAATCTAAATATTGAGAAAATCATCTTTAAAGTTGTCCAAATGAAGTTCTTAGCAATGCGTATTACTAATCAAAAATTAAGTTTTGATATATTTACGGTAGGAAATTTACAAAATATCTTCATGGAACATGATCTTTACTTAATATCCTAATGATTTTTGGCATAAAAGAAAAATGGATAATTCTGACCCATACAATGTATTGTTGGCTATTGCTACAAATATACCCCAGCGACTTAAGACTGCTTTTGTGCTCCAGGCTCACATATATGTATTTATTTAGATAAATGTTGCAAACACTCATCTGAAACCAACATTAAAATACACAACGATTCGAAACTACAGCCACAAGACTTAAACATTATGTGTGTTAACATGTTAGTGTGATTAATCTAAATCTTGGTCCCCTTCACACTGTCTGCATAAGAAACATTTATATTGTTTACATTACTATAAAAGTTTGGAATATTTAAGATTTTTTTCATGCATTTAAAAGATGTCCCTCATGCTCACCGAGGATGCATTTATTTGATCAAAAATACTGGAAAAACTATGACGACTTACGTCTTTGTTCGGAAAGGTACTTTAACAAAACACCGTAAGATGGACCATAAATGACCTCCCATATCTTCTTTTTATTTATCTCTCTATTCTTTAAAAATACAGTTGTGTAGTTAATGGAAAGAGTGTTCTAATGTTCAAGGGCTGGTTTACTGCCTTCTTGTATTTTTATTTTTATTTATTCTGTTTTTGCCCCTTTTTTATTTTTATGGATACTCAATTTGTTTTCGTGATGTTTTTGGTTGTTGCCAGAGATAGGGAACTTAGAAACTTAGCTGTGTAGCAGCTCACAGGTGCAGTGTTCATCCTTTTATACTGTATTAAATCCGATATAATCTTCCTTCAAGAGACACATTTACTCAATTCAGATCATCTTAGGTTGCAGAAACCATGGGTTGGACACATTTATCATTCTAAATGTAATGCTAAGGCAAGAGGAACAGCTATAATACATAAAAACATGTTATCTAATGTTATTGCTGATCCTCAGGGTCTTTATATTATAGTGTCAGGGCCAGGTCTTGCTAGTGAATATTTATGGCCCCAATTGGGATGATAAGAAATCTGTAAATAAACTGATCACGGCTTTACCCAGCTTCAATTCACATTATTTGATTTTAGGCGGTGACCTGACTCACATGTTTTGGATGTGTCCTACACTTACGGCGTACTGGTCAATCATATTCGATACACTTTCTAAAGTGAGTGAAGTACAGCTGAAGCCATGTGCCGAATTTGTAATATTTGGTGTTCCAGGTGATGAATCGAGTCTGACTCAAAGACAACTAAACATTATTGCCTTTGCATCCTTATTGGCTCGCAGACGAGTTTTATTACATTGGAAATCTACAAATCCGCCTAAAGCATCACACTGGCTTCAGGATTTGATGTTATACCTACACTTGGAAAAGATTAAATATAAAATTACAGGTTCCAATATATTCTCTTATGTCTGGCAACCCTTATTATCACATTTCTCTGATATAAATGCACTTCGTGGGGAGTAATGGGATTTATATTGTTATTGCAATTTCTTCTTATTCTCACCCCTCCCTTATGTAGGGTCTATGTTGTTCATCACTGTATTATACCTGATTGTAGAATCCAATGACTTTTTTTTTTTGTCTATTAAATATCTTCACTGTCACTTTTGATCAATTTAATGGATGCTTTAAAAAAAAAATCATACATGCCCCAAACCTATAAATGGCAGTGTATTAGAGTTTCCACAAAATTATTAAGCAGAAAAAAAAAGAAAAAAAAAACTGTATTCAACACTGATAATAATCAGAAATGTTTCTTGAGCAGCAAGTCAGCATATTAGAATGATTTCTGAAGATCATGTGACACTGAAGACTGGAGTAATGACGCTGAAAATACAGCTTTGATCACAGGAATAAATTACATTTTAAAATATATTCACTTTGAAAACTTTTTTACTGCATGTTTAATTAAATAAATACAGTCTTTGTGAGCAGAAGAGATTTCTTTCAAAAACATAAAAAATATCCTAATTATTCCAAACTTTTGACCAGCAGTGTACAATATAATCAAAGTCTGAAACAAGAGACACTGTAAATGACTCAAAATAATCACGGCTTACAAAAGCAATAAAGTGAGAAGGGCAAATAATTCCCTTATTGTGTGTTTGGGATATAACTTAAGCTGCGCTCACCATCTTGACTCCCTCTCCCCTGCAGAGGGCCTCGTACACCTCTCTCTCGGGCAGGTAGTCTTTGGGCCGCTCATAAGTGTCCAGCTGAATGGGCCTCTCGTCGGCGGGCTCCTGCTGGCTCCGACCCCGGGCCCTCAGCTCCTTAGACAGCAGCTGCTCAAAGTAGTGCAGGTTTGCTCCTGCTCTCTGGTGGCTGGGATCTGCAAGTGCACGCACAGCACAGGACATGCAATTCACAATGGCTGAGAAATACAGCAACAAAAAAACTGCATCAGATATTTTTCTTGGATTCCATGTAATAAATATGGGCCACTCTACAGAATGGATTCAAAGTCAGAGTTGGAAACATCTTGAAAAAACTGTCTTTTTCCACAAATTTTGTATGTATGCAAAGGTACACATTTCTAGTAATAGTGCAGTTAATTCTCATATGTGAGCCTGGAGCACAAAAGCAGTGTTAAGTCGCTGGGGTATATTTGTAGCAATAGCCAACAATACACTGTATGGGTCAAAATTATTTTGACCATTTTATTTTTATGCCAAAAATCATTAGGATATTAAGTAAAGATCATGTTCCATGAAAATATTTTGTAAATTTCCTACCGTAAATATATCAAAACTTAATTTTTGATTAGTAATATGCATTGCTAAGAACTTAGTTTGGACAACTTTAAAGATGATTTTCTCAATATTTAGATTTTTTTGCACCCTCAGATTCCAGATTTTCAAATAGTTGTATCTCAGCCAAATATTGTCCTATCCTAACAAACCATACATCAATGGAAAGCAAAGGGTCAAAATATTGACGATAATTTTGACCCATACAGTGTATTTTTGGCTATTGCTACAAACATACCCCAGCGACTTATGACTGGTTTTGTGCTCCAGGGTCACATATGAGAGTTTCATGTGACTTTATGTGGCTATTACATTTCCTAATGATCATCTAGTGTCAACTAGCTGGTCAAATATAACAGATCGAGAGAAATGGCCTACCGATGGCCACCAAGCGTCGTGTGAGTTCGATGGCTCGTGGCAGGTCACCCATCTGATAGACTGAGTAACTAAGATAATCCAAAATATCAGCTTTGGCCGTCTTGGCGTCTTCTCCCAAGTCCATCTGTCTGAGCGCCTGCTGCATCCACAGCACTGAGTGATAATAGTCAATCTCATTGTAGGCCAGTTTGCCCATGTCAAAGCAGTCATCCACCGTCAGCTCAGCGTTGTAGCGCACCCCTGCGGACAGAACGCCACATCATTTATCACAGGTTTTACAATGGATATTATATTGGACCGAGTGTTACTTTAAGTCATGTGCACACTATATGATTTATAATGGTCCTATATGATTGTTGCTTGTCAAACTGTGCAAACCTGATCCCAGCTATTAGCCATGTCACACTGTGAGATCTGTTGTCATTAATGTCAAGAGTCAGAGCTCGTTAAAAACGGACAAACGCAAAAACACTTCATATAAATTCTGTTGTCTGTTCTGTTTACTGCTGTCATTATTTTTATGTTAAAGTTTTAGTAATTTTGTTGTGTTTTCATCTACGTCTATATAGTTCTTATTAAATTCGATTTCAGTGTCCATTTATTTAATCTTAATTATTTTAGTACTTCAACTTAACTTAATAAACTTTTCTTGGCAACTAGCTGAAATACATTTTTTTAGATATATTTCACTTATTTCCATAGTTCAGCTAGTACTTATTTTATTTCAAGCAATAAATGCTTTCATTAATCTTAAAGTTGTAGTAATTTTGTTGCTTGTCATTTTTATTATTTACATATTTATCAAGTTTTAGATTTTAGCGTCAGTTTGTTCAGTTTTAGTTATTTAGTGCTTCAACTTAAACTAAAGAATAAAAACTGCAAGAGGGAGGGGAAATTATTTTGCTTAAAAATTATGAGGGCACATGAATGCTCGAAAAATGAATGATGTACACAGATAAATCGCGTATAATAAATAATGCAATTTGAGTAAAAACTTTAAAAATAAGTTTTAAAAGGATTTTAAACTTATTAACAACTAACAATTAACTAACAATCACTTTGTTAAATCTCTACTCTTTTGAGGACAATTCACATGAAGCACTGGGCTACATACAGTTCTGCTTATAGTTAATGTGCCTCTTGCAGAATATGCAAGATGTTAATTTAACTTCTGAAGCAAACTGTAATTCAAAAGTTTACACCCCCAGGTCATGGATGTCATAACACACACCAAGTTTAGTTTGAATACACTGAAGTGTTGCTGAGATATAGCCTCACATCCAACTAATTTATCAAATTTGTTCAAGTGTTATTCACGAACGGTTCGACTAATCAACTTGAATTTGATCACGTTTTGTCAGCATGGCCTGAAGATAATCTGGTTCGATTTTTGAAAAAATTGGACCAACAGTCTAGGAGGAGTTCAAAAAAGTCATGCAATCGCAATGGAAAATTAAGTCAATGCAATCGAATCATCTTGAGACAAGGAATCAGGTTCAATCAAGGAATTATGGTTCATACGTTTTTAGCATAAAGTGCAAATTTGCACAGATGGTTGCACTAGAGGGATTGAGTTAGAGGCTCCAAATTTGCTGTAGTTAATGTTGAGACTGTGTTATATCAGTGTGCCAAATTTCATAACTTGCCTGCAAGCAGTTCTATGGGCTGCCATTGACTCAAGAGCAAAGGAGGAGGAGGAAGAACATGAAGACAACAAAGCAAACTAACAGATACAATCGGTGCCTATGTATCACTAGTGCTTGGCTCCTAATCCCAAATCAAGATAGCATTCCAATTTCAAAGTTACAAAAAAGTACAAATGATCAAATAAGCACATGCATTTACAAACATAATGCAAAACTACTGCCTCAGTTTTACTTAAGTCTCAGAAACCACTGATAGTGAGGGTGTATTTGATTTGCTCCCCTTTGAAAGTCTTGCGATGACGGTCTCAGTTCATCACTGACTCTTTAACTGCTATCGCTAGGACTAAGAGCCTTGTATGAACTGAAAACAAGGAAGTGTGAAAACAAGAGCTGGAGTTACCAGAGTGCTGCCTCTGACCTGGCAGTTTGCCTTTGGAGAAACTTTCCGAGTCCAGTTTATACGTGTCCTGCAGACGCATGAGCGCTTTGGCTGCTCCCTTCTCGTCCTCCTCATCAGGGAAATACTGTCTGTGCACAGACATGTTTGATATGAAGCCTTCAGAAAAGAAAAGAAACAAATAAGAGCATTTTATTACACACATATATATATTTATATATATACTCCTATATACAGTGGGTACGGAAAGTATTCAGACCCCCTTCAATTTTTCACTCTTTGTTATATTGCAGATATTTCAGTTTTTCTTTTTTAATAAATCTGCAAAAATGTCAACGATTCTGTGTTTTTCTGTCAATATGGGGTGCTGTGTGTACATTAATGAGGAAAAAAAATTAACTTAAATGATTTTAGCAACTGGCTGCAATATAACAAAGAGTGAAAAATTGAAGGGGGTCTGAATACTTTCTGTACCCACTGTATATATACATATATATATATAAATATATAAGTCAAATGTTTGGAGTCAAAGATTTTTTTTTTTGAAGAATGTAATAAAGAATGCAATAAAATATATTATAAAATGGAGAGTTCCGGTCCTCGATTCTGATTGGCTGAGCCACGTTCGAAGCTGTTGTAAATGACTCTACAAAGTAACATACACCTTTGTTTATGTTTGTGTGTTGCTCGGCATCCACTTTGTTGCAACCACAGCTGATTCTGAGGAGCTACATTGTTTGGTGGAAGAATACTGTTTTTGTTAATATCATTACACTTTATTTGCTGTTTTATTTTGTGAAACCGTACTACGTATAAGCCCCATGAATCCGTGGTTTACAGTGAATTTATAACAGCTAAGGGGGTTACCCCTTGGCTGTTATAAATTCACTGTAAACCACGGCTTCACAGGGCTTATTGCTTTTATATTAAATCGAAAACAGTTCTTTAAATTGTAATAATATTTCATATTATTACTACTGTATTTCCGATCAAATAAATTCAATCACATAAAATAAATCTTTCAAAAACATTTAAAAAAAAAACTTAATGGTTCCAAACTATGTACAAATAATATATAGAACTTTATTTCGTTATAAGGGTATTTTTTCTGGGATTTCTACCTTACACCAGTTCAAGCATGTTCAACATTTGCTTCAGCATAAAACTCGTCATATCTTAAAAGGTAATAATGTCAAAAGATAAAACTGTACAACAGCAAGCATACCACAAAATTACAGTGTCAAAAAAATCATAAATCTACTGTCCAATCCAGACTTTTTTTTTTTCTCAGTACTTTCTCAACGTTAACCCTTCCATGACTTGTGATGCATGCTGATATACTGTACCATCTGACGGGTCCTGCAGCACCAGACTCTCTAACTCGGACCACTCGGTGTTGAGTCTCTTCATCAGCTTGTAGGCGTTCACCGGGTGAGCCAGGAAGCCTTCAGGGTCCGACGTGGATGCATGGGTCAACATATCCAGTTTATTAGCCCAGCTGAAGCCAGCAGATGGACAGAAACACACAAATGAGTCACGGGTTCATGTGTAGTCATATATCAAAAAAGCATCGTCGTGCAAGATCCACCTCTTCACAGCTTCAAGTTTCATCTCTTCTGCTTCAATGTATTCTTTCAGGGACTGGACAAGCTCCCTCTCTGTAAATATCAGGTCTGTCATTTGGCCTATGAAAAGAGAAAGCAAAATTTTAGCATGAAAAAATGACCAAAATGGCGCATTTATTCAAGTTTTAGAGTCCTTCGGCAAAGCCAGCCAGTCCCAATATTTATCAAATCATTTAACTTGAGGCAAATAGCATTAGCATACTGTAAAAAAAAAAAAAAGAAAAAAAAGACTAAAACCTTAAGAGCAAGCCAACACAAACTAAACTCCCGAATGCTTCTGAAGTGAGTGCATGGGCGATGACGTCATCTTCTAGAAAAGTTTCTGTCCTCCTCAAGATTTGCTGCAGTAGAACATCAGCAGAACTCTACAATATAGAACTCTAGTAAAACAATCCATACCTTCAGCTGCATTTAGACACTGATGTATGCCGTGATAAACACACTAAAGTAATACTGATAGCCTATTAGATTAGTAAAAGTGCACCTGCAAAAAGAAAAACACTCTTCCGAGACAAAAAATCAGAAATCAATCTAAAACAAACAGCTAGTAGCCTATCCAGGGAATAAAAACCAATTTAAAACAATATAACGTGCTACGTTTATTTTAATACAAGTTTTACATTTACAAAAACACTATTTTACAACTTAAATTTTACCGACAGCAAAAATGCTGCATCAAACGTGAACGCAAAGCAAACAACTCATTGCAATAGTCTGTTAAAAAAAAAAAAAAAAAATTGAAGCAACAAGAGTTATTTAAAGGTCAGATGTCAAAGGCAAAAGTCACTATGTTGCATGGCACGCACGCACAGCTGTTACAAAATCACACAATCGACTAACATAAAAGCAAAATGGTTCACCTATAAGAGCTGTTACCTCGGTTCGCGTTGAAAGAGTGACCGTGTGATGGGACAGACCAGCAGAAGCAGTTTATTTCAGCTGTTATGCGGTGGTTTTAGTCGCTGCCACGTACAGAAGAGCCTCTCAAACCCTTTCCACAGGCGCTCACAATCCTCGTAATAAACGCGCACTCACATTCCCCAGCTCCATGATGAGCGGCTGTATCAGAGAAAAGGTCGATACGACACAAAATCAGCCTATACACTGTGATTTACGGTAAAACGAGACATGACGGACTGCACGTTCTCTGTAGACTCGCAGCTCTGCTGAATCGTTCATGTCTGTCAAATAATGGAAATAAGAATTACTATATGTTAGCATCATATAGCTACACGAGAGTTAAGTTGTCACAAATACAGGGCTGTATCTCAGTGCTAGAAAAAAAATCTATTAAAAAAAAATTTGTTTGGAATCTTTTGAGGCCATTTCCTCAAAATCGTGTTTAACCACTGTTTAAATCATCTTATCTCTGCAACAGTTTGGAGCAGTCATAATAACAATTCTCAGAAGGCAGAGAGTTTACGTCATCATTCTGTGCATAAAACTCAAAGTGTGTTTCTGGGTCAGAATGACTCTAAATGATGGAGCTGGGCACATGTCATGACTTAACTGTACTTAACTGTACAAGTCTGAGGAGCAGTGCTGATATTGAGTCCAGTTTGTCTCTGTTTGCGTGGTTCAGAAAGACTGTCAGCAGTTGAAGTCCAAATATGAGCACAGATGCTTTCCTTTACGAAAAATAACCATGTTTTTATTATAGTAAACGTGTAGTAACCATGTTTTTTTGATTCTACAGATTTCCATAGAGCATTTAATTGAACAGAAAGTCTGATGAGAGGCTGAATTGCAGAATGATGTAATCAAAATTCTTAATCCATATTTCTGGTAGAGAGAGACTGCAAATTTTGAACTCATATACAGTGTTAATACTAATAGTGTAAATTGATTGAAAGATTGAAAAATTGTTTTCTAAATAGAAATAATCAAATGTTATTTTTCAACAAGACAATGCTCCGGCCCACACTGCAAAGACCACCAAGACGCGGCTTGAGAACAAGTTCATCTGGTTCATGTTTTGGGTCCAGATTTTAATGCTATAAAGATTATCTGGGTCCAATACTCACACTTGTGGTCTCTGCATTTGACCACTTCTCTACTTGATGTATTTCCTGTATTTGGCCCAAGTTTTCAAGTGGATATGAAGACTGAACGTGTGCAGAGCTATTGGACATTTTATTTGCACATGTTGATTTTCGATATTTTGCACTCTAAATAAACCTCCAAATGTCTGTTCAGTAACCCTTATGTAATAGACGACACAATTTAATTGTGGTGTTTTTAATTAAGTGATAAAAGGCAGTTGCAAACATTTTACAAAATACCCATACTCTGCACCAACAAAACGTGCAACCTATGTTTTACTACCAAATTATATGTTATATCTAATTAATTTTACTTACAATATGGCTCTGAAGTGCTATATTGTGGATTTAGTGTGCTTTTGAGCTTTGGCAGTTTTCAGACCTGGGACAGTCTTTCGCACCCACTTCTTGTCCCATGTGTGCACTGTCAAGTGGCCAAGACTGCGAGTGTGGGTATTGGGACAAACCCCTGGTCTCACATTAAACTCACACTAACCGGCAACTACTCATCAACCGATAGAAGCCAGTGATTTGTGGTTAACACCCTTAACGGCTTACTGTTTTGCCATTTTGGCCCTTTTTGGCACCTTTTGTAAGACCTTTACAGGCTTCTTTTTAAAGTAAACCCATCCTGGTTTGTGGACCCAGCCACTTTTTACCAAGGAGAAGAATCATTTCCAGCTCTCTCACTTTCGCAGGATCCATCACTAGAATGTGAATCCCTGAATCCCTATTTTATATGATCTGTCAGTGCTCTTATTTCTAGTTTTATTATGTGTTATCACCAGTGTTGGGGAAAGTTATTTTTAAAAGTAATGCATTACAATATTGCGTTACTCCATAAAAAAAGTAACTAATTACGTTACTTAGTTACTTTTTATGGAAAGTAATGTGTTACGTTACTTTTGCGTTACTTTTTAAATCTGGACAGGGCTTGCTTGTTTGTTTTTAAAATAAAAAAGTTCTATTTTTGGCAAATATAAAAGCCTTTTCACACCAAAAGTGAAATGAATAAGCCTCAGGCTGAAGGGAAAGTACATTTACGTCTGTACAGTAGAATGCAGAAGAAGACATTTCAACACACTTCAGCAATAAAAAAAAGACACAAATGTTTGTCTAGAGTAATTTGTGCTTAGTACGGTTGAACTGGATCATCGAAGGTCAGAAGCAAAGACATTGGTTTATAGAATGGGATTAAATACATAAAGGATATTTGTGTTGTTTAACATTTAATTATTACAGGTTTGCGTCATATTCTGAGTTGCATTATTTTTATTCATTTTGAGGAATACTGAATCTGTGGTTTTTTTTTTGTGAGTGAGATGAATTAATGCATATTTATATTTATTTTAGAACTACAGTAACATCTTCTGATTTCTCTCACCATGGGGACAGGAGAGCTGTCAATCAATGCATGGGAAACAAAGTAACTTGCGTTACTTATTTGAAAAAGTAACTCAGATATTCTCTTGTAAATTAAAAAGTAATGCGTTACTTTACTAGTTACTTGAAAAAAAGTAATCTGATTACGTAACTCGCGTTACTTGTAATGCGTTACCCCCAACACTGATTATCACAGATCTTACCACAAGGCTGCTCTGTCTATTCTAATGTTTAGTATCCATTTTCTCTGCTACAAAGTTGTATGTGAAAGGGGAAGATATAGTCTTGCCAATTACCTGAGTAATTAAGAAAATACAGTAATGGGCAAATATTCTATGGACAGAAGGACACTGGTAGCCTATGCATTTTTAATTAACATGGTGTGCTTGATGGATGAGCAACAAGCCAGTCACTATTTAACACATAAACCAGTTAAATCATAACTAGGCAAGACCGTCTTGTCAAAAATGCTCCTTCCTGTCACAGCTAGGCTAAAGCTCCGCTTTATTGCATAATTGCTCAAGCCACATTTTTCTCTCTGAAATTCAAATAAAAGGTATAATCGCATGTACTACAGTGAGAGAACCACTGCATACACCTGAGTTTCTCTCTATCCATTTTGTTGATGCTCTCACTTATAGTTTGTTGATGTTTTCAATATCTGCTTTCAGGTGATCAAGTTTAATTTTTAGTCAGATTAGTATAAGAATCCATAGTTCGCATTAAACTCATCTGGACAGGAGTCTATGAGCTGTTTGACTTTTTTCCCCTGCATTTCCCTTGAGCCAGTATTTAACATCTTGTAAGATGTGGTTGCAGCTGAACACAACTTTTATATTTGTAAAGGTTTTTTTTTTTTAAAGCACCCACAATCCATCTCCTGTTGTCCTCACACATCAAAATCCACCCACATATTTGACTAGAGCCGTTTTGGCTTGTAAACTGTGCTTGATCTGTGCATGTTTCTCTCCTGATTCAGACCACTTTTTCACCGGAGGAAGCGCTATTACAGTTATGGACTTGTATTTTAGCAATGGTTTGAAGTTAAAAACGTATTAATGATGGATTTGTATCTTTTGTCTTCTCCAGATGTTAACTGATGGACTGGAGTGCTGTGGATCACTTGTGGATTATTGTGATGTTTTTATCAGCTGTTTGGACGCTCATTCTGACGGCACCCATTCACTGCAGAGCATCCACTGCTGAGCAAGTGATCTGTTCCAAATTAAGTTCAAAATCAATCAAATCAAAATCAATCATTTCAACAAAGATTCTAAATATTGGATAGCCTGAGAGAGTGAGTACATTTTAAGCAAATTTTATATACCTTTCAGCTAAAATCCCTAGGAACTCTTAGGAGGACTCCAAGTGGTAAGAAACTTGTAAAATGTGAAACACAGTTGTACACCTAAAAGAGATACAGTATTTCTACTTGGTGGTGGTGGTGCAACTTAATGTAGTCAGACTGGTTTGTATATTTTTGGTTTAAATAAAACTAGTTAGAAGAACAATTTAGGTTGACTAACATCTTCAAAGTGCACTTTTCATATAAAAAGACACAGTAAAGAAAAAAATTAAACATGGCTTTGTCAAGGTCATTTGTCCTGCACAAGCTCTTTATGAAAATTCCAGTGCGGGGTATTTTAATCAGATTAAAACTTCATTATTGTTCTCTGTGTGTGTGTGTGTCATGGAGGGGGTGACTTTTAATTCATTTCAGCTTTGTGTTTGGAAAATGCTTTGCGTTCAGAAATCGGAGACTCTTTTGGCAACCATTAACCTCAAAATTAGTCATTCAAAGTTTTAAATCACTTGTTTGTGTCATTTTTACTTAACATCGAGAGTTCAGTCGTTGTCAGTCTGCTGAGGTTATGAAATATAGCCTACAAATACAGGAGATTAGAAATCTAGAAATATATCAATAGCAGCATGGGCTTTGCGGATCTTCTGGATGAAGTTGGTGGGTTTGGACGCTTCCAGATGATTCATGTCGCTCTTCTGTCCATCCCGGGCCTTCTGATGGCTAGCCAGAATTTACTCAATAACTTCACTGCCGGTGTACCGGAGCATCACTGTCGCATCCCGAACATCACGGCGGCGCTGAACGAGAGCACAGCGGCGCTGCTTCGCGCGTTTATCCCGCTGGATTCATCACGAACACCGTCCAAATGCACCCGGTACACCGACGCTCAATGGCATTTAATCACAGACAAACCGAGTCACACAAATGCCACTGAACTCCAGACAGAGGCTTGTGCTGAGGGCTGGACATATGACAAGACTGAATTCATCTCATCTATAGTGTCAGAAGTAAGTCGTTTCCGATTTCAGTTCAGCTTTTCAACAATTGTTAGGCTGATAATAGAATTTGAATAAATAGATTAATATATTAATATTAAGTGACACAGACCTTAAAATGCACTATCCGAACTTAATGCATTAACACTTTGCAATAGACCTAATGTTGGTCTCTTTTTATAGAAGACAAGCAGCATTTCAAAAAATGAAAGTGTAAAAAATTTATAGAAATTTAGGTTTACTGTAAAGTATATACTCTACTAAATTGCATTATTTTAAATAAAAAAATTTTACAGAATGTTTTGGAATCTAAGATTGCTATAAATCAAAAGCCATAACTTATGTTTTAGTTATGTTCCAAATTTGAAGTTGACATCACAAAACTTGTAAGATTTTGTTTAGGCGCTATACCGAAAATAGCCACTGGGTCACACAAAAAAAAATTTAATAGCCTTTTCCGTCACAAATGTATACATTTCTGTCACGATATACTTTGTTATAACAAGATCCAATTGCAGCTTTATTGTAGTCCCAAACAATGATGCAAAAAACAGAGTCAGACAGAATCGCTGGCAACCCAGCCGGCATTTCAATTGATTCACCGGTGAATCAACGTCGGGTACCATGGTTGAATCAACATTGGATTATGTTTCGATTCACTGTTGAAATCACAACGTTGTTTCACTGTCTTACCTTCAGCATGGGCGAATTAAAGTCATTCTGTAAACGTTGGATTAACGTTGAATTAGGTGTTGATTTTGCAAATTGAATCCGTGTTGATAACGTGACGTTGTTTCACCGTCGTACTTTCAACATGGGTGATGAATACACAACTGTACGTTCAATTAGAACCTAGTTTGCATTTTGATCAACACTGTACATACATAAAGGTTAAAAATCAAATGACTGGCAGCAATGGCTTTACAATCAACTTCAATAAACTACCACATACTCAAAATTGTAAAACAGTTTTATTTTGGAAACATACTGTATAAAACAGATGAAAATAATCTCAAATTTTTGCTTGCAGTGTTTGTGCTTGGATGTATTGTTAAAAATCTGTAGAAGAACAATCCAAATACAATATTTAAAGACTTTTTTTTGTACAACAACATGCATATTTTGAGCTGCACTTGCAAGAGAAACCCTTGTACTTTTTTGACTGAAACCAAGTATTACTATTGGATCTCATTACAAGAGATTTGTACATTTGTGCAGTGAAAATGTGTTGAACAGTTCGAGAATGGAACCTGCAACAGAAACCGTGTCGGTGGTAAAGGGGTATAGGAGCATGTGACCAACGGTCTTGATTTTTGTCGACAGTCAGAGGCAGCACTAAATTTGACAGACAGTCGCCTTGAAATTCTTTATGCAAGAAAACCCCTGCCTTGAATGAAATGCATTTAATATTTTAAGTAGAAATGTTTCTTCAAATTCTGATAAAATGTTAGAACCAACACCTTGTGCATATAGCGTGGTTGTGCTTCAGGTTATCCTTGAAAGTGTCCCAGCTCTAGGTCCTTTCTGATGCCGTCCCCTCCTCTCTCTCGCACTTGTGCACTTTCTGTATGGTCCTGTATAAATAAAAACACCAAAAATAAATACTCATAAAATATCAATTTTGATATTGTGAAATATCTTTAACTGAAAACTGAATGCAAAACAAATCACATGCAATATTTTCACTTTACAGTTCAATAACAGTGGGGTTGGAAACAAAGTGCACAACACTATTCATTAAACACCTATTTAATGTATTCAGATGAAAGTTTACAATATTAACATTATTCACAAGCAGTTTTTCAGAGCCCCCAGTTACACTGTTTTAATCAGAATCCTAACTATACCGTGTACTTAGTAAAACAAGTAAAATCAAATTAAGTACATTTATATTAAACTAAGTAAAATCAAAGCCTATCACAAAAGGTCAACGAATCTCTACCAGAAGCGACAGTGCAATGTAGCAGATGAACAATTCCTTACCAAATTGCCAATAATAAGCTGGATCCTTGATGACTCTACAAGGGGAAAGAAGAAATGGTTTACTGAAAAGTTCTTAAAAAGCAAGATTACGTTTTATAACATTCATTTAAACGATCTTAATTAATTTAAATTGTACCGACATTTGCCATTATAATGATATTCAGAAAACACATCTGACCCTTCCGGTGTTCACATTCCAGTTTTTGTTCTCCATTGACATTCGCTCAAAATAAAAATGTAACAGGCAAATATAAAATAATTCGGGACTGACCGAACAATCACAACGAACAGCAGCTTACAGTCAGCCGCCTCACTCAGAAAGACGATAACGGTCATATTTTCAAACTTAGAAAGGCGCGCACAGTCACATTGGCCAGTTTCCTGGATGACAGCCAGATTAACCAATCATGATCAAAGCAATAAGGTAAAACAACCAATAGGAATTGTTTCAGCGTGGTAATGCTGTGAAATTTATTGCAGTTGTGGCCTAATGTTTAGAGAGTCGGACTTGTAACCCGAAGGTTGCGGGTTTGAGTCTCAGATCTGGTGGGAATTGTCGGTGGGGGGAGTGAATGTCCAGCGCTCTCTCCACCCTCAATACCACAACTGAGGTGAGACCCTTCAGCAAGGCACTGAACCCCCAACTGCTCCCCGGGCACCGCAACAATATGGCTGCCCACTGCTCCGGGTGGGTGTTCACGGTGTGTGTGTGTGTTCACTACTGTGTGTGTACTTGGATGGGTTAAATGCAGAGCACAAATTCCGAGTATGAATCACCATACTTGGCCACACATCAGTTCACTTTTTTTAGTTCTATTGTTGTCAATGATACAATTTTAACATATACTTTTAGATTTTAGAATAGGTTTCATGATCAAAATATTGTAAATTTCAACATTGAAACAAGAACTGACCTTATTTCAAGCATATTTCAATGTTGAAGGTCAGTCATGTGCCAGCTGGGAAAAAAAAATCCACAAAACAGAGTCCACAAACACAAAGTAACAGAACGCAAGGTAACAGAACTCAATAATGAAGCAAACAAGGGCTAACAGAACATGGTGTATATATAGGGGAACTAATAAGACTAATGACACTCAGCTGGGAACAATAAGAACTAATAGACAGAGCAAAGGGTAATGGGAAATGAAGTCCAGATCCAAATGGCAATGAACCAAGAGGAGTGCCCTCATGTGGCTGTCATATGCACTCATTCAGACGGCTGTGACATAACCTCCCCTCTAAGGAGCGGATTCCAGACCCTCCATGAAAAGTCAAAGAAGTCCAGGAGGGAGGTGGAACGGAGGCAGATCGGGGGAGGGATGGTGAGCCAGGCCCATGTAGTGGAAGAGGGCCTGGAGACAGAGGTAGAGCAGGGTACCAGGGCGGAGCAGGAGGCCAGGGCAGGGGCCGGCAGAGCAAGCAGAGCCGAAGATCCCCATGGCAGAGCAGACGACCGCCACAGGAAGTTTGCCGGAACCAAAGATCCCCACGGCGGAGCTGACAAGGCAGATGACCGCCCTGGTGGATCAGGCAGGACTGCAATGAGAAACACAGAGAGGTTAGTAATAGCCTTAATGGCTATAACAGGACCGGCGGACCGTTCAGCAACGGTCTCCTTGACCGTAACAAGGCAGACAGACAGTTCAGCAACAGTCTCCTTGACCGTGACATGGCAGACAGCGAGTTCAGGAGTGGGCACCACTGCCCAGAGAGGAGCTGAAGCGGACGCCGCCACCTCGGGAAGTTCTGCAGCGGAAGCCGCCACCCCAGGAGGAACTGGAGTGGGCTCAGGAGCAGACTCCTGGACTGGAACGAGCTCTGGAGTAAACTCTTGGACGGGAACAAGCTCTGGATTGAACTCATAGACTTGAGTGGGCTCAGGAGTTGATTCATAGACTGTAGTGGACTCTGGAGCGGCCTCGTAAACTGGAGCGAGCTCTGGAATGAACTCATAGACTTGAGTGAGCTCAGGAGTGAACTCGTAGACTTGAGTGAGCTCAGGAGTGAACTCATAGACTGTAGTGAGCTCAGGAGTGAACTCATAGACTGTAGTGAGCTCAGGAGTGAACTCATAGACTGGAGCGGACTCTGAGGACTCCCAGACCGGGGCAGGCTTTGGAGTGAACTTTGAGGTAGACTCCTGGGCCAACAAAGCAGGACGCCTTAGGTGGGGCCGGCAGGGCAAGGAGCTTGGTTGGAGCCGGCAAAGCAAGGAGCGTGGTTGGAGCCGGCAGTGCAAGGATCATGTGTGAGACAAGGAGAGCGGGCTGCTCAGTAACCTCTGGGACCACCAGGCTTGGGACCACAGGAGTTGGGTCCTTCAGTACCACCAGACTTGGGACCACAGGAGCGGACTTAGGAACTACTGGTGTAGAACTAGCTTCCCTCCTTCTCGACCTCCGCTTAAACGTGGGAATTGATGAAGGGTCCTGGGCTTGACTATACGAGGGAGGTGGGGATGGGACAGAATTACCTCCCCCTCCTTGTGGATCTGTAAATACCTGGAGAAATTCCAGAAATCCAAAGATTTCACCAGTTCCATCTCCCAAGGTGGTAGGGGTTTGTCCAGACAAAAGTTAAAAATGCCCTTAAGGTCTGCATTCTGGCAACCCAGCCTCTCCGCCTTTGTCCAGAACCTCAGGGTGATGGTCCGCACCTCCACTCCCTGCTGGCGAAGTACAGCCAGACTTTGGAGATGGACTTGTCTCTCAGGGAGCTAAATCCTGTCCTTCCTGCTGCTGGATCTGTAGTGTGGCTTCAGTATTCCATCACAAAATACTCTGTTACAAGAAGATCCAATTGCAGCTTTATTGTAGTCCCAAACAATGATGCAAACAACAGAGCCACTGGCAGAAATCACTTGCAAAAAATAATCCACAAAACATAGAGTCCACAAACACAAAGTAACAGAACTCAATACTGAAGCAAACAATGGCTAACAGAACATGGTATATATAGGGGAACTAATAAGACTAATGACACACAGCTGGGAACAATAAGAACTAATAGACAGAGCAAAGGGTAATGGGAAATGAAGTCCAGATCCAAACGGCAATGAACCAAGAGGAGTGCCCTCATGTGGCTGTCATAGGCAATTTCTGTCACAATATTACTTTATCACTAAATATCTATATTGGAGCTTTGAGACTCAGACCTTTCTAACAGCATGTGTTTTGTCACAATTAGGAAAAGTTTTGATTATAAAATATTGTAGTACATTTTGTAATATGACACTTGACACCATCCACTAGGGGGAGGAGCCTGCTAAAACGGTTTGAAGTTCCATTTCCATATAAAGCAATGGTTAATTTCAAAACGGATTTTAATGGACGAGTTTTGAGTGTTTAAGCTTTTGAATAGGATGATTAATAAAACATTTGATAGGGAAACGGCAATATAAAAAAAGTGGCAAGCATCCTGATAGTGGGATGCTGACAGTTAACAGGCTGAACAGTACTGTGGTTTGTGACTTCATAAAAGTTCAAATATTCCATCTCATTACAATTGTCTTTACCATTATCAGTCTGAAAATAGCACATTTCTCCTCAGTCAGCCGAGGTATCAGAGTGGAGCCTTCTAATCTTATCCCATCAATTACACAGGAATATTCAATATAAGCAGTTTACATTTATTTAATTTACTGGGTAAAAGAAAACATCTTTCTTGAACAAAATGCACAACACAAAAAAAAATGATATTTTTTGTACATTACATGTTTTTAAATTAGCAAGTCACAAAATGCATTTACAGGCTGGGATTTTGTTCGCAAAAGGTCCACAAAATGTTTACCCTTATGTGCATGAAATTGAGCTTCTAAGCTAAAGTAATATTGTGATTTTCGGTCATACGTCATCTAAGGTTAAGTATGAGAGCATCAAGTAACTCCTTCCTGATTTTATTTTGGGGGAACCAGCTTAGTTTCATTTTAACAGTAAAGAAAATCAGAAAGATTGTTGAGTAAATTGGATAAATTAGCGAATTAAATAAATTGGAGGGATTATGCTGACCAATCTGAAAGATATGTGAAGTCTGGTAAAGTGTAATATTTATGTTTCTCTTGGTCAAGCCATGAGTCCATCCTGAGCAGGAGGTATTTGCAAATCGATGCCTTTCCGAATCAGAGGTGTTTTATCTTAAATCGAGGCAATAGGCTTCTGTTAATGTAGAGACCTCATCCTAAATTAAACTTTTCCAGATGTTGTTTGGGTTGCCATTCTGTTTGCCTGCTGTCCACTACAGGAACATGTTTTGCAGTGATGCTTTTCTCTTATTTGTCGCAGTGGGATTTGGTTTGTACCCTCCGTTCACTCAAACAGATGAGCCAGACCATTTACATGGGAGGAGTGCTGACAGGTGCCATTATATTTGGAGGGCTATCTGACAGGTAATGCATCTGTTTCCGCTGTCATTATAACACCATTACACAAAACACATTCACATATATGTCTTTTTGCACATTAAAAAGATTCAATAAACGATGTGTCTGACTATTTTTCACATGTGAGGTCACGAATCGATGTACAAGTGCATTTCAACCATATGCCAGCAGTTATTTTTACAGCAAAACACCACAATGTTGCATATCTTTAGCTGCATTCACATGGACACTAATGATCTTGAATAAGTCTAGTAACAATAAGACTATTTTACAAGACTAGTAAATAATTGTTTCTAGTTGTGGATAATATGCAGGAAGCAAAATGAGAATTAAATGAAATTGAATAGAAAAATAACTGATTCAAAAGAAGGATTAATTTGATAATGTCCAATGGCCATTAAAAGTTTAATATTATTGAACAATGAATTTATTGAGTTTAGATTTATTTTAAAATGCCTCATGTGGCATTAACATCTGCATGTCTCTTACAGTTGTCTGATTGATTTTATTGTCTCAAGCATTCAGAAATCAATTTATGAGGTACTTAATTAACACCCAATAAGCTACGAAATCAAAGCAGACTTTATACTTTTAAATAATATTACTCACTTTTGATATTTTCCAGTACTATATACCTCATTGTAAAGCGACCGATCGGTTCAGCTTTTCACTTATTGCAAATGGTGGGAGGCAACATGCAGTTTTATGTAAAAATAAAATCGAATTGAAAATATGAACAGAAATAATAGTATATCAATAATACTAAAAATCACTGGTTGAGTTGTGGGTAGTAAAGCTCATCATCAAACACTACGTACAGTACATGCTGCATTAGTGAACTCAACTGTACAGTGATGTTATTACAGCATGAACTCTAAACATGCTGTGATTATCTACATTATAACCCACCATTCATTCATGCATTCATTTAATGGATTACAAAAACATTACAGTAGTCTTTTGAATCAGTGAAGGATATGTCAGAATCATCTCGCTACTCTTTATTCTCCTGTAGGTTTGGGCGAAAGGTCATGCTGATTTGGTCGTATTTTCAGCTCGCTGTCTTAGGCACGTTCACGGCTCTCTCTCCGTCTTACGTGGTTTACTGCATCTTCAGATTCCTGACAGGAATGTCTGTGTCTGGAGTCATTCTCAATGCTGTCTCACTCAGTGAGTGTCTCTCTTCACTCATTCGAAAGGAAAGGACTGGTTCATCCAACATATACAATATACAAAATGATTTACATAGGGGAAAAAAACAATGGAGATAGATAAGAACAATGATTTTTATGTGACTATGAATGTGTTAACAAATGTGACCCTGCAGCACAAAAGCAGTGTTAAGTCTCTGGGGTATATTTGTAGCAATAGCCAACAATACATAGTAAGGGTCAAAATGATAGATTTGTCTTTTATGCCAAAAATCATTAGGATATTAAGTAAAGATCATGTTCCATTAACATATTTTGTATGTTTCCTACCGTAAATATATCAAAACTTAATTTTTCATTAGTAATATGCATTGCTAAGAACTTCATTTGGACAACTTTAAAGATGATTTTCTCAATATTTTTGATTTTTTTTGCACCCTCAGATTCCAGATTTTCAAATATTGTCCCATACATCAATGGAAAGCTTATTTATTCAGCTTTCAGATGATGTATAAATCTCAGTTTCAAAAAATGTACCCTTATGACTGGTTTTGTGCTCCAGGGTCACATACGTTATTTTACTTTAAAGAAAAAATATGAAGGTGTTTAAAAGACGATATTTGGAAAATATAAATTCACTGACACTGTCAGATAAGAATAATGAATAATGATGCTGTTGTCGTCTGTATAGAGCTGCCTTACAGCTGATATAGATGAATTTAGCAACACTGACACAGTTATTGATCTGAACTGAAACAACATTGAAATAAATGGATTGTAATTGAAAAATGACATTATCTTCAATAGAGCTGTTATACTGATTGATTTTTGCCACATTAACACTGTTATTTTCCTTTTTATTATGTGAAGCTGCTTTGAAACAGTAGCATCGGCCTATATAAATAAATGTGACTTGAAATGTTCGTGTTGATATAGAAGTGGAGTGGATTCCGACTAAGGCTCGGACGCTGGTGGGCACCATATCGTCTTTCTTCTTCACGTTTGGTCAGATGATTCTAGCTGGAGTGGCATACAGTCTGAAGGACTGGCGCAAAATACACGTGGCCATCTGTCTTCCTTTCTTTATCTTCTTCTTCTACAGCTGGTACGAGATTATTCAAATCCCTCTTTGGTAGTGAATGAAACTTAATCATGACGCTAAAAAGTCAATGCTCTATTGCATTTGAAAATAAAGTACCGCCTACACTAAACCTAACGCTGAGGAATATTTCACCCAAAAATGTGAAAGTGAAAGCCATTCAAGCTGCTGCGGTTCAAACACTCTTTGTTTGGATTAGGAATATGTTGATTACATTAATGCAAGAATGTTACAATAGTGAAGAATGTTATTATAATAAAGGCTTAACTAGAATATGAACCTCAAATTGAAAATGTTCAGGTTGTGACAACTTTACTATATGTTTAGCAAATTAGTTGTATATTTTATCTCAGGCGATGATGGTAAAACTAGCTTTTCAATCAACTGTTTTTTGTTCAATCAAGACCCATTTGCCTTAGTCAAAAAAAAATAAAAAATTCATAGATCATAAAAGGCACACTATAAGATAGAAAAGGAAAGAACACTACATGCAAGATAAACCCACAGTTTTTAAAAACTTAACAGAAGCCATCTTTAAACAAGAGGTCTTATGAGTCTTTGGTCATTTTTCAGCATGCATAAATAATATGTGATTGTGTTGATTCTGCATTTCCAAATTTCTCAAAGGGTGTTTAAATCACACATACACTCTTAAAAATCAAGGTGCTTCAAAGGCTCTTCACTGCGATGCCATAGAAGAACCATTCAGTCAAAGGTTCTTTAAAGAACCATCTCTTTCTAACCTTTTTATAATCTGAAGAACCTTCTTTCGCCACAAAGAAGCTTTAGTGAAACAGAAAGGTTCTTCAGATGTTAAAGATTCTTTATGGAACCATTTAGACAAAAACGGTTCTTCTATGGCATCGTGGAGCACCTTTATTTTTAAGAGTGTAGACAAATTAGAACTATTGAAATTCTGCACCTAGTAAAAAACGAATGCAGCATACAATAACACGTACAGAGATGTCTCCATGTCGAAGGTGGTACTCTGAATCTGCTCGCTGGCTGGTGCTGAACGGTCGCTCTGAGGAAGCACTGAAGCATCTCCACCGCGTGGCTAAAATCAACGGCAAGCCCGAGATGACAGAGAAGATCACTTTAGAGGTTTCACATCAGCCTATAGCAACATTTCACATTTCATACCATCACATATTCATATATCACATCTTCATGTTTAGGTGCTGGAGTCACACATGCAGAAAGAGGTGCAGTCCAGTAAGAGCATTCATACTGTGTTTGATCTCCTAAAAACACCAACCATGAGGAAGATATCCATGTGCCTTATGGTCGTCTGGTGAGAATCAAACTAGTATTATGCTTAAATATACATTCATAAATACATTAACTTAGCATCCTGCATTATACTCTGTTTGCAAAATAATTTGGCGGGTCTGATTCCAAAAGTAATGGCTGTTTTGCTAGAGCAAATGATGTTTTTCCACAACATATTATGCATTTTGTAGCATTTTTGCTTTTGACGTTTGTGCAGTGATGTCTTGTATTGCTTAATCGGCAAAAAAAAAAAAAAAAAAAAAAAAACAACAAAACTTAT
>NW_015551045.1:1866897-1877572 GCF_001515605.1 Sinocyclocheilus anshuiensis
TTTTTTTTAATGGGAAAAAAAAAAAAAAAAAAAAAAAGACGACAAAACATGATTCCCGTCTGAATCTGAGCCAGATTACAACTATTTGTTTAATTCTCAGCCTTTTTTCACATGCAGGACATGAATTTTTATGCTTAATCGGGGGGCTCGTTTATAAACATAAACTTGTATCTATATAAAGTTCTCAGACATTAAATGGAGTATTTGAACATATCTTTCCACTTCTTTGCAACAATGTGTGCACAATTATACATTTTGAATAATTCTATTTGTAATTAAAACCAAATCTTTGACTGCTTTTGTTATTTTTAAAATGCATTAAAGCTGATACATAAAAACTATTTGAAAAATCTTCATTCTTATGAAAAAATAAAGTGGTGAAATATTTCTGAACTTATCATCAACAAATTAGGTAATATTACACCTTCTTTGGAAATCAACAGTTTTGGTAACACTTTACTTAAAGCCTCTATGAATAATGCATTATAAAGGGTTATTAAAGGGTATAATGCATTATACTGTAATTATTCATAATGTGCGTTGTAATACATTATATCTTGTCGCAAACAATTATAACCTAATTTAAGAAGCATAGTGTAAAAATGTATTATAATCTATTAACTGTGGTTACAATGAGATTGTACAATGCATTATAAGGTGCATTACAAGGCATAAGTAACACAATAAAACTACATTTATAATGCATTATGCATAAAGGCTTTAAGTAAAGTGTTACAGAATTTTTTTCAAGATGCAGGGCTGTGTTATGCACAAATAAATAAATAAATGCATACTCTGTTGCTCTTTCTCACAGGTTTTCGACTAGTTTTGCATATTACGGTCTGGCCATGGACCTGCAGAAGTTCGGGGTGAACATCTATCTGATGCAGATCATCTTCGGGGCAGTGGATTTTCCCGCTAAACTGGTTGCTCTTCTGATGCTGAGCTTTCTGGGCCGACGCATAACCCAAGGCACATGTCTCCTTATGTCAGCATCTGTAATATTTGCCAACATCTTTGTTCCTAAAGGTAAGACAGTGACGGTGTCTTTATTATGATGCCATCATCACCCACCTAATGCAACAGATTTTCTAAACTGTAAATAAATGACTCGACAACAACAACAAAAACATTCTTTCCCAAGTAAGAAGATTTGGCAAACGCACTGCTAAATGACAACACAAGCCTCCCTACAGTGTAAGACCCATCTTAATGACTGATTCATACTGAAGCTGTAATGAAGCTGTGTGTCGTTGCAGATATGCAGATCACAAGGACAGCACTTGCTGTTCTCGGAAAGGGCTTCACATCAGCGTCTTTTACTTGTATCTACCTATTTACTGGAGAGCTTTACCCTACTGTCATCAGGTCAGAAGAAACAAACTATAGAAGAAGAAATTATAGAATCAGTCTGAAGCAGCCAATGGCGATAGTTTTGTTTCAATCATTAAGCTATTAGGCAACTATAATGTACAAAAAGTATCTTGTTATTAGTATAGTATAGTGTCTTGTTGCATCATAATACCATGATAAAAAGTACGCTTTCATTAATTCATAATGGTGGACAGGCATTATGATATACTTTACAGGGCATTTCCCAACGAATCTAACAAGATCAGACCCATAAAAATATATAAACAATAAAAAAGACCCATAAAAATATATAAACAAAATATTTGGGTATAAAAAGAAAAGAATCAAACTTCCTTGTTTGTCTGAGGCTCTGGATTACAGGTAATGATGTGGTAAATAATGTTCAGTTTCTTGCACAGACTGATCATTTCGCTTCATAAGACCTCGATATATCGTCAGGAGCAACGGGGATTCATTTTGTGTTGCCTGATATGATTTCTTTGATTCTTAAATTGACAGCAGCCACTGACTTGCATGTTATGAATCACCAAGGATCACAGTTCCAGCTAAAAATCTTCTTTACTGTTCTACTGAAGAAAAAAGTCACCTACATCTTGGATGGCCTGAGTTAACAGCAATGAAGAGCAACTTTTCATTTTTGGGTGAACTATCTCTTTAATTTGCATGATATAGTTCACATTAGTGACATTTTAATAAAAAAAGAAAAAAAACGAAGCATGCCTAAAGTGTCATATAAAATCTATTAGGAGGAATTTATTAACAATGGACAGAACTTTTATGGCATTTATTCATGTAGGTGAATGCATGTAGAAATGATTGCAACATTTCAAGTTGTACAAGTTAAAATTAGTTCCCGTGTTACGAACAAGCATAAAATAAAGGGATAGTTCACCCTAAAAGTCATCATTTACTCACCCTCATGTTGTTCTGATGCTGTATGAGTTTCGTTCTTCTGTTGAACACAAAGGAAGATATTTTGAAGAATGAGAACCAAAACAGTTGGTAGCCATTGACTTTCATGGTGGTCCTTTGGAACCAGAAACTATTCAATTACCAACATTCTTCAAAATATATTCTTTTGAAAAAATGTTCATATACTTTATGAATTCATTAACTAATTCACATAAATAGAACCGTATAAAGTAGTACCAGAAATAAAACATAAACAGAGAGAGGCATGTTACTGTTACATGGTACTAAATATGTAATGATAATACAAAAATCACAAGCCCAAGTGGGACCATGTATTAGAGATATTGTACTTTGCATTTCCAGAACAAGTAGGGAATAGCAATGCAAACTTTTACATGAACTTTACCTCATAGGATAATTGTTTTCATGCTTGTTCCACAGGCAGACCGGCATGGGCTTTGTCTCCACGATGGCCAGAATCGGATCCATGGCCGCTCCTGCAGTCCTGATCCTGGAGGAGATCCTGCCGGCTCTGCCTAGCATCATATACGGAGGATCCGCTGTGCTCGCTGGTTTCATAGCCTTTTTGCTTCCAGAAACCCTCGACATTCCTCTGCCTGACACCATTGAGGATGTAGAGGAGAAAGGGTAAAGTCTCAGAGCTGAATCCATGATGAATCACTGTGATTAGCTTTCAACTTCAGCATCGGATTCATTAAACATTGCACTATACATTTCAATCTTACAGGGAAAAGAAAAGCCGACGTCTTAAAGAAGAGACACAGAGTGAGTCGCTGGCCTTACGGGACATCAAACAGAGTGAAGGGAACAAGTCCTCTGGGCTTCATCCACTGTCAGACACTCCAGTTCAATTAAAGTAATGATTATTACACCCTGAGACAAACATTAAAAGACTGTTATTGATGCTTGCTGTCTCAATCTAGACCAACAAAACTGGACAAGATGAGTTTGTTTCTTCATCAGGTTTGTAGAAGTGTAGCATTGCATCAGTGTCTCAGCAATTGATTGCAGGGATTGATTTTGTTCAGATGTTTCAAGGTACAGCATTAGACGTTCTTTGTTAGTATATCATGCTATTACGATACTTTATTCACGATTATTTCGAATGTAATGAAGGTTCTGCAGTGACTTAATAATGTACAACTTAAACGTAGAATAATTTTTATTGTAATTTTTTCATTGTATCCGAAATGTAATGTTTTACAATAAGGTTCATTCATTAACATTAGCCAATGCATTAGGTATCATGAACCTACAACAATTCTTTACAGCATTTAATATGTAGTTAAGTGTTATTTTACACCATTGTTCATTTATTAATTCATGCTCATTACAGTTTTTCTCAATTGCTTAAACACATTTGCCCACTCAGACATTACATTTTCAGAACAGTTAACACACAGCTCAATGGCCAATGCTCCAACACTCACAAAACATGCAACATAAGCAAATACTTCAAACACCTCAACTTGTGTCACCTCAAATTAATTTATTCTTTCAATCAATCATTACACAATGGACAACAAAACACAGCTATCAATATGAAATTTCACTGTTCAAACTCAGAAGAGTTGAATAGCTCCTTGCATGGCAAATCCATCAGCAGCCCTCTCTCTTTAGGTGAAAGTCTTTCATTTAATGCATCAAAAATGTGATGAGGCATTCTGTATTGAACTGATAGTTTGCATGTGGAAAAAGCACACCATCACTGGAGATGGCAGCACACATGGTGATATTACTGGCACTGCAGCAGTGGCCCTCTGCCCAATAAATGTTCCTCCCACGTCTCCTAATGTGGCCATTTGAATTTCTAGCTGTAAATTGTTTTGATGTGTAAAATGATGATTTTCTACTGCTTAAGCTGAAGATGCAGCTCAAAATTAAGTGTTTTGAGCATTTGAGTTCACAGTAAACACTTTGGTGCAGTTTACTGCTAATTTTCATTTTTGGGTGAACTACTCCTTTAATCTCCAAAAGTGTACAAGTAGTCTATGACACATGCAGTGTGAGAAACAGACTGAAATTTAAATCAGTTTGCCTGATAATCTTGAATTTTGTTCTTTCATGACTTTGTTGAAAAATCAGTAGGCGTGAAAATTTAATGCATGATTGCAGGGATTGATTTTGTTCAGATGTTTCAAGGTACAGCATTAGACGTTCTTTGTTAGTATATCATGCTATTACGATACTTTATTCACGATTATTTCGAATGTAATGAAGGTTCTGCAGTGACTTAATAATGTACAACTTAAACGTAGAATAATTTTTATTGTAATTTTTTCATTGTATCCGAAATGTAATGTTTTACAATAAGGTTCATTCATTAACATTAGCCAATGCATTAGGTATCATGAACCTACAACAATTCTTTACAGCATTTAATATGTAGTTAAGTGTTATTTTACACCATTGTTCATTTATTAATTCATGCTCATTACAGTTTTTCTCAATTGCTTAAACACATTTGCCCACTCAGACATTACATTTTCAGAACAGTTAACACACAGCTCAATGGCCAATGCTCCAACACTCACAAAACATGCAACATAAGCAAATACTTCAAACACCTCAACTTGTGTCACCTCAAATTAATTTATTCTTTCAATCAATCATTACACAATGGACAACAAAACACAGCTATCAATATGAAATTTCACTGTTCAAACTCAGAAGAGTTGAATAGCTCCTTGCATGGCAAATCCATCAGCAGCCCTCTCTCTTTAGGTGAAAGTCTTTCATTTAATGCATCAAAAATGTGATGAGGCATTCTGTATTGAACTGATAGTTTGCATGTGGAAAAAGCACACCATCACTGGAGATGGCAGCACACATGGTGATATTACTGGCACTGCAGCAGTGGCCCTCTGCCCAATAAATGTTCCTCCCACGTCTCCTAATGTGGCCATTTGAATTTCTAGCTGTAAATTGTTTTGGTGTAAAATGATGATTTTCTACTGCTTAAGCTGAAGATGCAGCTCAAAATGAAGTGTTTTGAGCATTTGAGTTCACAGTAAACACTTTGGTGCAGTTTACTGCTTATGTGGAGTTTCTTGACTCTCTCTGAAATCTTTTAATGACTATTAGTTTGTTACCATATTTTGATAAACACCCTCTCTGGCTTAAATGAAATGAAGGCGTAAGTGCATGCAGCCTGTATCAGTCGATTTTACAGTATACTTCATATTCTCATAGGCAGTGTTAAAGAAATTGCTTATTAATGTTACTTTAAAATCCAGTCACAATATTTATTTATATATTGAAGATGAATGAGTTCTGAAGTGATTTGTGATTGACCATGGAGCACAAAACCAGTCATAAGGGTCAATTTCTCGAAATTGAGATGTATACATCATCTGAAAGCTGAATAAATAATCTTGATTATTTCGAATGTAATGAAGGTTCTGCAGTGACTTAATAATGTACAACTTAAACGTAGAATAATTTTTATTGTAATTTTTTCATTGTATCCGAAATGTAATGTTTTACAATAAGGTTCATTCATTAACATTAGCCAATGCATTAGGTATCATGAACCTACAACAATTCTTTACAGCATTTTTATCATAATAATTTTATATAATGCACTGGGTATCATGAACTAACAATAAACAATATATTTATATAATTCAATTCTACATTTACTAATATACTTTGAACAAATATTAAACTGTAGTAACACATTAACTAGTATTTTCTCATTTGCGAAGCCCGCTTAATGAAGCTGGGCTCCACTTGATCATCATCACATTCTTAGCACAGCAGAAGTCTCCTCTTGCAAATGCCTTAACACTTTTTCATTTGTTTCACACATTTTTCACACCCTTTGTCAAAACGGTCACGACAGATCTCATTGAAAGACCCCAAACTCTATTGGATTCACTGTGTTGAACAAAAGGAAAATATCTATTCACAGCTGACAGAAAGTACTTGCATAATCATGAATCTCTAATGCACCTGTGTGAAACTCGTTTGCACAACTCTTCAATCAACTCTTTGAAAGATGCCACCTCTGTCCTGCTATTTGCAAGTATGGATCAAAGAGGCCAAAGGCATGAAAGGAGAGTAAGAGAGCTGGCAGAGGGCCAGAGAAAGAGAAGTTTGCATACAGGGTGGAGGAGCTGCATTACTGTAAAAGGAGAAAATACAGCTCGAGATTCAAACGAAATTCAGGCCACAATTATTGACCACGTCATCAATCACAGTTTAAGTAATGAATTAAGGTAAAGTGGTGCAGAGCCAGTGGTGGTATGGGTGGCAAACATTAAAGGGTTAGTTCACCCAAAAATGAAAATTAGTCCATAAATTACTCACCCTCAAGTCAGCCTAGGTGTATATGACTTTCTTCTTTCAGACGAATCCAGTCGGAGTTATATTAAAAATTGTCTTTGATCTTTCAAGCTGTTTCATGGCACTCAGCGGGTGTTACATGACATTCTTCTTTATAAATCCTCGTTTTGTACTTCTAATTCTTGACCATTGTTTTGTTCTCTCCCCTGCGCTTTCACTTCTGAGCGGCGCATGCGCAGCGCTGAACTCATACGTCATTCTCCCGGAGCTGCTTCCATTTACAACAGGGAGCGCAAGCTACATTAAAGTGATTATTTTATATTTTTCTTATAAAAGCACATCAATTCACTACAGGAGGCCTTTGTTCACCCCCGGAGCCGTGTGAGACACTTTATTTTATGGGCGCTTTTTATTTAACTTCTTTTGGACTGAAGCAATGCAACACCCGCTGAGTGCCATTAAACAGCTTGAAAGATCAAAGACAATTTTTAATATAACTCCGACTGGATTCGTCTGAAAGAAGAAAGTCATATACACCTAAGATGACTTGAGGGTGAGTAATTTGTGTGCTAATTTCCATTTTTGGGTGAACTAACCCTTTAATGCCTTGAATTTTATGTGAGCAGCTACTGGTAGCCAGTGCAGATTGATAAACAGAGGTGTGACGTGCGTTCTTTTCGGCTCATTAAAAATGAATCTTGCTGCAGAAAATGGTTATTTTTTTGTACTGTGTACAAAATTATGTACTGTATTTTTGATCAAATAAATGCAGCCCTGATGAGCCGAAGACTTATTTAAAAAATAATGAATATTATTTTTACATAATATAAACGAATGACAGACTGCATTCCAGAGTGTGTTATGCTTTATTGTTACTCAGAATTACATGACAGTGCATTTGTATTAATGAATAAATGCATTCAAACAGGAGTTGTGCATTTGATCATGTCACAGGATGTGTTTACATCCAGGACAAAGCCTCAGATATACAGGGTGCTTTGTCCCCATCAATGTTTGCAATAAAACTGGCAACACTAAAAAGTCACGATAAAGGATAATTTAGTTTCTAGAAGCTCTGGTGTCACAATTGCATCTAATTCTGAAACACTCTGCCAAAAAACTCGCGAAAAATTAGAACATCTTTTAACATCCTTTCTCTACCACTGTATTCATGAAGAATGAGAAAAACAACAACTCATTTACTGTGTATACATGTGCATCATACACATGCACCTGGAAGGATTCTTGAAGCTTTAATATTTGGGCCGTTTTACATTCACCCTGTATTAGACAAGAAACAGAAAATGACATGATCATGAACACATTTAATTTCAAAATATACACACTAAATTTAGATCCGATCATAGCCCAATTCCCATTATCTGCTTTTTTTTTTTTTTTAGGTTATTTAAATTCACATTTTCAAAGTGACCCATATCTGATGTAATATTATTGCTCTCCAAATAAGAAATGTAAGTTTCAGTGTGAGGTCAATCCCAAACCTGAGATAATAACCAGAGCAATGGGTTGAATATAACAACAAAAGCTATTTTTGAGCAGATCAATATCAGCCATCAGAGATGTTGATTATTAATAAAGGCATGGTTATGTTGATGCTCTTTAAGTGTGCTGTCTGTGGACCACAGGACTGCTGGGAGTCGAGACACAGTTCCCCGTTTCAGCGTGTTATTATTAACAACTGGGGCCACTCACATAAACTTAGCCTCTGAACTAAGACTAGTCTGACCAACTAGCAGTTATCAATGAGTCACATTTTTCAGATTTCAATTAGACCAATCCACGTTTACGCAACAAACTTAAAAAAAAAAAAAATCAATTACAAATTATGACCCGTCTTAAAGAAAAAATTAGATGACTAACTTGTAAGACTAGTCGAAGCGTTTTCTGCAACTGGTCACTGGTGACTAAATGCATTTTACTGAACTAAAGCAATCCAGACCATATGTGACCCTGGACCACAAAACCAGTCTTAAGGGTCAATTTTTTGAAATTGAGATTTATACATCATCTGAAAGCTGAATAAATAATATTTCCACTGATTTATGGTTTGTTATGATAGGACAATATTTGGCAACTATTTGAAAATCTGGAATCTGAGGGTGCAAAAAAAAATCTAAATATTGAGAAAATCATCTTTAAAGTTGTCCAAATGAAGTTCTTAGCAATGCATATTACAAATCAAAAATTAAGTTTTGATATATTTACAGTAGGAAATTTACAAAATATCTTCATGGAACATGATCTTTACTTAATATCCTAATGATTTTTGGCATAAAAGAAAAATGGATACATTTGACCCATACAATGTATTTTTGGCTATTGCTACAAATATACCCCAGCGACTTAAGACTGCTTTTGTGCTGCAGGGTCACATATGTCAATGGTTTCCAAGATTAATTCTTGGAGAAAAAAAATCAGGGTTCAAAGCTAGGGATTTTTGTTACAGGCCAGTGGGTCACATTTTTATATCCAATGCCAAGAGTTAAGAGCTAAATACGTTCACCCTGGTTCATTTATGTGCAAAATATTTAGTATAAACCATCTATAAAATTGCATCTTGGTAAGATGTGTCAATATTTGAACTGCCTTAAAAGTTTTTTTTTTTTAAATATCTAACATGATATATATATATGTTTCTTCTGTGCGCACAAAAAAACGCCTCAGACTGCAAGAGTACCAAATTAAGTTCTTTTGCATCTTCTTGTGCTTGAACGGTGTAAAAATCACTCGTTTTAATTGGCAAAACTTAACAAGGCATTTCCAAATGATAAACTTTTGTGACGACACACGACTGACCCGATTAAGGATTTTTAGGATATTTTTAAAACTGAAGACTTTAAAACTTCTTCAGTAAGTTTTAAGCAAAAAACTTCTTCAGCAAAGAGAAACCACTGACACTCACCCATCTGCCTCCATCTTCTTTCTCTTCTCAATGATCTGAAATAAACAGAGACAGTGTGAACATGCTGCAGGACTGAATGAACACCATTATCATCACCAAACATCTGTTTGCAGCTCACGTGGGTCATAGGGGTGCGATATTGACAAAAAAAATCTTTGTATTTATCTGGATTTTTCGAAAACGATAATCAAATGATATTTTGCTGAGTGTGTTTTTGTGCTGATTTTGGCTTGTCATGAATAAATAAATATGACATTAAAACCAACAGTAAGTGGCGGCAAATCCCTGCCTTAATGTGTGATTCATTGAATCATTCATTCAAACGATTCATTCAAAACACCTGATTCATGTAGAAACAAAGCAAGCGGCTGTCTTTATGAATGGATAATTGAATCAATGACTCATTCAAAAGCAGCTTCATTCAGGAATGAAACACCGCAGTGTTGCCATGAGATGCATGTCCTGCTCCAGCTTTGTTTCGAACCGTTTTCATCGGCTAAACAGAAAAAACAAGACAGTATTGTATCTAAAATATAACACACTTAAATTGATTGTTGAACTGTTATATAAAAATCAATACTATATTTGCGATAATGCTCATGCGCTAATATTTAGGAAAACGGCACTGATGCTTGTGCATTATTACTAAGCTTTATCATATCTTAAAAATACCGGGATATTTTTTGCTTTCATAACTTGAATTATAGAGGAATTCAAACTGCATTCTAATAGGCTTCATCACACAGTCAATGATTTTGAACTCGCAAGACAAGTTTTTGTTAGTTTTTTTTGCAAAGCGAGTCAGCTCGCACATTGCTAAAACAACAATACCGATATTATCACACAGCCCTAGTTGGTCACTGCTTATTAAAGCAATAAGCCCCAAGAAGCCATGGTTTACAGTGAATTTATAACAGCTAAGGAGTGTTGTTAAAACCCCCTTAGCTGTTATAAATTCTCTGTAAACCACGGCTTCACGGGCCTTTTATAAAACGGTTATTCCATATACGTAGTAAGGTTTCAGAAAATAAAACAGAGCAAATAAAGTGTAATGATATTAAAGGGGTCATATGATGCTGCTAAATAGAACATTATTTTGTGTATTTGTTGTAATGAAATGTGTTTATGCGGTTTAAAGTAAAAAAAACACATTATTTT
>NW_015551045.1:1877930-1881982 GCF_001515605.1 Sinocyclocheilus anshuiensis
CTGACCAATCAGAGCACACCTCGCTTTTCAGACCGATGAGCTTTGTAAAAATCGACACGTTTCAGAAAGGCGGGCCATAGAGGAGCAACAATAATGTACAGTATGTGGAAAGTAATGTGTTTTTTGAACCTTAAACCGCGTAAACACATTTCATTACACCAAATACACAAAATAATGTTCTTTTTAGCAGCATCATATTTAATAGCGTCAAATCATTTTAACTGAATTTGACATGGCCTGTTTCATGGCCTGAAGTCGTACTTCAGAAGAGAATACATGCAGTGTTGTAATATAGTAGAGTAGTTAGTTGTATAGTTGTAAATGCTATGGTATACTAATATGGTAATCAGTTATGATATCATGATATCCTAAACGTAAAAATATACAAAAAAGTCAAAAAATAAACTAAAAGTTTGCTAAAATATGTTGCAAATTCATGTAAATATATTTTCTACAAATATATATTTTTTGTATTTGAAAATATATTTTAAAAATCTAAATCTAAATATTTATTACAATATAAATTATATATTTATATAACCCCCTTAGCTATTATAAATTCACTGTAAACTACGGCTTCACGGGGCTTATTGCTTTTATAAAACGGTTATTCCATATACATAGTTAGGTTTCACAAAATAAAACAATAAAGTGTAATGATATGAATAAAAACAGTATTGTTTTAACAATTTAGTTCCTCAGAAACAGCTGTGGTTGCAACAAAGTGGTTGCCGAGCAACAGACAAACGTAAACAAAGGTGTATGTTACTTTGTAGAGTAACTTACAACAGCCAATCAGAATCAAGGACCGGAACTCTCCATTTTATAACCAGCGTTTTATTCCACTACATCTCAAATTCTTAAAAACGACACAGAGCGTTGCAGAATAGAGCCTGTAAACTCACAGCGCTGATTTTCTTCCACTGTCGGTCTAGCTCAGCCTTCTCGTTGGTTTCTTTAAAGCGGCGAGTCTTTCGGCCCTCAGACATTTTGATGCCGTACTGGAAGGCAGCCCTACAAAAACACAATTATCATCATGATTAAAGTGAACACACAACCTCAAACCGATGCAAACTGGTGAAAAACAGAGTCTGTGTTACTTGGGAAGCGCCTCCTTCTTGTTCATGTAGTCGCTGTACTCTTCTTGCGTGTCAAAGTCCCAGCGGCCCAAAGGACCCTTCTTATTACCCTAGAGACAGACACACACGTGAACACGCCTGACCAGAGACACACGGAGACATTTCTCCATTACAACTCAAAATCACTCATGCCTGGTCCATCTTGCTGTAGTCCACCTCCTCATCACTGTCCACAGCCAGATCATCCATTCTACAACAGAGAAGCAAACACTCCCAAACTCAACATCATCAGCATCTTCAACTGTATGAGACAGAAGACGACGTAACTCACGTGGCAGGGTAGCACTCGGCGTAACTGTTTGACATCCCAAAGAAATCTCCAAGATGCTTCTTCTCTTCACGTCTGCTTCCAGTGCTCATGGTTAAAGAAACAAACGTAAAAAGCCATTGCATCATTTGGAATTGGAACTTGATGTTATTAATCTATACACTAGAGCTGCCGCCCCCTTAACAGTCGACCACAATTTTGTTAGTTGGTTAAGCACAGAAAAAAAAGGCTGGTACTTGTGCTAAATACAGTAGCTATATTGGGCAGGAAATCCAAACATCCGTTGACCTCAAATATGGCTTATCATTTGAAATGTAAATATATAAGTAGCGGCAACTTTACACATGCGCTCACCCTAACATTAACCTAGATAAATGTGCGCTAAAATAAAGGTACTGGTGCGATACTGCATGACATGGAGACACCGGCGCCATCACATGCATTTTTTCCTAATAACAGCGGAAACAACTTCAAATACACCACCATTTCTACTCGTACAGATGTGAGTAACACATCATTCGAAACTGTAAAGGGTCAACTTCTGTGTACACTCACAATCAGTGTTGGGGAAAGTTATTTTTAAAAGTAATGCATTCAAATTTTGCATTATTCCCCAAAAAGTAACTAATTGCATTACTTTTTCTGGAAATGAAGGCCAGGATTAGGCCATAGTTCAATTAGGACATTCAAGTAATTTTTATAAACTTGCTTTAGAAAAATAAAACCATTACTGGTGTGCATCCTGAGACAAAACAAAGGCATTGATATATTTTAAGATCAATCAGTGCAAGGTGTTTTCAGATGAAACAGCTCAGACTTACATTTTAGTCTAGGACTAGGCTTAAGCCTTGTCTGTGAAACTGGAGGTAAATGTGTTACATTACTTTTGTGCACAAAACTTTGTGCTTTTGTAAAATAAAGAAAACAAACAGGATGCGCTCCCAACCATGAACCGGAGCGCGTCACAAAAATGAAACGAAACTCAGTATATTGTCTCACAGACCTGAAATATATCTACAGAAAGCTTGAAATGTCTACTTTAAAACTAAACAATTCAAACCGAAAACACTCTCCGATTACGTAATCCATATGAAAGGTGCATTTCGCTCTGAAGGCGCATCACTGTACTGCGTAGATGCAGCCAACATGACTCAGAAAACAATAGTTTATTAATAAACAATTAAAATATCTCCTAGCTATTTTTTTTCAGACACATTCATAGTCTCAGTACATATTTAAGTAATTAAATTAATATAAAAGTGCGATTAGTCGACTAATGGCTTAAATGAACCGACCAGAAGAATCTTCAATCGGGAAAGCCCTACTAAACACTACATGCAATAGTGTGTAATCTACATCTGAATTCATTGATTTTCAGTCTCTGAGCGTGAATGCTACAGTTCTGCAGTCACTGAAGGATATGCTTCCTGGCCCTGCAAGTGAGCAGCTCCAGCGAACTTCTCATTGATCAGCTTGATCTGGTCCTTCACAGAGCCTGGACCTGAAAGAGACCATCACAGCACTGAAATATAGGACTGGATTTGAGCATTCAAATGCAGGTCTGACAGCATTTCTTTGAATAGCTTTGTGATAAAGAAGTGTGCCTAATGTGCACTTAAGTGTACTTGAAGAGCGTAAACTTTCATGATTATTTTTCTTAGTGCACATTTGTGTAATTAAGTGTATAATACCAAATACATTTTTTGTTTTGTTTTAGAAGTACATAATTTTAATAATCTTTTGTCATGTTTTAAGCGTGTACACATAATTTTAGCTGTAGTGTTATTTGACATTACATTTAAAGTTAACATATTCTGAATGCAATACACTGTAACATCATCATTACAAATGTGTTATTACAAATATATTTAAATATACAACATACCAGCATTCAATAGAAATGACATTAAAGTATGTTTTAATTTCCCATAATAGCTTAAGTACATTTGGCAGTATACTTTAACCATACTTTAAAGACAGGACAAGAGAAATAATTATAAAATTGACTCAAGTGGGTTAAGAAAAGCGCTCCTAAGCTCAGCTAATTGTATTTCATATAAATCTAATTTTCATTTCATTGCAATTAACATGCAATTATATTATGCATTGAATTTAAATAAATATTTAAAAATAAAATTATTTTCCCCCGTACTGTGCCAAGAGTATGAGGAATAGAAAAGATTGTGCATTTACCTTTATCAATGTCCACGGCCTGAAGAGACAGAAATATTGTATATACATTAGAAATATAATTATTAGTGATATGCACAAACAGTCAGAGGCAATGAGAATGATTTTCACGTAAAGACAGACACAGCACTGATCATCTGACCTCGTCATCATCAGCTCGGGGTTTCTCAAAGTAACTGTGTCGTCTTTTCTCCTCGTCACGATCTCGCTCTCTCTCCCTCTCCCTCTCCCTCTCCCTCTCTCTCTCCCTCTCTCTCTCCCTCTCTCTCCCCCTCCCTCTCTCTCTCTCGCTCTCTCTCTCTCGTTGTGCGCATGTGCGAATGGTGAGGGCGAGTGGAGCGCGTGGTGAGTGTGAGCGTTTTGTGCCGTTGAGGCTTCTTTTTCAAACTTTCTTTTTTTTATGTTATACGAGTTTATTGATCTTTGTCTGTACTTTGTGTGTTGTGGCTGGGGGC
>NW_015551045.1:1886439-1904031 GCF_001515605.1 Sinocyclocheilus anshuiensis
TCTCCCTCTCTCGCTCACAGTAGCGCTCCTTCTCTTTGTCTCTGATGCTCTTGGAGGTGGCGGGTGTGTAGTCACCGATGTCGTCAAAGATGCTGCAAACACACACAGGTGTATGCAAGCTTCTGTTCAGATCACAAACTTAAACCGTTTGACTGTGTGAACTCACCTTACGTCGGCCTCTGGTGCCTTCTTCTCATCCAGACGCCCTGAAAACAGAGAAAACACTAAAGTTTAGCTTTTACAAACACTAAGGATGGGCATGAGTTACATCATGGACTCTTCAAAGTAATTAACATGGTAGATATAGTAAGTATTTTAGGTTTTCATTTTTAAAGATTTATAACACTATACGTGGTGTTATATTACCCTGATATTAAATTACCAAAAACTAGTTAACACTGTTGCATGAGTGTGACTGCCTCTCTTCTGAACAATGCAACCAATCTCTTGATTTTTTTTCTCGTTTGGAAGGTCATTGAAATACTTGGGATTGTTTGCTACTGGATCAAATAGGAACAAAAATTATACAGGGTTTATGAAGGTAAATGTAAGACTTTTTAAAGACCTTTTTAAAACCAAGTAAAGAAAATGTAAGAAACATTAACACGTCAATGTTTGAAAATACAACAGATCTCCATTACTTATTAATTTGTTTCACAAAAAAATAGCTTAAGCTTTGAATAGCTCTGCTCCAAGCCACTAGAATATGGAAATAACTTTTACTGTAAAGTCTGATCACACTCCAAAAAAAGTGATGCTTTTCTGTAGTGCTTCTGTCTTGTTTTCAGTGCAAATATCTAAAGATTCTTAATTTAAGATGCGCTTACTTGAGAAGCAAAATCACATTAGATAAGAAGTCTTGTTTTCTGTAAAACTGATCAAAATGAAGTGAGTTTATGTTTAAAACGAGAACAAATATCTGCCAACAGGCTTAGAAAAATCAACTTAATTCAAAGGGAAAACAAGTTTTCATTCCCCACTGACAGATATTAGTCCTCGTTTTAAACAAACACGCTTGATTTCGTTCAGTTTCTCAGACGACTTCCACTTCTGAAAACTCCAGAAATGTGAAAAGGCACATGAATTATAGTCTTGTTTCGGTGATTTAAAGTGCTACAAGTATAACATATCTTGACTTAAACTTCAAGTACATTACAGGGAAAACTACCTTTGTCCTTCTTCTTGAGTTTCTTGTTGCGGGTGCCCTGCCTCAGGTACGACAGGATCTGCGTCAGTTTGCTGATGACTATGTCATTAGTGGTGAGCGTCGTCTGAGCCTGAGGAACAAATACAGCAGTTTGACAAGATTTTAAAAATCATCTAGCGCAGTCTGATCATGCAACTTCACCGGAAACCACAATGCACCTTTTCTTTTCATGTCGCAGCCCTGAATAACATCAAACTATAGTTGACATGACATGATTTGTTTTGTGGTCGGTACTAAATACAGGTGGAAAATGTTACAAATGTTGAGATCAGATCACTGAAACCACATCCAGATGCAGACAAAACACATCTGTAGTATCAATTACGACTGAAACTGATTCTTATTCTTTTCATTGGCCTCCTTGCCTGTTCAATCACAAGCTACGTAATACGGCTTCGTCCTTTTAGAATTTAAGATTTCTGATTTGAAATCGTCAAAATAATCGACGACGGGCCGTTGAATTATTAGAAAAATAATGCACATAAAATATTTTTCTAATAATTCAACGGCCTGGAGTCAATTATTCCGCTTGTACTACGGTTACCACACCTCAAGACATCGATCAGATCATATATTTAAAGGGATTCGTCCGGTTTTTGTACTTAAATCGCTATTGTGAGTAGGATTATTTCTTCCGCAGCTCATCCAACGCCTCTTTTACTAGTTCCAAAACGTCGTTTTAAAGCTGGTAATGGAGGCATGAGCCGTTGATAGAATTCTAATGCAGTTATTAATGAAGTTATTAGAAAGAGAGCGAGAGAGACAGAGACACACAGAGAGAGAGAGAGAGAGAGCTTGTGTGAATTAGGCTGTCAGGGCATCGCTGACAACACCTTTTTGTGCAAACTGCGTGACCCAGCACGTGTGATTGCAGTAATTCCTGCGTGCTGTATAGGTACTGTATGCTAATTTCCGTTATTACAGTTAACTAAGCGAAGTGATATGGAACTGTAATGCGGTCAAGAGAGCTGCCTGGAACTACGTTCGCCGTGCGTTTCCCTGAAAATAATTGCACACCTCAGAACGTTCGTCAGCCAATCAGATTCAAGCATTCAACGGCCCCGTAGTATAAATCAAATTACAGCACGAGTTGAGCGAGAGAATATATTTAAAAAGGTCTTCATTTGTGTGTCAAAGATGAACGAAAGTCTTATTGGTTTGGAATGAAGTGAGGTTTAAAAGCTCTAACAGCTTTATAAAAAATAAATAAAAATAAAAAAAAGTGTTATTTTTTTTTACAACAGAATCGGCATTTTCATTTAAAATTACGATATTTGTTATAAGAGACAATAAAAACAGCTTCGTGCATCAAAACTTGATTTTCAAAAGTGCACAAATCTGAGACAGCTGAACAGTTCTGACAAGCCAAAATTATGTCATGATCATTGTTTACATGATTTTTTTATGTTTAATCACCCCTTTTCAGATTTTGAGACATATATGTGACCCTGGAGCACAAAAGTAGTGTTAAGTCGCTGGGGTATATTTGTAGCAATAGCCAACAATACATTGTATGGGTCAAAATTATTAATTTTTCTTTTATGCCAAAAATCATTAGGATATTAAGTAAAGATCATGTTCGATGAAGAGATTTTGTAAATTTCCCACCATAAATATATCAAAACCTAATTTTTGGTTAGTAATATGCATTGCTAAGAACTTCATTTGGACAACTTTAAAGATGATTTTCTCAGTATTTAGATTTTTTGCACCCTCAGATTCCAGATTTTCAAATAGTTGTATCTCAGTCAAATATTGCTCAGCTTATTTATTCAGCTTCCAGATGATGTATAAATCTCAATTTCGAGAAATTGACCCTTATGACTGGTTTTGTGCTCCAGGGTCACATATTCACCGTCATGTGCATGTATCTATGAGAGAAGTAACAAGTAAATCTGTGTCTCATTTTATCCTCAAAATACTATAGCTTATGAAGACCTTACAATGACAAAGGAATTATTCACCCACAAATGAAAAGGTAAATGTGAAAGGGTTTGTGCTGGTGTGTACCTCCATGGTGGGGCAGTCGGCTTTGCTGCGGATGAGAGTGGTTGGGATGTCTGTGTCTGCATACTCGTCTTCCAGGTCCACCACATACGCCATGCGGCCCGGCAGGAAAAGCTCATTACGCTCCATCTGACGACCCTTGAACAGGATACGATAGATGTTGCGTCCTGAAGAGCACAACAACACAAAGAACAGAAGACCGTGAGCTTAAACGACACACAACATCAAAAACAAGTTGAAGAGTTCGACCTTTCAAACTAGTTGTCAATATGAAATAATTTGTTGTTTTTTTACTTGAATTTATTTACAAATCATGGGTTTGCATACCCTACTGCATTTGTTTACATTTTCTGCACTGGGCAATACATTGAATATTAGCTCTATTATCATGGTTATTCTGCTGACGATATAAAACGGGAATATTGTGCATATTGTGCCAATATTAAAAGTTTAGCTTGTTAAGACAGTAATCCAGTGTTATCCCCATTTTTATCCCCGATAGGTGCTACTTTCAGATGCATTTTGTGCAACGTAAATAAGACATCCATTGCACAGTACAGACAACTTTGTTGATTATAATGGGTGTTTCTGAAAGAGTGCACAACTCAGTGACTATAAAGAGTGTTCTTTGCTCGCTTTCCGTTTATGACCCATTCACAATTTAAATCAAACTTATTTTTACATGCAACTACTACACACTGTAAAGTTTCTGGAATGGCAACTGTACTGAAATGTGGGACTGAATCCAAAAACTGAATTTTTGACAGTGGATGGGATAAAATAATCTGATACTGTATGCGTTTATTGCATTCATTTCCTCAAGCAGTCTTTAAACACACACACACACACACGCTGAGACGAACACTGAACCCACCCAGGCGAGTCTTGAACTCAATCTTCTGCTCTGGATCTTCATCTTTCCTGTCGAACACAAACATGTTGAAAGATACTCGGAAATGGATTAAAAATGAACACACATATGCTTTTCTGAAACATACTTGACTTCCTTCTGCACTTTCTCAATCATGTCCTCTTCTTCTCGCTCCTTATTAGTGATTTCAGCTCTGACCTGAAATCGAAACATTAGAGTAAACAAAAGCCAGTGTGTGGCAGCTGTATGATTACCGTACAGTGGCTTTGCGGTCGTACCTTCTGTAGCAGGGCGAAATCCAAACCCTTCACCAAGTGAGTGTGCTCCATATCACCACCCAAGAACTTAGACTCCTGGATCAGCTGACGCCTTTTCTCTGCTGCCGATTTGTCCCTGTTCAACAAAAGAAAAACAAAATGCACGTTTTAATCCACACGATAAAACCTATAACTAGTTTGCAATAAGGAGGACAAAAGAAAGGACCCAAAATAATAAAACTAAAATATACAATCGTATACTGCCATTTTTCAGAAGATGATCAAACTACAAAATATAGCTAAAGAACTCAATGTACAGTGGTGGCCAAAATGATTAGAACTGTAGTATTTTCAGCAGCTAAACATGGTTTCAAGTCAGTTATTTCTATGTTTTGCTGTAGTGTGTCAGTAGGAAATATCAGGTTACATTTCCAAACATTCATTGTGCCATTAATTGTAATAATGCAGTGAGATATATGTTAGTGCTGCACACAGAGATGTGATCTGATCATCATCAGTCTGTCTGGAGTCACATGAAGAAACAGAACAAACTGACTTGAAACCATTTTTAGCTGCTGGAAATATTGTGTTCTAATCATTTTGGCCACCACTGTAATTCTGCATGACATACAGTAATAAATAACTGATATTAAATGAAAGGCACAAATGGCAGATGACACTCACGCCTCCGCAGTGGGTCCCACGGCTCGATAGTTGGCCGTGGTGCTGATGAGCTCCGTCTCCTCGTAGTCTTTATTAACACCGTCACGTCTTTCTCGAGCACGGTCACGGTATTTCTCCGCCAGCTCGCGCTCTCGCTCCATCTCCTGCTGCCGCAGTTTAGCGTAGTAACTTCAGACAGAAGCGGAAACGGTAACAGAGAACAACAATCAAAACCTGCTCTTGCGTGCATCACATCACATCTATGACAAATAAAAATCATTCTAAAATAACTAACAAATTTTGTGTTTGGTTTTACCACATTTGTAAAAAAGCTCAAGGCTCTGTGGAATTTTTACAAGACAAACTTCACACATTTTGGTATAGAAAAAATTGGGGGTTGCATTAATGCATGGGGAAAAACTCAATATTTAAAAATTCTCAAGTTCACATTTCAATTCTGGCCTGGTGTTTATATTTATTATTTTTAATAAATTAACTTTCCACTTGCTAACACAAGCGGGAATCTGAGGTGAATACAGCATAAATAGAAATATTCTTCTGCAAGGAAAAGTTTAAAAAAGTTAAATAACACTTTTATCAAACCAAAATCATGAGTGAAATTAAATGTCTATTTATTGGGGGGGGGGGCTACTGCAGGTTTCATACTCCGTTTTCTCTTAACATGAGCATTGCTGCTCATTTAATTTATCTAAAATGTGAAAAGCCATTTGATCAGCAGTGAATAAAGTCATCAGAAACGTGTAAATATATGCAGAAGAGAGACAATAGCAACAGCAGTAGTAATGTAGGATGATTTATTCATCACTGTTCCTCGACTCACCTTTTTTTCTTCCGCCTGCGAGCCGCAGGATCCTCATCCTCATTATATTCCCGTGGCATCCTGGGAAATTCATCACAACAAGACATCAAACGGACTTGTCAGACTGCTATCATGGAAACATGCAGTGTAGGGCTGCAGAGACTAGTTGGGAAGTCGAGCATTTGAGCGTGAATTAACCATAGCAAGCATATAAAGGACACGGATTCCTGTTCAAGTTGGCAAAACTGTTACATTGTATTAATATGCTTGCACATATTTTTTTAAGGTTACAATGTTGCATGTCAATCTGTAACATGTTACATGTTAAAATACAAAGTGATAATTCTTATTTTAATGTTTTTACATGACATTCTAGAGACGTAACTATTGCAAACATTGGCCTAAGTATCAATTAATAAATGTGACCGGTGCTGGCAAAATGAGTCACAATGAGCACATTTTCAAAGAGGAGTTATTTTTATTTCCCGTTTGAAGTCGACAAAGCCAGCAAAGTCAGTTCTGAGAAAACTCGAGTTGAAGGTTTCACCAGCAACGCTGCATTGTTTCCTCCACTTTCTTTCTCAATATTAATTACTACATTAATAATCACAATATAGACATTTTTTATTTTATCTGGGTTATTCAAAATAAAACAACAACAACAGTAGAACAAATATGAAAGAAACAAATAGGCCGAGTGTGTTACTTTTTTCATTTTACATCTAAACAAAAGCGTTCAAGTAAGAAAAACAAATAATCAAATGTAAAAATCACTTCAGTGTGTTCATCACAAATAAATTGATTATTAAAACTACAAAAGCAGTTCAATCAAGAGCAGCGATCTTTTCTGTACAGTAAGTCCTACTGTACCGCACGCATCTAATATCATGTTACACATCAGATGTATTTCACCAACAGTTTCACTTAAGATATAACAGACTACGTTTGCGTGAATAGCCTACTTAAATACTGTAATTCTGTGTATGGGTCAAAGATGTTAAGATATCCGCACCAAAATAAATTTACAAAAGTGATTTTATGTCCATAGAAAGCACATTAAATGTAAGTAAAGTGTCTACTTTCAAGATTTCAAATTAGTTTTTGGAGAATAAAATGTCAAAATTTGGTTGAAATAATGTTATATTGTCATTCAGTGTAACACAATATTTATGTAAAAATTCAAACAACATGCTTATTCTGACGTGTACATGTTAAAAAATATAAAAGAATAAGAGAGCATATTAAATTTGATTGTATTTTAAATGAGTAAAAAATTCTTACTGACAAACGGGCGAAACCTAGGATAGTGGCACATTTAAAAAATGTAAAACAACTAATTAGTATTTGGGGTGAAAGTAATTAGTCTTTTTAATGTCATAACTTGATTTTTGTTGTAAAGATGCCTGACAAGATTGTTACACTGAATGCCATTTTAGTGGCTCTCTTCTGTAAATCAGGGGAAAATGTATGATATTTATTTTTTTCTCAGAAAAACAAAAACAAAACTGCAATTAAATAAAAAAATTTTTTTTTTTGTTTGTTTGGGAAAAACAACAATTTAAAGCAGTATTACACTTATTGTTTTATGCTTAAACCCTTTTTCGTCTTTGACCCGTATACAGTATGTGTATATTTATCGGGATCTGGCGGAAACGTCTTAATGTGCGCGATTCATTTGTCAGTCAGCAGCAGCGCAAGAAGCGAGCAGAGAAAAAGGTATTTTGGGTATATTGGGATCGCTAATGAACTCATTTTTGTGAAAACCTGAAATTCGACCAAAATCGACATTTTTCATTTGATTTGTCTGTAGCTCAAATTTAGACCGTGCGCATTCACACTCATTTTGCCTGCACAGGTCACAAATACTATTTGATATCTACGATTTGTTTTCGTGTCTTAAATGGTAACATGAAGCACAAGTACTCGAGTAACTTAGGTTTTGTTTTGACAAATAAGCGATGAGCAGAAATGAGCAGCCATGCAACTCCTAGTGACTCAAAGAAAGATCTCAGACAAAGTCAAAGTACTCATGGTGGCGTGTTTTGGAGGGTGGAGCTGAGGACGGCGCAGATCTCGGGGTCATCAGAAGCTTCCTGAAGTCATCATTGGTCAGCTTGGATCTGAGGATCACAAACAGATGCTCAGTGAGGCACAAGAACAGATGAGCGAAGCACGAAAATAGTCAAACCTACAGCTAACATTTTAATGGACTGCAACAAAAATTACTCCCTCACTTTATCAGAGGTCACACATTAATAAAGCTATAGATTTAACACTAGGTAGAAAGATCATTCACATCACTGTATCTATCAAATAACAGGGAAGTCTTTAAGACCTTTTTAATACTAAATAAAAAACTTTTTGAGAATAAATTGAAGGGAACACAATATGTATATATAAAAAAGCCTTGAATAGCTCCGCTCCAAACCACTGGAAAACAGAACTAACTTTTACTCTACCTTCTAATCACAATGCAAAAAAGTGATGTTCTTGCTCACTATTTTGTCTTGTTTTCCAGTCCAAACATCTAGAGACTTTTAAATCAAGATACATTTACTTGAGAAGCAAAATGACAGAAGTCTGATCTGAGACTGATCAAGTTTATGATTAAAACAAGAACAAATATCTGCCAACAGGCTCAGAGAGAGAGAGAAAAAAATGAATTCAAAGGGAAAACAAGTTTTCATTCCCCACGGACAGAAATGAGTTCGTGCTTTAAGCATAAACTCACTTTATTTAGTTCACACTTTCAAGACATTTCACATTTGCATCTCAATCCTGATTTAAGGATGTTTAGATGTTTGTACTGAAAAACTAAAATACAAAAGATGTTCATTGCTTTGCAATGAATGCAACATTTAATTCCACGACTTCATGAATTTTCTGCTCTGATTTAAAACTATTTTAAAGGCTTTACGATGCACAAGGGTGTCTTTTTTATGACCAGAACCCATGTTCACCATCAACCACAGTTGATCTATCATCATCAGCACATTATACGGAGATGAAGTGATGGTGAAGAGCACTTACTGCAGCGCTGAGCGGTGATCCTCCACCTCATGGCCATCCGGAGCCAGAGGATTGGAGTAAACATCAGCTGAAAGAGACACACACACACACACACACACACGACAACACACATCATCACACTACAGTGAGCATTAGATGTGGTCAAATAATCGTTCATCGCCCCAAAGATACACGTGAACTCCTTCAAATTAGGGCTGAACGATTAATTGCATTTGCGATAATATCGCGACATGAGAAAACGCGATTTTTCAATCGCAGAGGCTGCGATTACACTCGGTAACGTCAATCGCAATATTGGTAAAAAAAAAAATCGCAATTAAGATTATTTTCCAAAATCATTCAGCCCTACTCCAAATGATGTCCAAAACCATGGCAGAAACTCTGGACTTTATTTTGCTGCGCTCATCTGATATTTCATCTCATGCTTTCTGAAGACTTTATCCATTTGCACTCGAGTCCCATTACTGCTGCTCCACTTTGCACTATTGTAAATAGTCCCATTTTATGTCTGCTTCAAATTAAATCTACAAAAGTGATTTTATACACATAGAAAGCATGTGAAATGCAAGTTAAGTGTCTACCTGAACGTAACTTTAGTGAAAATAAAATGTCAAAATATGGATGAAATAATGTTCTATCGTCAATCAGCATAACAGATATAGTGCAGGGCAACGATTAATCGCATTCAAAATAATGTAAATATAATATGTAAATACATACTGCATGTGTGTGTCATATATATATATATATATATATGTGCACACACAGTACACACACACATATTATATAAACAAAAACCTTTATTTTGAATGAGATTAATCGCGATTAATCGTTTCCCAGCACTAATATTTACGTAAAAATTGTGACTATTGTTATCATACTAAACATGACTAGATTTAAATGTTTATATTTAAAATGAATCGTGTGGTTTGAAGGACAGTGGCATAAATTGGTAAAGATTTAAAAGTACAATTAATTAGTTTTGGCGGGCTTCACGGTGATCCTTAAATAACGTCTTTTAATGGTTTTAAATATGCCTGACAAGATTTCTGACAACTATTGTTACGATGAATTATATTATAGTGCGTGTCTTCTGTAAAATGTGTGACAGTCGTTACTGATAATATTAAATTAACTTACACAAGACACATTCTAAAGCAAAATATAAAGCGGTTTTAATCAATTCTACACACTATCTTTGAAGTCTGCACACAATCACTGCGTCGCGTCGTTTGCGCACAGCGTGTGCTTATAGAATATAACGAGGCACATTCTCAAACATCACTTTATCCACACACAGCATAAACGTTTAATAAAAGATATGTAATACTTACATTCGCGTTCAGGCATGATGAAATTAGTCGGGCCTCTCTCTAAAACACGACTCGACGCACTCTAATGTTGACAGCACGTCTGCTGACGTCACACTTCCGCTTATCGTCAGTCGTCCGCACGCGACAGCGCCGCCTGTTGAACTGGATGAAAGCCTTGTTTCGCCATCATAATTCAAGAAGCTGTGTTTTTGAAAGCTGTATATAATCATTTAGCTTATAGAATATAACGAGGCATATTCTCAAACATCACTTTATCCACACACAGCATAAACGTTTAATAAATGATATGTAATACTTACATTCGCGTTCAGGCATGATGAAATTAGTCGGGCCTCTCTCTAAAACACGACTCGACAAACTCTAATGTTGACAGCACGTCTGCTGACGTCACACTTCCGCTTATCGTCAGTCGTCCGCACGCGACAGCGCCGCCTGTTGAACTGGATGAAAGCCTTGTTTCGCCATCATAATTCAAGAAGCTGTGTTTTTGAAAGCTGTATATAATCATTTATTTATTTAAAAAAATTATATATATATGTATTATCCAATGCGACTTACAAATGAGGACAATGGAAGCAATCAAAATCAACAAAACAGCTTTTTTTACTTTAAATTATATAATAAATAAAAAGAAAACAAATAGATAGAATGCAAAAAGATTAGAGAAGCTAGGGTTAGTTTTTTTATTTTATTTTAAGAAAAGCAGTTAGTAAATGAATAGAGTGCAAGTCTAAAATGGGCACGTTTTTTTAAAAGAATAGAATTAGAATAGAGTGCTAGAGTTAGAGGGTCAAATAAAGATGGAAGAGATGTGTCTTTAGCCGATTCTTGAAGATGCTCTCAATATATGTATATTATAATATAAGCTGCTATAAAAATGGGAGACTATTAAAAATGTTATTTGGCTCCAAATATTGTTTTAAATTTGCTCCAACAGCAAAAGAACAAAATCCTTTATTGCATTTTTCAAAAGGTGGGGAAAAATAGTTTTCTGTAATTTAATTCCATGGTATTAGAATACAAAAGTATTTAATTGTAATGAAAAAATAATAATAAATCACCATTTTGTTACTCTTTTGGCATTAACACATTATAAACATCCATCTGTTTCTGGTAATGCTTTTAATCATTAATACCTTTGGCTCAGAATGCATTTTGAAATCCACACTGGACTTTGCTATATTTATCATATTTTAATAAAAATGCAATCCCAAATGTCTCGTCCAATGCATTTAAGAAAAATAACTTCGAAGTGATCATTTTGCAATAATTTGTGCTTCGACATGTTAAACATATCGGTTTCATTTTACTTTGCAAATGATAAAACTACTAAAGTTAAAAACTAGTGTAGGAAATGGCAAATGTGCGTTCTTTAACTGAATTTTCAAACTGAATATTTCTACACAGAACTTTTGGTTATGATGTAATTGCAGTTTGAAACATGCTTTACATCCCTCTATAGAGTCCTTGCATATATCATACACTTGGCCTCCATTTTTTCCCTCGAGTCCAAGACATCTTGTGGCCATAATATTGAAAGGTGTATTTTGAAACTGTTTATTATGACCACATGGAAATCATTTTCTGTGGTAACTGGCATGATACCAAATAAGTTTAACTCAGATATGTGTGTGACAATATCATAAGTTGTCTTTAATCTCTGGTTATATGCCCTGTGTTTTTGTTTGTTTTGATTTACATTTATTGGTATGAATGTGTGTTTTCTATTGTTTGTTTAAATACAATTTTGGGCTTATTTTTCTTGTCTACGGTGCACATTAGGTTAAGAAGAAAGAGACACCAAGAGGTTTTTTCTTGTAATTTCCCCCTTGGGGGGGGGGGTCATTGTTCGTTGTGTTTCTTTGGAATATACGTATCAAAGTATTGTATATTATATTGTTTATTTTTTGTATTCATTTAGGTTAAATTTATGCCAATTTATTTTGAATTCTATGCTCATTGATGAGTTTATTTAGGTGTTTGTGTATGTATATAATTTAGTTTTCCGAGTTCTCATCAGATGGTTCGACCCTTGGGTGTAAAAAGGGCTCACTCTGCCTCTCAGGAGTTAGTTCTGGTTGGGGCCTCCATGAGGAGGGTCAACTTTAATGTGTTTTGTAAGTCAATAAACTCCTTTTATGACTGCAAGCAAGTGTCTCCCCGCCTTTATTCTGGCCGTGTCCCCACAGTATGTTTATTTATTTATTTTCATGTATGCCCCTGCATTGTATTGCATTTGTGTGTTTATGTATATCCGAGTAGATATATATTACAGTGCATTACTGCCAGTGCAGAAGGTCTTAAGCTACTGATGGGATATTTACAGCAGTTCACATCAGTGTTGTTGGTGGGTAGATGTCTTCATGTAAACACAATTTGGAATGAGATAAGATTTACTGTATTGTTAACACTTTAGTAGTGACTTAGTTATTCCATTATTAACAAAACCTGGCTTTACAAATAACCTAATACCACCAAGTGTGTCCGTTTCACTCTTGAATGAATCAGTTGAATGAATGACTCCCTCATGAAAACAGTCATTTGTCACCACCTACTGGTATAACAGTCCACTAAATTTTGTATTCATTTAGGTTAAATTGATGCCAATTTATTTTGAATTCTATGCTCATTGATGAGTTTATTTAGGTGTTTGTGTATGTATATAATTTAGTTTTCCCTGAGTTCTCATCAGATGGTTCGACCCTTGGGTGTAAAAAGGGCTCACTCTGCCTCTCAGGAGTTAGTTCTGGTTGGGGCCTCCATGAGGAGGGTCAACTTTAATGTGTTTTGTAAGTCAATAAACTCCTTTTATGACTGCAAGCAAGTGTCTCCCCGCCTTTATTCTGGCCGTGTCCCCACAGTATGTTTATTTATTTATTTTCATGTATGCCCCTGCATTGTATTGCATTTGTGTGTTTATGTATATCCGAGTAGATATATATTACAGTGCATTACTGCCAGTGCAGAAGGTCTTAAGCTACTGATGGGATATTTACAGCAGTTCAAATCAGTGTTGTTGGTGGGTAGACGTCTTCATGTAAACACAATTTGGAATGAGATAAGATTTACTGTATTGTTAACACTTTAGTAGTGACTTAGTTATTCCATTATTAACAAAACCTGGCTTTACAAATACCCTAATACCACCAAGTGTGTCCGTTTCACTCTTGAATGAATCAGTTGAATGAATGACTCCCTCATGAAAACAGTCATTTGTCACCACCTACTGGTATAACAGTCCACTAAAATCCTCCCTCTAAAACACTGAAAATGATTATTCTACTGGGGTATGTTTGTGTTTTGTGCGTGTGGTGTAGCGACAGAGAGCACAGAATCGTTAGACAGAAAGCACAGCTTTATTGACTGCACTGGTCGACCACAGCCGAGCGCTGGCGATGATGGGACGGGAGCTGTTATTAAGGCATCACAAACAGCATGCACATACAGTCACATGAACATTATATTGCTCTAAAGACTGCTTAACATGGAAAATGTACAAAAAGGAAAAAAATAGTTTTTTGCACTGATGAAAAATACTTCTTTTTTTCCCCTTCTATAAAGATTTCCAATACAAGAAAATAAATATCGCAAAAAAAGCCTAAAATAATATAAAATAGCTCTTCTTTTTTTCTAATTATATGTTCAATAGTTTTCTCTGCTATTAACAAATGGCACAACATTCTTTGAAACAAAGAACATAGAAGGAGAAACTCCTGCAACATTCATATCATCGTATCCTAACCGCGTCGAGCGGAAGATACAGGACACGTGCGATTTTTAAATGGACTGCAAGTGCTTCACCTCTCCTGCGCCTCATTTACTCTTTCAAGAGAGAACAACAGAAAAAAACTGGCTTGTGGGAAAATTACGCTGCATAGTAAACGAGACAGGAGTTTGGACTTTGATATGACAGCAAAAGCTGCAGCTGGACAAGCGAGAGATCTTCACGACAGGTTTCTGTGGCGCTGCAGGAGTTTGAAGCGTCGGTGAACTGATGCACATCTGAACGAAGCATCTGAAGTGAACGACAACACTGAAGGATATTTGGGTGAAGCTCGGGAGGCTCACACGTCACCAAAAACCATTAAAGTAACCCTTATAAGCTTAAAAGTAGTTTTTGTAATGAATCTTATTCATGCTGACTTTAATATTAAGATGTCCAGACATCTTTATAAATGCAAAAAAAAAAAGAAGGGTAATGGTCCTACAAATTGGCTTCACTTTATTTCTGTGGATGAAATATGACTTTTCTTCAATAATCAGTTCCATTAGAAGAATGAATGGGCCGTCATGGGCCCAATCATATATTCACTTCACTTTCTCGATGGATTGAGTAGGCAAGAATGGCACGATGTGCTTAAAACTGACCACTCAACCCTAAAGAACAGCTGGGTCCTAGGGGTGTGCGATGTGTGTCTTCTAGGATAATACACTAATTGTTGTTTAAGCGATGTGAGAGCTGATGTTGTCGAGTATGTCCCTCAATTTGCACAAACCAAACAAAACCATGTCTTGGAGCACGATTCCACCGCATGATGCAAACTAGCAGAATGAAGTCAGAATGACGCGAAATTCAAGATTTAAGGGCAAAAAATGCCCTTTATGAGTTTTTGTCCTATATCATATTGTAGTTCAGCAATGCCACATGAGCATATTGTAAGTGCTGTTTTCCCAAATATCAGCACAGTTGCAAATGTGATATTGATTTTACACAGGAATTTTATATTAAATGAGTTAAAAGACACAGTATTGTCTGTTTTTGCTCTATTTTGCTCAATGAAAATAGTTTCAGACAAAGCCAAAACAAAAACATTGTGAGCCCTTCATTACTGAATGAATCCAAGTTTTTGAACGAATCGTTTGAGGGAATGATTCAACGACTCCCTCATTAAGACAAGTGACTTGCTGCCACCTACTGGTGGTTTTAGTTTTATACTTAAAGTATTGTTTAATTTTTAATATTAATTCACCCCAAATGTTATTTTTAAAACATTAAAAATGTCCTAACCAGACATGATGCTGCAATACGATAAAAGCTATATTTTCCATGTAAATCTGGGTTTTTGTCCTAATCAGACGTGCCAGTGACAAGCGACAGCAGATTCTATTTTCTAAACGTTTTCTATTTTCATTTTCGGGGCTGGAAAAACGACATTCAAACTATGACAGTGAGAATCTCAGGTACTGACTATGTGCTTTATTCAACGTTAAAAGTGTGAGTTTGCATATCATTTTGCGTGACCTTTATAGCCATACTGAAAGCAACAATATAGTTTACCTCGGATCTTGAAAATAAATTACAGCAAACATTTATGTTTAAACTGTGACCTCAATGCATACTAACAAGCGTATTTCATAACAATAGTGTCAGTCACTTAGTATACTTTTAATAAGGTTTAATATTTATGAATTAGATAAACATTCATTTCGCTGGGAAGGCAGTGAGTTTGCAGAGAGGCTCCGCCCACACATGCTTCTGATTGGCTGTGAAATTTGATTTTGTTGCGTCGCATAGCCGTGTCGCGTCTGGTGTGGACTGACAAATTGCTTGTCACTGGAATCCTGTCGCATTGTGTTTGGTTAGGACACAGAGCATTTGTAATTGCAGTGTAACTGCATTCATGCCACCTCCGAGCTGCATTGAACAGTGTGTATAAATACATATAAATGCCACTTTAGATGGACAATTTATAGAAAAGATAATCTCTGTCACTGCTGCCAACAAAGAGAATATGAACGTCTTTGTGAGCCATGACGGGCTTAAACCAGCCAACGTATCAGCTCAAAAACACACTACAAATCATCTAATTATCATTAGAAACAAAAATCCCAGAAAATATCGAGATATAATTTTTTTTGTCAATATCGCACACCCCTTGAACGTCTCAATGATTTCCAGCTATTCACCCTTCCAGGGAAAGCCAACAGTAGAGACAAAAGAACAACCAAATGCAAAGACTAGTTACCCTTTGTCGTTCAAACAGACGGTTCACTAACAGCATACGAGTGTCGAGATATACTCGTCATGGGAGGAAAATGATTGCACAGAAGCTGAACATTTACAGATATTACGCAGAGTATATGTTATAGTTTTGGTACACGAACGGCAACGAAGCATGATAAAGAAGCGTGAACTCTTGCAGGAGGCTGAAACTAGGTCACTAAAGGCACAGTATTCCATGTTTGCGTTGGGTGCATACTGAACCAGAGAACGGCAAATGACCAGCGCTATGATTATTCCCTATTAAAGCAGCTAAGATACATGAAATCTGTACAGGTCGCTGTCTGTGGTCTGTACGGATACAGCAGACAGCCGTTGCGGTTTAAGCCATTGAAGAAGTGAAGCAATTCAGCCGTCGTTCATCCACCACGGCATCGTTCCAAACCCGAACGACTCTTCTGTGCAACACAAAATGACAGTGATTTGTGTGCTGTATATTCTAGTCTTCTGATGATCCAAAGCATCCTTTGGTTACGATGCTATTCGCATACTAGCCGAGATGTATGGTGACCGGGGAAGGTTTTCGGTAAATAGATGCTTCAATTTGGACTAAGCATCATAAGACACCAGAAGACTTGGAATGTAATGCATGGACTACTTTTTTTGTCCGTTTTGGACCCTTTCACTGTATGGAAAAGAACAGGGGTTGGAACGACACAAGACTGAATACAGAACTGGGGCTGGGTGAACTAACCCTTCGATCACTGACACGCATCATGCACGTTACATATCAGATGCTTGTGTCTCATAAATGAAACATTTCTGGACAGAGCATCACTGGAGCTCACGTATGTGATCGCGGATGAGGACGATGCTCGATTGATGATGCAGTCCAGGAGTGTAAGGGTGGATATCAGTGCAGGCTGAGATCTTTAGAAGATCCAGACACAAAGTTTACATCCACTTCAGAGCATATGCTGACTTACTTTTCTTTGGCATCATCACACAAGATAAAAGAAAAGAAACGAAGTGCTTCATCATTACACTGTGAGACGATCTTCTCAAAACGTGATGTTTTGGCAAAGAAACACTTGTTGTTTGTGAATGTACAGGTTTAAGCTTCTCAGATGATTACAATCACTTCTTCTCTATAACCCTGAGATAAACACCATGGGTTGATTCATTAGACGTCACAATCAGAGGGAAAACATTAGCAAAGCCTGAGGACACTTTGTAAGTGCGGATCCAATTTGACTGACGGAAGTTGGTTCATGAACAGCACTTTGCTAAAGCAGGATTGATGATTTTAGCATTGTTGGGTCAATGCTGTTTTCTAGGCACCTAGAATCTCTACAACCTCGACATTTACATATAAGCTTTTGGACCAAGCAGGTTTTCGTTTCTGATTGCCATAGTTGTATTAAAACATGCTGATTATTTGTTTGATTGGGGGGGGGGGGGG
>NW_015551045.1:1904062-1916943 GCF_001515605.1 Sinocyclocheilus anshuiensis
GGGGCTACAGAAGGCACGCTTTAATGAAGAACAACAACGGTTCTTTCTGAAAAATTAACTGAAACAAGTGGAAAAGAAAATGCCAGATAGAGTGAATCTCACAAAAAAATCCTCTCTAAAATTCTAGATATTATAATTCGTTGTAACTGGAATATCCCAAGTGGTCCAATGGAGTTAATTGACTATTTTTAATTTTCTTTTAATATTTTGAGCGATTATTTCCATCTATTGGTATTACAAAACCACCATTTTTATTTTTCATTTTACTTCGTTTAACCACGGTGGTCATCTTTTGTCATGGCGCACAACAAATTTTGGGTCATACGGACATTTATGGAAACCTCAGTATCCTGGCTCAGAAAAATCACTAGCTCAAGATAGTCCTGAAGCTCCTTGAATCAAGAGCTTATCTCAAATTAATGCACATTTCAAGATACATGAACATTAAAGTTCCTTAGACTTCAAATTTAAGTCCAAATGTAAATATAGCTGCAAGCAGCAATTAAGGGGCCCAAGCACAACAGAGGCAGAATGATGAGCAATCATTGCAAGGAGGAGCAGACCGAACGCAACAGTGAGTGATTAAAGACATTTTAAGGTGATTTTACTCAATCTGGCTGAAAAATCATGAATTCAATCATTAGTAATATGATTTAATTGTTCATCACTTTTCACCAATAGGTAGCACTGTTATCAAATTGATGTGGTGTGGTCAGTGTGAGGTGACAATGGCACACACAAAGTTTGGTGTCAGAATGTCAAAGATTTGCAGAGATACAGCTTTAGATGCAGTTTGGCACCATGCCATCAAAATTGATGCGTTAAATGAAAACCATTTCAGCTACAGACATGAAATCCATAATTTTTTGCCGGCATGGTCTGAAGATGATCTGAGCCAAATTTGGTGAAAATCGAAACAACGGTCTAGGTGAAGATCGAAAAAGTACGTTTTCAACAAATAAAAATGGCGATTAATGCTGATTATGGCATAATTGGTATGAATGTTTTCGGCATGATCCAAGGAATCATGACAATACGCAAAATTAATAAAAAGTTATTTGCATAATTAAAAAAAAAAACAATTTTTTTTTTTTTAATCTGCTTGATCCAAGGAATCATGACAATAGGCAAAATTAATCAAAAGTTATTCACGTTTTTTTATTTATATATATATAATTTTTGACCACAAAGTGGCACTGCTCTAAAACTTTTTGAGTACCTTCAGGGCATGGTGCCGAAGACACATACCAAATTTCATAAAGATATGCCAATGCATTCTTATAATAAAGCCTTTTTTTTTTTTTTTTCAAAATGGCAAGACGCCCAAAATTGCCGACATGCAAAAATTGGGTACCATTTTACTCAGCATGCTGCTATGAATGTAAAGAGACCAGTCTTGAGATTTTTCTGAGCCAAGATACTTAGGTTTCCATAAATGACCCAAATTTTGTTGTGCACCATGACACAAAGACGACCACCGTGGTTATCGGTGTACAAAGTACAAACTGTACAAAAAGTACAAAGTACATAAGTACAAAACTAGTGTTTTACAATGCCAATAGACAGAGGTAATCACTCAAAAATTAGAAAAATTAAAAACGGTCAAGCAACCAACTTTACAACTTCGGACCACTCGAGATGGATTGACCAAACGTCAAAAACGTGCTTGTAGCATTGTACATCTAGTCTGTAAAAGCGAATGAGGCGGTGGATACGACAGGTACATGTGTGCTACATTCCCTGACGGCTATTTGTGCTTATCTGCGTCATATTTTCTCTGTACATCATTTTAAAGTAGCCGCATCCTCTGGAGACACACGACAGACGTAGTCATATAAAACGAACACAACCTGAACAGACGTCATAATGCCCACGTCATCGTCCCTGTTCCAGGACAGAGCCTATTGCTTCCCAAGAGGACACATCCGACAGTGTTCATTTAGACTTTTTCGTTTCTTGCTGTTTGTCAAGCACAAATGGTTACGGTTGCATAAATGTAGGCGACGGACTAATATACACAACCAGTCAAAAGTTTTTTGTTTTTAAAAAGTCTCTTCTGCTCACCAGGCCTGCATTTATTTGATCAAAAATACAGCAAAAGCAGTAATATTGTGGATATTTTTACTACTGCTTTCTATATGAATACGTTTTAAACTAATTTATTCCTGTGATCTTTCAGCATCATTACTGCAGTCTTCAGTGTCACATGATCTTCAGAAATCATTCTAATATGCTGATTTGCTGCTCAAGAAAAATGTATAAATATTATTATTATTATCAATATTTAAAACAGTTGAGTCCATTTTTTTCAGGATTCTTTGATGAACAGAAAGATCCAAAGATCAGCATTTATCTGAAATAAAAAAGTTTTTGTAACATTACACACTATGCCATTCAAAAGCTTGGAGTCAGTATAATTTTTTTTTTATTTTGGGGGAAAGAAATTATATAAATTAAGATTTTTATTTAGCAAGGATGCTTTAAATTGATCAAAAGTATGATAAAGACATTTATAATGTTACAAAAGATTTCTATTTCAGATAAATGCTGTTCTTCTGAACTTTCTATTCATCAAAGAAACCTGAAAAATTCTACTCAGCTGTTTTCAACATAATAATAATAATAATAATAATAATAAATTTTTTTTTTGAGCTGCAAATCAGAACATTAGAATGATGACTGAAGTAATGATGCTGAAAATTCAGCTTTGAAATCACAGGAATAAATTACATTTAAAACATATTCAAGTAGAAAATTGTTATTTTAAATAGTACAAATATTTACTGTTTTTACTGTACTTTGGATCAAATAAATGCAACCTCGGTGAGCAGAAGAGACTTCTTTAAAAAACATTCAAATCTTACTGTTCAAACACTTTTGACTGGTAGTGTACTCTGACACAAACACTATTACATCTGTAGGTCTAGAAACGTCACGGGGATCTGAAAATGGTTTCAGGAGGCAAGCACGCTTCGCCGCACTACCTCCTCCTTCCCAGCATGCAATTGGGGCAAGCGTAGCTTCCGGCTGAACGAGCGCAATTCACTGTCACTCTGCTCGGCGTCAGAGAAATAGCCGTCTGTTTCAGTGTCGAGTGTGGAGGTGTTGTTCCCAGTGCTCTTGGGAAGGGAGGTCTCCGTCGAGTTGCTCTTAGAGCGTGACTTGCCCTGTCTAGGTCGACGCAGACGCAAGGCCATTTGCGAGCGCTTGCCGCTCTCCGCAACGAATCCGCAAGAGCCACATTCTTCGGAAATGTGGCACGAGTCCATTTTGGATATGGCTGGCTGCAGAGGGTCTGGTCTGCCGTCGCAGCTGCGGGTGTGATGATGGTGAACATGACGCGCTCTCTCGGCCTTGCCTTTAACTGTGGATCCGATTCTTGGGAGCGAGACGGATTTTCTGCGGCTGCGCGGCGCTCCCCTCGGCTTGCGGCCCAGCTGGGGCGTCTTCCAGGTGGACTTGATGGAGTGGTCCATCATGAGGTTGAGCAGGCTCTCCTCGCCCTGCAGGAGCTGGTCTGACAGGAGGCTAACCGACGGATCGCGCGTCTCTCCGGATAGAGACCACTGGCTCAGCATGTTATCTGCCGTGATGTGAACGGACTGAGCCAGCCAGCTGTCGAACAGCGAGCCGTCCAGCGGGAAGGATTTGGAGAAACCTGTGAAAGAGATAGACATTAGACATCATCTGCCGATATACAGTAATGCTTTATATCGCAATAATGAGCATGCATTATATTCAGGGTTTGAATTTAACTTTTTCACTCACCAGCCAATTTGGCAACTAAATTTTTAAGTTACCGGCCATTCATAACTTCTACTAGCCCAATAACATTTTTTTTTTACCAAAATAAACCAACAGCTTGCGGCTGTCCACATTGGATGTGACCAAACGGGAATTGCAATTTGCAAATCACTTGAATATAGGATAGGGCTGCTCAATTATGGCAAAAATCATAATCACGATTATTTTGGTCAATATTGTAATCACGATTATGAGTGGGCCATATAAAGACCAAAACTTTATATGAGTGATTTATTTAAAGATAGCGATATATCAAATACATATTTTCTGTAAATAAGGTTGCTATTGTGCTAAATTTCACAATTCGTAACTACCACAGCAGAATACTAGGGTAACTAATATTAGTAAAAAACAAACAAAATTCCTCAAAAGTATTGAAAATAATTAAACTGTCAGCAATAAAAAAAAAAAGCAAAGGACAAATACAACAGAATAAAAAGATACAAATAATCAAATGTACAATAAAACAGCATAGTCTTCACTGTAAGAATGAAACTTTCTTTGTTTCTTATTTCTTTGTTCCCAGGGAACACACATACTGGTAAAAAAATGTATAGCCTGAATGCACTGTAAGTCGCTTTGGATAAAAGTGTCTGCTAAATGCATAAATTAAATTATTAAATTAAATTAAATTAAATTAAAGCTACAAAAGTCCTTCATTCAAGAGCAGTTACTGTTACACATGTGTTTTCATTCTCACCTCTTTAAGATCATTTATTACATAACCGACGAGGGTTTACGTGAATAATCATTAAGTGCCGCATTTTGACACATATTTGCGTGTATTTGACCGTTTAGGCGCGCACTTCGAGCTAAAAGATGACTTTACATGTCCGTGTTCTGTTCCGTCTCTGATCGCATGTACGTTAAATCCTCCTGAGGAACAGCGCAAGTTTCACGCTTTTAAAAACATGAATAATCTAATCAACTTTAATAAATCAAGCATGTTGCATTTTGCAAAAGTTACATGATTTTACTGATTTGCACGTGAAATTGGGCTTTTGCGGAGGAACGAAAGTAGACCGCTGGAAAGGGGGCGGAATGGGGCGCAATAATCGTTTTATCTCGATTATTGTATTTTCATAATCGTTGGAGGCTGAAATCGAAACTGTATTTCGATTAATTGCACAGCCCTAGTCAGGGATTTGTCGTGTTGCGCCGCATCCAGTCTAGACAACATCTAGGGTTGTCAACTTAAGAAAAGGAGAATACAGGACAGTCGCATATTTTCATATATATATATTTGTGCTGTCAATCGATAAAAAAAATTTAAAAAAATCATTTTTTTTCTGAACTAATCGCGATTAATCCCACCTAGGGTTGCAAAAAGGTGCAAAATTTCGGAAATATTCCAGAAATTTTGGAAACTTTCCAGGATTTTTTTTTTTGGAATATTCCAGGGATTTTTGGAAAGTTTCCGGAAATTTACTGGAAATTTTCCACCCCTTTGCAACCCTAATCCCACCTAACAAACAATTTTTAAATATACTTTTATATTGCAATAATTTCACATTAAATTTTCAAATTAATGTACAAACAACATAAAGACAGTATATTTTTAATATTTGTTTAATGGCATCTTTTTTTATGACTGAAGGCCAGTATCACTGATACCAATACTTCTGATGTCTCTATAAGATTTGCCCAATTTAGGTGACAAAAAGTAATGCAAAAGTAATGCAATGCATTATTTTCCATAAAAAGTAACACAATTAATTACTTTTTTATGGAGTAATGCAATATTGTAATACATTACTTTTAAAACTAACTTTCCCCTGATCTCAGAGAGCAAAAGTCTTTTTTAGCAGATCTGTACATGAAAGCGAACACATCATTCAGTTACTTACCCAGCTGTGTGAATAGAGAGTTGTCATCTGATCTCCATTTGTCTTTCTTTTCTGGACTACTCTTCCTCCTTTCTTTCACTCGTTCCCTGACTCCACTGCGATGAATCTTCTCCCCTCTCCGAGTTTTGTCTATAAAGTGCAGAATATAAAAGAGCATGCAAAATACTTAAAATGAGCAATTAAACATCTTACAGGTGTCAACTACATTTTTTTTTTTTTATATATATTTCAAATTATATTCAGTGCTTCTCAAAAGCTGTCCTGAGACCCTTATTTTGAATGTTTCCCTCATCTAACACCAGTTTCAGATCATCAGCTCATTAGTGGAGACTGTAAGACAGGAGGGCATGCAATATGTGCTGTGTCTATAGCACAGCTTTGTGAAGTACTGAGTTTGAGGGAAAGATCTGCAAACGCAAGATTTTAAACATTTTAAACAGTCCACAAGAGGGCACAAGACATAAATCTAAACCAAACAGCACCTCATTTACTGCATTTATTGTTTACGGCAAAGAACAAACCTGGCCGTTAACAAGTGCATTTCATTTTAAATCATCCTTTAAATTTAGGATTTCATGCAAATTCATTAATTTCAGTCAATTTTACTCAGACTAAAATTGCATCCAATTCAAATCTACAAAATTGTTAGTTGAAAAATTAAATTATTTAATCAATTTAAACATCAACATTGCAGTAACAAAACATGAGAACTGTCCTTGCTGATCTCCTGAATTCATCATGAATACTCTGAAATACAGTATTGTGATTTCTTATTTATTTTAGGTACTCATTCTTTATATTGTAGTGCACTGTTACAGAAAGTGCACATTCTTATTGCAACTTATATCAGTGAGAAACATTTAATTTAGACTTATGCAGATTTTACGGTCATGAAATTTTGTGGGGGAATAATTCGGTCATCAGAATATGTTTGGGAAAAATTTCCAGTTTGAACGGTCACAATCATTGTTTGTAATATTTCAAGATGAGCACTATTCAGACATTATTTTTCAGAAAAACCATACGATCATCAGGCTTTGGAGGAATGTTTGTTTGTTCATCTCTCAATCATCATTGTATTGCATTGCATTATACGTTTTGAAACTACAGAGCTTTGATCAGAAAACTAATCTTCTCATAAGACATTTTTATATGATTTACATTACAAGCTATCAGAGTTTCATCTTAATTTTCGTCCATATAAATATCAGCATCTGCACCAAATTGCATGTTTTTACTCGGTTTAAGTCTAAATGTATTTATTTATACAGGGTTAATTTTCTGAATTAAATGTAACTTTAAATGATCTGGAATTAAAGGCACAATATGTAACAATTTTTTTATTAAAATATCCAAAAACCACTAGAACAGTGTTATATATTTTGCTGACTTGTGTACTTACATTATCCCAAATGTTTCGTAGAACGTTTAAATCCAGATAAATATGCAATTTTAACTAGTGACACGGACCGTGTCTATTGTGTCGCCTGCCAATGACGTCATAACCCCTCGATTTCTGGTTTTGTTTTGTAGAAAACAGGGAAACAACAAAGACACTTGTCTTTAATAAGTTATGCGTTTTAATAGACCGGTGACGACCGCACAGAGTAGCATTATAACAGAACTAAATGTATCTAGTATGATAAAACAGCGCTGCTTTACCCCACATACGCACGACCGGAAGCAGCAGAAGCGGTCGACTGTGGCATAATAAAAGCTCCGCTGCTTTCCAGCCGTGTGTCGCGCTCATTCAGCGCCTTGTTTCGCTTCGACAGCTTTCAGCCTCACCCTGCTTCATTCTACTACGTTAATAAATCATTAGCTCATCATGAACATGATTTCTGCCCGAGTCCCGTCGGATTGCATCAGCTGTGGGGATGAAGACCACAACTCCCATGATTCCACACTCAGTCACGCCGTCATCAAACTACGCCTTTGTTTCTTTGTTTGTTTTGAATACGTGCCTCTAGTGGCGAAAAATTACATATTGTGCCTTTAAAATAGATGAGCTCACTTGGCTCACACAGCCACTTAATATCATGCAAAGCTTCTATACGTCACTGCAGTGAGTTTGAGTGTGGATAGTTGCTCAAATGTGATGTCAAGAGGCTTTGGTTGTAGTGTATCTTGCGTATGGGAAATAAGGTACAGATTAACCTTCAGCTTTCTTGTTGAGGGTCGAGGACCGCGCTGATGAGGCTCGCAGGCCTGGTGGCCGCATGCCAATCTGTGTGTTTTTTTAGGAAGACAGAATGAATATGGGTCTTAACAGCAGATGACAGAAAGCCAGCGAGTAGAGAGAAGTGCTGACTCAGAGATTCAGGAATAATGAACACTGCAACGAGGGATCTGACCGAATGCAGCTCCTTCATACAGCAGTGTGTGAAAAATGGGTCAGCAGCCAGCGACGCTGTACGCTCAAACCAAAACCATAAGGCACGTCAAATGAATGCAGAACACTCTTTTTTTGCTTTAAGCATTAAAAATGAGAGCTATTAGATTTGTTTGATAAACCTAGCAAAACCTAGTTCCAATCATTTCTCCAGATTCCCTGAATCTTTTCACAATATTAAGTATACAGTAGATGGTGAAAGACCTCAATTCTTTGCAATCTTGCATTGAGAAATGTTATTTTTTAACAGCTTGACAATTCTCTCTTTAAGTTTGGCACAAAGTGGTTGCAAAGACTGAGGCTTTGGTAGATGCTCGTTTATTGGTTTGTTTTTTTCTACCCAATCATGATGCCCTAAACTATTACCAAATGCACCTGCTTATTGTGGACTGTTTCAAAACGGTTCAATTTGGATATTCTATTCTATTATCTACATATTATATTTGTATAAACCTTTAATATTTAATGCTATACAACAACAAAACAACACAAATCTGGTAAAAGGCTAGGAGTGACTGCAAACATCATAGACAAAGTATATGAAACTGAAAATGAAACCGATCAAATATTAAGTTTGCACACCTTATTTCACGGACCAATTGTTTAAAATAGAAAAAATAAACTTTTTTGAAGGGTCTATTTTGAACCCTATTTGTGGCTAATGCTGTGAATGAACTACACTTTGGGGCATTGCCAGCTTAGATCATGTGCCATGAGTAAAAACTGGCACTGATCAAAATGGCAAAAGAAAAACACAAAAGATTGCTGCAGAGAGTTTCCATACCTCCAGCCAGGTCCTTCTCTAAGAGCTGGATCTGCAAGCTAAAGATCTTCTCCTGCAGGTTGCATAAAGAGTGTTTGATCTTCTCTCTGCGTGTGACCATGTAGCACAAGTTTCTGACCTGAAAGAAAACACACCATTTACATTTAAATTACGAACTGAAATCACTATGGTTAGGAGTTAGCGTGTTTCCGAGTAGGGCTCTGGTGTAAAACCTGCAGTGATAATGCTCACGTTCCATATGACTCATCATTCTGATCGGTTCCATATGACTGATGTTGCATTCATCACATTTTAGAACCAGATTAAAGTTGACCTGAAATCCAAATTGATTACGTTCTTTCTCAATCTACATTACATCTACAATGAGTTGCCTACAGTGAACCAAAATACAATACAATGAAACAAAATACAATACAAAGTTAATCTTAACTCAACCTAATCATTGACTAACGTTCATAATCAATAATAGATTAATCACTTCCTGTAGATGCACATCATTTTCAGATCAATGTGAATATTCTTGCTTAGCATAAACCTTGAAAAAGAGGTTTACATGATGATGATCCACACTCAGAATCAGAATCAGAATTAGCTTTATTCGCCAAGTGTGCGCAGACACGCAAGGAATTTGTTGTGGTTTTTAAGGTGCTCTTGGGACATGTACAGATTTATGTACAGATTTGTGCATTGTTTCCTCTATATACAGCTGTATAAATAATGAGATATGCATATGTATTTACATAACACTTGAGAAAGAGGCAATAATTAGAGGTGGAGAATGAATTACAGAAATGAATTACAGAACACAGGTAATGATTCATGTGTTAGCCGTTTAAGCTGGAGATGGCAGGATGGGGGAAGAAACTGTTTTTATGCCTAGATGTTCTAGTGCACAGAGATCTGTAGCGTCTGCCTGAGGAGAGAAGTGCAAACAGGTTGTGTCTGGGGTGAGAGGGGTCTGTGATGATGTTGCCTGCTCGTTTCTTCACTCTGGAGTTGTACAAGTCCTGAAGGTTGGGCAGGTGCACACTAATGATCCTTTCTGCTGTCCTAACAGTTCGTTGCAGTCTTCTTACATCTGATTTGCTGGCTGACCCAAACCAGACAGTTATAGAGGAGCACAGAACCGACTCAATAACAGCGGATTAAAACTGTGTCATCTGCACCTGTGGCAGGTTGAACTTTTTCAGTTGACGAAGGAAGTACAACCTCTGCTGAGCCTTTTTCATGATGGAGTCAATGTGAATGTCCCACTTCAGGTCCTGGGAGTTGGTGGTTCCCAGGAACTTGAATGACTCCACTGCAGCCACAGTGCTGTTCGTGATGGTGAGTGGGGGGAGTGCAGGGGGGTTCTCCACAATTTTGAGCATGTTCAGCTCCAGGTTGTTAAGACTGCACCAGACAGTCAGCTGCTCAACCTCCTGTCTGTAAGCAGACTCGTCGCCGTCCTGGATGAGGCCGATGACTGTGGTGTCGTCTGCAAACTTCAGGAGCTTGACAGAGGGGTCTTTAGAGGTGCAGTCATTTGTGTAGAGGGAGAAGTGCAGTGGGGAGAGAACGCAGCCCTGAGGAACTCCAGTGCTGATGGTGCGGCTGTTGGATGTGAGTTTTCCCAGCCTCACTAGCTGCTGCCTGTCTGTGAGAAAGCTGGTGATCCACTGACAGATGGAGGTGGGCACAGAGAGCTGGATCAGTTTATTCAGAAGGGTATCTGGGATGATGGTGTTGAAAGCGGAGCTGAAGTCCACAAATAGGATCCTAGCTTAAGTCACTGGTTTGTCCAGATTCTGCAGGATGAAGTGCAGTTCCATATTGACTGGATCATCCACAGACCTGTTTGCTCGGTAAGCAAACTGCAGGGGGTCCAGCAGGGGTCCAGTAATGTCCTTCAAGTAGGCCAGCACCAGCCTCTCAAATGACTTCATGACCACAGATGTTAAAGCAACAGGTCTGTAGTCATTTAGTTCTGTGATTTTTGGTTTCTTGGGTACAGTGATGATGGTGGAGCGTTTAAAGCAGGAGGGGACTTCACACACCTCCAGTGATCTGTTGAAAATCAATGTGAAGATGGATGATAGCTGGACAGCACAGGCTTTGAGGCAGGCTGGAGAGACACCGTCTGGGCCTTTGGCTTTCCTTATCTTCTGCTTTCTGAAGACTTTGCGTACATTGTCTTCACAGATATTGAGTGCAGGCTGAGAAACAGTAGGGGGGAGGGAGGGGAAGGGTGTTGATGGCTGTGTTGCGAGACGGTCGCCGTGATTTTGCCAAGTAAGACATGTTCCTGGATCAACATCTTTTGTTGATCCTGGATCAACATTACTGTCCAAAAATATAGATTAAACCCAATCCCTACCCCTAAACCTAACCCTACCCATAATTTATTTCTAAAATCAGTGTGAAATGATAGCTGATTAACAAGGGTGTAGAAGCACCTAACCCTGATCGTAAGCCTAAAACAGATATTTCCTGAAAAGTTATCCCTCAATTCTGATTGGTTAATTGGAATGTTGTTCCAGGATCAACAAGGATGTTGATCCAGGAACATGTTGTACTTGGTCAAATCACGGTCACCCTAGATACAAGCACACACAACATGTTGTACTTGGTGAAATCACGGTCACCGTTGTGAGACGGTCAGAGCGGGTGTGGGGTGTCAGACCAGTCTTTTGCTTTTCAAACCTGCAGTAAAATTCGTTGAGATCTTCAGCCAGTTGTTGATTGGCCTCAGTGCTGGGGGATGGGGTCTTGTAACAAGTGATGTCTTTCAGGCCTTTCCACACTGATGTAGAGTCATTACTTGAAAGCTGTTTTTTTAGCTTTTCAGAGTAGTTTAACTTTGCCACTCTTATCTCCCTATTCAGTGTGTATTTGGCCTGTTTGTACAAGTCTTTGTCCCCACTCCTGTAGGCGTCCTCTTTGGCCTGGCGAAGCTGTTTGAGTTTTGCACTGAACCAAGGTTTGTCGTTGTTAAATAAGTCCTGGTGGGAACACACATGTCCTCCCAGAAACTGATGTAGGACGTCACGGTGTCAGTAAGCTCATCCAGATCAGTAGCTCAGCCTCAAAAACACTCCAATCTGCGCAGTCGAAGCAGGCTTGTAAATCCCGCTCTGCTTAATTAGTCCATCTCATTACAGTTTTTACTACAGGCTTAGCAGAATTAAGTTTCTGCTTGTAGGCCGGTAGAAGATGAACTAAACAGTGACCAGAGAGTCCCAGAGCTGCTCGGGGGACAGAGTGATATGCAACCTTCAGAAAAGTATAGCAATGGTCCAGTATATTGCTGTCCCTGGTGGGGCATGTGATGTGCTGTCTGTATTTAGGCAGTTCGCAGGTGAGATTAGCTTTTTTAAAATCACCGAGAACAATAATGAAAGAGTCCGGATAACGCTGCTCTGTGTGTGTGATCTGATCGGCCAACAGTTCTAACGCCACGCTCACTCACGCATCAGGAGGAATGTACACACTCACCAGAATAAACGAGGAGAACTCCCGCGGCGAATAATGAGGCTTACAGTTAATAAAGAGAGCTTCCAAATTTGGGCAGCACATCTTCTTTAAAACTGACACGTCTGTACACCAGCCTTCACTGATATAAAAACAATCCACCGCCTCTCGTTTTCCCCAACGACTCGGTCCGATCTGAACAGCTGGAAGCCCGTTAGATGTAACGTGCTGTCCGGGATGGCTCTGTTCAACCAGGTTTCCGTGAAGCAAAGGGCAGCAGAGTTTAAAAAGTCCTTGTTTGTGCAGGTGAGGAGTTGTAGTTCGTCTGATTTATTTGCTACGGAGCGGAGATTCGCCAGATGAATGCTCGGCAGTGGAGTCCTAAACCCGCGCTCCGGAATTTCACGAGCGCACAGCGTGCTTCCCTCGCTTGCGTCACCTGGAGCGCTTGTATAGATTATAATTAGGGCTGCACGATTAATCGCATGCGATATTTAACCCGCATCTTATCAGTAAAGCTGGTTCTGTAATCAGCGGTAAATCTCCATCACCTGCGGGCTTTCACATTGAGCAGCATTAACTACACAGAGCCGTTGTTCACTGA
>NW_015551045.1:1916991-1924265 GCF_001515605.1 Sinocyclocheilus anshuiensis
TGGAGATTTACCGCTGATTACAGAACCGGCTTTCTGACAAGATGCGCGTTAAATATCGCATGCGATTAATCGTGCAGCCCTAATTATAATAAATATAATAAAAAATAAAATACCTTAATAATAATAAATAAAATACCACAATAATAATAACAATAACTAATAATAATAATAAATAAAATATCTTAATTAAACTTTAATACCTTAACAAAATCTCCAAATATCACTTAAGTGATTGTTTTATACAAACCATAAATGCCTAAAAATCCAACAGTTAATTTAGTGTAATAGCTACATCAATCATCTAAGTTCCCTATTGATACTTCACTCGTACTGCATCTGCTTACGACGCTTTGGGAAAACTAATTTTCTCCGATGACTGAAGCCTTTCAATAACGCAGTGCAACTGCACGGCCATTGGTTCGTGCAGTAACAAAAAAACGAACCAATGGCTCGGCAGCGGTGATGCACGAGCCTATGGCGACGAAGCCCGCCAGAATGGGTGGGGCCATCTGGCTATATAAGCGGGCATTTTGCCATAGGATCCTCAGATTCTTCTCCTTCAGTGATGACTGCAAGATCTTCGCTCTACGAGACTCGAAGCCTGCATGCCGCTGACGGTCACAGCGAGTGCGTTTCATGCTTGGGCGCCGCCCACTCACCGAGACGGAATGTCCTCATTGCGAGGATATGAGTCTCGCCTCTCTGCGCTCACGGGTAGCTTTTCTTTTCAGAGAGAAGAGTGGACGCTCCACTCTCAAACGGTTCAAAAAATCTGGGAGATCTCCGGCAAGGCAGAGGTCGACCTCTTCGCCTCAGAAGACAACTCTCATTGCCCAACTTACTTTTCGAAGGACAGGGATGCGTTGGCCCACGACTGGCCCAGCCTCCTCCTTTACACTTTTCCCCCCCATCGCTCTCATCCCACAGGTAATCAGGCGAATCAGGGAACAGAGACACAAGGTTCTGTTCGTGGCCCTGCTCTGGAGGAACACTGGTTCGCAGAGCTGTATCGGCAGCTCTCGGCAGCCCCGTGGCCCATTCCCCTGAGACGGGACTTCCTTTGGCCTCTCGATGGGAGCCTGTGGACCTCCCCGAGAACGTGCTAAACACAATCTCTCAGGCTAGAGCACCGTCTACAAGACATCTCTATGCCCTTAAATGGTCTGTCTTCTCCTCCTGGTGTGCAGCCCGTGGCACAGACCAAATTTCCTGTGACATATCTCTGATATTGTTCTTCCCACAAGAGCTGTTGGACACGCTCAAGGTCTATGTAGCAGCCATAGCAGCCTCTCACGCTCCTATAGCTGGCTAATCGGTGGGCAGGAACAACTTAGTTGTTCGTTTTCTGAAGGGGTCTAGGAGACTCAACCTGCCTCGCCCCATCACCGTCCCTACATGGGATCTGCCCATGGTGTTGAGGGCTCTGAAGAGCCCTCCCTTTGAGCTGCTACAGTCCATTGACCTTCGTCCCCTGACAATTAAGACCGCTCTGCTACTAGCGTTAGCATCGGAAAAGCGTATGGGAGATCTGCAGGCACTCTCTGTGAGTCCCACCTGCCTCGAATTTGGGCCCAGCGACTCTAAAGTCGTCCTGAAGCCTAGGCATGGTTACATACCTAAAATGCGCTCTACTCCATTCAGAGCACAGGTAATAGAGTTGAGAGTTTATGTTGAGTGTTCTGCCCCATTCAGGCAGTCAGAACAGCTATTTGTATGCTTCGGAGTCCACACCGAGTGTTCTCCGGTCACAAAGTAGAGACTTTCCAAATGGATAATTGATGCTATTACGCTAGCGTACACTTCTTTGGGCCTTCAATGCCCCATGGGAGTAAGAGCCCATTCAACTAGAGGCATCGCCTCTTCCTGGGCTTGGTCTAGCGGTGTGTCCATTGCAGAGATTTGTGCGGCGGCCGTCTGGGCCTCGTCGTCCACATTTGCCAGGTTTTCTAATCTGGACGTCCCGGCCTTACAGGCACGGGTCCTTTCTGACTCAAATTTGCGTTCGCTGCCACTGACACAGAGAGCAAACATGTTTGGGTAAAAAACAGCTTCACAAACAGTCTTTTCAACTACATAGTGTTATTTCTGTCTTACAGTCATTCATATTATCATAGAAATACTGGGATGAAAGTTTATAGTTATTTATAATTTATACAGATATAAACATTGATGTCTATGGTAGCGATCAAAATAAATCAAATCCCCTTATGAAAGTAATTGGCACGTCAAATAACGTTTGTGTCGATTGCATTGTTTCAACACTAGGTAGTGAAAAGTGACTTTTAAAAAATGTGTTTGTCATCAAGAGATTTGTTCAAAACCTTGAATCATCCAGTAATGAAACAAGTGAAGTATTTATGAGCGAGTCATTGAATCATTCATTCAAACTACTTTTTCATAATTTTAATATAAAAAATTGGTGCATTAAATATATTTTAAATACATATATATTACAATTTTTAATAATTCATTCAAATTAATTAAACACTTTTAAATAGACTGCAGCAATTAATATTTTGTCACGCATTATTTTGTTTAATTCAGAATCGTGGGAGAATCGTGATCTCAATTCGAGACAAAAAAAATCGTGATTGTCAATTTATCGTGCAGCTCTATCCTGTTTCTGGATATCCTGTTTCTGTTTTTTTTAATCCTGTTTGAAACAATCATTATTGAGAGCTTGACAGATGAGAACATGTGAGAAAAGGGCAGCTATACTCACCCTCTCGAGATCCTGACGCAAGTGAGTGAAGAGCTTCAGACGGCGATACAAAACGTCCTGCTCCTGCTGGGCGAGATTGTCCACCTCGTCCCTCTTGAGGGCCACCAGCGGCTGGTTAAAGTTGGCCTTTCGTCGCAGCTTCCAGTACTGGAAGAGGAAGTCCACGTGAACGTCTGGCAGAGAAAGGCTTTCTGCGACATCCTTGGGGTCCACGAATCTGTAAAACTCATTTTCAAGCTCTTGCAGCTTCTGCTTGCGTTGGCTGGCTTTCTCCTGTTCTGCTTGGCCCTGCTTCGAACGATCCAAATGCGTCCCCGACAGATCGGAACCAGCATGTCGCGTTTCGGGTCTGTCCACATTCCCGCTGTTGTTTGAGCGCGAGACGCTGCTGTGCTCTAGACAGTAGGATTTGAAGCGCACCTCGTCGTTCTCTGCCAGAGTGGTGCACATCTCTAGTCCGTGGTCAAACGCACAGGTCACGTGGAAGGCCACGATGCAGGATGGCATGGAGCACTGTGTAAGCAAAACGGCATGTTTAGAGTGCTGGTTCACATTGTCATCAGCAGGGACCAGTTGTTCAAAAGGTTTAATCTGGATCAGAATGATCTGGATTTGGAAATCCCATATTTTGCTATCCAGGATCAGGTAACCCATCTTACTTTTGTGCCGGTTTTTCAAAGCAAAATTGTGACCCTGGAGCACAAAACCAGTCTTAAGTCGCTGGGGTATATTTGTAACAATAGCCAAAAATACATTGTATGGGTCAAAATTATTGATTTTTCTTTTATGCCAAAAATAATTAGTATATTAACTAAAATGCATTTTGCCATGAAGATATTTTGTAAATTTCCCACCGTAAATATATGAAAACGTCATTTTTGATTAGTAATATGCATTGCTAAGAACTTCATTTGGACAACTTTAAAGGCGATTTTCTCAATATTTTGATGTTTTTGCACCCTCAGATTCCAGATTTTCAAATAGTTGTATCTCAGCCAAATATTTACCCTTATGACTGTTTTTGTGGTCAAGGGTCACAATTGGATTGGATCACCCTAATCCAGATACACACTTTTTCAGATTTTTCAAGAAACGTTTCAAGAAACGTCGAATTAAATATGATATTTTTGTTTGATATTGACAGCTGTTTGGGGATTCGGGGATATATTACATGTTACAAATGTTGTATTTTTTTAGACCAGTTTTAAAGTTTCATTACATTTTTGTTCCTGAAATCCACCGTTCTGCTGGGATAAGAATAATCCAGTTTATTTGGAACAAAAGTATCTTACTAAAACATTTTGAACCACACAAACTGAGGATTTAATCCAGTTCAAAACCAAGATTTGATTTTGTGATCTTATCCGAATTCAGAATCCTTTTTTTATTTTGAACAACCCGTTTTCAAGATCTGATCCAATCCGATGGCTAAAATCCGATCAGATTACTTTTGAACAACTGGCCCCAGAGCTGGGTAGTAACTGATTACATGTAATCTGGATTACGTAATCAGACTCCAAAAATTAAGTACTCGTAGTTAGATTACATTACATTTTAAAATAACTGTAATCAGACTAGTCTCTTTTTATTGATTACATGATTACATATTATTCACACAACAGCAATAAATTATTCATTATTTATTGATTCTCCCTAATTCTTCTTTTCATCTGTTAAATTGTCCTTTTTAGATAGCCTACGAGTTTTCCAGTCTTCCAGTTTTGTGGACATTTCACACAAAGACCAGAGAGGCCACACAGCATTTGACCACTGGTTTTACAAAAATCTTTTCAATTTCAAGAAGTGTTTTCTCAACACTTCAACAATGATTCTACTGATGAACACATTCATTATATTTGAATCATCACTCAATTTAACCATGTATTACAATGTCTTTGGAAGGTTTTTGTCTTTCAAACGGTTTTAAAATGATTATTTCTATGATGTTATTAAATATTAGCATTTCATTAAATTCACAAACCCCCTGCAGTTCCTTCACAAACTCCAGTTTGGGAAACCCTGACATAATGTAATGTTTAATGCACTTCATGTTGTTAATAACAACAAATGGAATATATTTTCATTGCATTGTTGGCTGTTTTCCATGCAGTAACAACGAACAGGGATAGAAGCTTTTGAGCTTCAAAAAGGATGCAAAAGCTCCATACAAATATCATAATAGTACAACTTGCAATACTCTTCCATAAGACTCGAGTCAAATGACCATTTTCTCGTTATTCACAAAAAAAATTGTGACATCCACCCTAGCTGTCAAAGTAACATCATCCATGAATTCATGATCGAATGAAAGTAGTTCCTGTTCATAAATCTAGTCTGAATGATATGTTCATGAATCTCTAGTTCAGCTCACCAACTCAATATTTTGCTGATTTTCAGTCAGTAATGAAATCTATTACGTAACTTTGTATAGACCGCTTCTATGATACTTTTATGGTGCTCTTGTGTCCTTTTTGAAGCTGGAAAGCATCAGTTGCCATTCATTGTAACTGCATGGAAAGGAGCGTCCAACACAGTCTTCACAATTTCTTCTTTTGTGCTCCACTAAAAAATATACTTGTCTGAAACAACATGTGGATGAATTAGATTTGCATTGTTGCATTCATTATTCCTTTGCTAGCTCTTTATATAATCCTGGATATACAAGTACGTGTAACTATACCAACCTACATACAGTATACTCATATGTACCATACAGCAAATCCCAACTACTTGATTTCTTGCAATATAATCTGCTATATGCAACTAAAAAGCATGCAGATATTATAAACATGAACATCAAGATGTTCTGTAAAGCTGCTTTGAAATAATGCGTATTGTAAATAATAGATTTTGACTAGACTTCATAAAGCATCCCATCCTTTCTTACTTTGAAAGGAAACTACATGAAAGCTTACTCTGCTCTTTAAATGTGTCAAGTGTTCAAAAGCAGCATGTCTCTCACCTGTATACATGTGCCTGTGTGTTCACGGCACAGGCCACAGGACAAGGCCCAGCGACTGGCTGGGATGCGAACAAGTTCAAATTTCCGGCTGAAAAGCTTTCCTTTCAATCACACGACGAGACAAAGAGAGCCGAGGAAATATTTCAACTAGAATTCATCCATTATTGCACGCTAATTACAAGTTTCCTCCGTCAAAGGCAAAGCACCTTGCAGATGAATAAGTGTGAATGAGTTCTGTAGCGTTTAGGGCATGATTTCCTTTGCGCTTTTACTGCTTTATTGCATCTTTTATCAAGCTAAATTAACTCCAAAGTTCATTTCAACTCAACTATGTCTGAACAAATCATCAAAATCAATACTGGAAATAATAACCAATGAATTTCATGAATGCACTGCGGCACGGAGAGCGTACATCAGCTTACAATAGAGAATAATGCATTTCTACTGGAAAAGTATGCTGGAGTGTATTATATCTACAGCAAAAAAATTGTGTTACTGCAGAACATTCTGTTTTTCCTTATTATAATTCAGAGATTTATAATGCCCTGATGCTTCCAAATGTTGTGTTCCTTTTAAAGCTGCAATGAATTACAATAATGCAATATTTTATTCGCCCCGAAAGTTTCAAACATTTGATTTCCATTGGTCGTACAAACCAAAAACAATGCTGTTACAGTCTCAAACAAAACGTCAGTGTCACTACTGATGCAGAAATGACACGCCGCACCTTTAAGACTTCAAAAACAAAATCTAATCTTGTTTAAAACAAGCTGGATAACTGCAGAAGAAACCATCAAAACAACCACAGCCAGAAACTGTATGCAAAACCTGAAGATTGTAGGTTTCTACAAAAACGGGAACTCTTTACATCCAAACACAACTTCGATCTACTTAGAGGGATTTAGATGATACTGTATGTGGGAGTGAGAGGAGTTACGTAAAACATGACCAGCTCCATCATTTCAGACGTTTTGAGTTTTTGCACTGAATGAAAAAAACGAGTTCATACCATATGATGTAAATTAGGGATGTAATGATTCACTCAACTCACGATGCGATGAGTTTTCCTCACGATTTTTTAAAAATAATTTGATTTAGGACAAATTATAAATGGTGTCCTTTTATTATTCCTCATAAAAAAAATACTGCACTTTTCTTTGTGAAATTGAAATATGTGAAATAACAAAACTAAATTGAAATTTTAAAACAAATCCCAAATCAAATAATACAAACGAAAGTGTCACGAATCCTGTCCATGGACTTCCGTTCAATCACCACCAGAGGTCACCCTTTCATTACATTGACTCTCGCACAACACAAACTGTTGCATGTCATCCCGGACTACATATCCCATCAGCCATTGCACTGATTGCACACAGCACTGATTGCACACTGTTTTCTCGGTTTCTGATCTTTGCCTGTTTTCCTGGATCTATCCCTCTCGTCTCGCCCCTGTTATTCTGTCTGCCGATCGTTGACCTACGCTAGCCCTAGGACTATTCTTGTGTTTTGCCCACCATATACCTGTTTGCCATTGTTTGACCCTGCCTGTTTACCACGTCTCTTTAATAAAGCCTGCAGATGGATCCA
>NW_015551045.1:1924591-1927945 GCF_001515605.1 Sinocyclocheilus anshuiensis
TCAGCCCCGTTACAGAAAGAAATCATTTCATATAAACAAACTAAGGCTTTGCCTGTGCTCTTTCCATTTAAAATTAGTCAACCACTTAATTTTAATCACAATCACAACAAAGATGCTGCATACATGCAACAAGAGCCGTTTCTGATTGAAATTAGATTGTATAATTTCAAAATCTGAAGCAGAACAGATTAGTCTGACTTAAGATTTGTGAAACTATACTACATGAAACATATCTGAATGAAACCGAAACAGCAGATGAGCTGAATGAGACGCAAATTCACTCTCTGCCAGCAGGTGGCGCTTATGGAACAGCAGCGATGCTGTAAACAAAGCAGCGCTGCACTTATAAATACTTCAATATGCATTTTACAGAGGCAAGATGAAAATAAAATACCATCTAAACTTTTCTGAAGTCAGTCAGTTCTCCTCAGAGGACTCACCCCTAATTGTGTCGCAATTCGTTTAATATCTCAACCGACTCAACCGTTTTTATCGATTTCAACCGGCTCGACGTGCATCGTTACATCCCGAATTGGCACCAATATTCTCAATGATCTACTTAAGCTTACGATACTTTTGGGAAAGCCTAGATCAATAAATCAACTGAACCAATTAATAAATCAATTACATTTCCATGGGTAATCTCATGTCTAGACTAGGGCAGTGCAATTAATCGCATGCGATTGTCATGTGCATCTCGTCAGTAAAGCCGGTTCCGTGATTAGTAGTAAATCACCTCAGGTGGCGCTTATGGAACAGCAGCGATGCGCTTATAAATGCTACTTTAAGTAAGGAATAATTGACGACGGGCAAAAAAAGTAAGAGTTGAGATTGAGATTTCTGTAACATTACACACTATACCATTCAAAAGCTTGGAGTCAGCATAATTTTTTTTTTGGGGGGGGAAAGAAAGTATAGAAATTAATACTTTTATTTAGCAAGGATGCTTTAAATTGATCAAAAGTGATGATAAAGACATGCATAATGTTACAAAAGATTTCCATTTCAAAAAATGCTGTTCTACTGAACTTTCTATTCATCGAAGAAACCTGAAAAATTCTACTCGGCTGTTTTCAACATAATAATAATAATAAATGTTTTTGAGCAGCAAATCAGACTATTAGAATGATTTCTGAAGGATCATATGACTGGAGTAATGATGCTAAAAATCCAGCTTTGAAATCACAGGAATAAATTACATTTTAAAATACACTCAAATAGAAAAGTTATTTTAAATAGTAAAAAATATTTTTACTGTACTTTGGATCAAATAAATGCAGGCTTGGTGAGCAGAAAAGACGTCTTTCAAAAACATTAAAAACCTTACTGTTCAAAAACTTTTGACTGCTAGTGTAATTAAAAATGTTTTAGGAAAATTATTAGGGAGAGCAAATGCAAACGAGTATGTAATCATGCTGTCCACAGTCTACAGCACAAACATGCATGCTGTTCTTTTTAAATGTGCATCTCATCACACATTAGACCAGGTGCATGTGTCTCAAATGCAAGCCGGCGTTTATATATGTGACCCTGGAGCACAAAACCGGTCTTAAGTCGCTGGGGTATAATTGTAGCAATAGCCAACAATACATTGTATGGGTCAAAATTATAGATTTTTCTTTTATGCCAAAAATCATTAGGATATTAAGTAAAGATCATGTTCCATGAAAATATTTTGTAAATTTTCTACTGTAAATATATCAAAACTTAATTTTTGATTAGTAATATGCATTGCTAAGAACTTCATTTGGACAACTTTAAAGATGATTTTCTCAATATTTCGATTTTTTTGCACCCTCACATTCCAGATTTTCAAATAGTTGTATCTCAGCCAAATATTGTCCTATCCTAGCAAACCATACATCAATGGAAAGCTTATTTATTCAGCTTTCAGATTATGCATAAATCTCAATTTCATCAAATTAACCCTTATTATTTTGTGGTCCATGGTCACATATTTTGTCTAAATCCCATGTTATAAAAGACGAAGTGTTATGCAGGCTATTTAAGACAATATTGGATCAATGGATCAGCTTTCAGATGATGTATAAATCTCAATTTCGAAAAATTGACCCTTTGGTTTTGTGGTCCAGGGTCACATATGATTAAAACTGATTAATTTAATGTGCACGCTGCCATTTCATGTAAAACGTTTTTAAAAAGTGAGCCACAAAGTTGTAGTTTCCGTTCATACTTGAATGCAGGATTTTCAGCCATTGCCTCTTTAGTCAGAAACAGAACATTTTTCGAAAGCTGATATTTTGGTGCGCTCCTAAAATTGAACACTCCCAGACTGACTTCCAATACCTCAGGGATCCATAAGGCACAGCTGACGTGGACCCACTTGGTTCCACTGCGAGTGGGTTTCAGAGCTCCTCCTCTCCTGGGACAAAGCAGACATTTGGGCTGCACTCCGAGGGCACAGATTCGGCACAGCCAGTTACCCTGCGGCACCTTCAAGATCCCGTAACACGCCTGCAGGAGGAACAAAAACATGCTTTCTGTCAACACAACCAATAATCTTCACAAATCAGAACGGTTACATAATCAGAATGATCAGTTTCTGTTGATAATCTAATCGTCAGAGATGCAAACAGGTAAGGGGGGAAAAAAGGTGAGAACATTGTGCGGATCGGAGGCATGTTTCACATGGGACTTCTTTTGAAGATATTTGCTTTACATGCTCTTTTGTTACTTTAAGGTTTTTTTATATTTGTATTACCTTATATGTCCAAAACCATTATTTTTCACACACACACAAAAAATTACATCTTGTTGCAAAATTTTACAAAAATCAAGATATTTCAATATATGTGACCCTGGAGCACAAAAGCAGCCTTAAGTCGCTGGGGTATATTTGTAGCAATAGCCAACAATATTATGGGTCAATGGGTCAAAATTATACATTTTTCTTTTATGCCAAAAATCATTAGGATATTAAGTAAAGATCATGTTCCATGAAGATATTTTGTAAGTTTCCTACCGTAAATACATCAAAACTTATTTTTTGATTGGTAATATGCATCGCTAAGAACTTCATTTGGACAACTTTAAAGGCGATTTTCTCAATATTTTGATTTATTTTGCACCCTCAGATTCCAGATTTTAAAATAGTTGTGTCTCGGCCAAATATTGTCATATCCTAACAAACCATACATCAATGGAAAGATTATTTCAGATTTCAGCTTTCAGATGATGCATAAATCTCAATTTCATAAAATTAACCCTTATGACTAGTTTTGTGGTCCAGGGCAATGTTCAAACTATACAGTGGACTTTGGGGGCTTACAATGTCTTACAAAGATACATAACAGCTACAAGTGTATGCACTACTTGCTTTATGCAAGCGCTATC
>NW_015551045.1:1928041-1951628 GCF_001515605.1 Sinocyclocheilus anshuiensis
ATATTTTTTGAGACCCCCCAAAATTTCACAAATCACGTTTTCAGGGGAGCCCATGTCTTATTAAGGGGAGCCGAGCTCTCCCTAGCTCCCCCGTAGTTCGCACCCTGGTCCAGGGTCACATATTTGGTCAAAATCCCATGTTATAAAAGACGAAGTGTTATGCAGGCTATTTAAGACAATATTGGCTGACTAGACGGCAATGCTGACCAAATTAGAAAACATTATTATAAGCTTACCGTTGTGAATCGCGGTAAAGTAAGGCAATAGTTTTGAACACTGGCTGGTTATGTACTTGCTCAAATATTGATTACAGATCATTTTTAACCAAAGAAAGTTACAGACTGCAGCTTTAAGTAAAAAAACGATAAAGTTTGCAAATTTTCTTCATTTGAATCAGCGAGTTGTTTACTGGAGACTCGCTCTAACCGGATCATTTGAATCAGTTTGTACTGGAGAGAAAAGAAGCAGCACATTGATCTGCCAGCCGCGGGTATTTCATGCCGAGAACTCTGCTCATATTTTATGCATAATGATGCACTTAAAAGTTAACGACCAAACGGATGTTTATAAAAGTTTACATTGCTGTTGCAGATTAAATATAACACAGTTAACATTAAATAAATATTTTTTACCAGGTTAAATGTTGAATATTAGTAACTCAAACCCCTTTTTCGAAACCTCTCTACCTAACCGTCGGTCGCGCACATCCGCCATGTTTGTAGTTTTTAACACGTTTTATTCGTGTTTGTAGTTCTGGACAGAATCCTTCACCAAAGCGCAGTGGATTGTGGGCAATATTATCCATTAAAGCAGTGGTCACCAACGTTTTTAGGCCCAAGATCCCTGACCTCGGCCTTTATGAAAGACAAGATCTACCTATTGAAGAATTGATAGAAAAAGACATCCCAGATTGTACTTCAAATTTGAGGCCTTGGGACAGTGATAAAGATCTACCAGTCGATCGCGATCCACGTGTTGGCGACCACTGCATTAGAGTGTGCACGGATCCACACTTCAAAAATCGACTTGAAATAGTAGACCATCCGGGGAGCTTTGGCATACTCTTTTCAACATACTATGCTTTGGAACACACTTATTCTAATCTCACATACTATTTAGGATGGATAGGATGAACATTGAGACGCAGGGAGTGAGTTGTTTACTGAAGATTTGCTCTGACCGGATCATTTGAATCAGCGAGTTGTTTACAGGAGAACAGCTGCAATCCAATCAGTCCAATTAGCGAATGAATCGCTCGGTGTGATTTGCGAACCAATTTAACAGGTTCATTAAAAAGAATCAGCCCGTTCAAGAATCGGACACTCTGTTGAAGTACAGATCCTTGAATAATGTACTTAAGTACAGTAACGAAGTTACAAAAATACTTCGTTACTGTCCCGCACATCCTTTGTAGTAGTAATATATTACGTGTTATGTTGTAAAGCTTAATCATTTAAACAACACAAAAACTTAATTAAATATCTTACTTCCGGGGATTTTCAACAAGTTGGAGGTTATCCCAACTTTAAGAAGTTATTCACGATATTTTCAGGAATGAGTTTGTATTCTAACAATCTCAAGAACAAAACTAAAGCATTTTTAAGAAATGAAGAGTTCATTTGCAAAAACGGATAACTTAAGATGCTCATAACTCATATTCTCAGAAATCATGTTTTTGACTAGGTTAAAAAAATAACTTTAAAAAAATCAGCTAACTAACACAATAAAACATGATAACATAATAATATTCTCAGAAATCATGTTTTTGACTAGGTTAAAAAAATAACTTAAAAAAAATCAGCTAACTAACACAATAAAACATGATAACATAATAAAAAACATGATTTTTGAACATTTAAAAAAACGGAGTTATCTGTTTTTGCAAATAAACTCTTCAAATGTTTTTAGGACTACAAATTATTCCTAACTTTACTCTTAAATTAGAAAATAAGAAGAAAATAGCAGTTATGAAGAATTTTATTCTTACGAATGTTTCGTGAATCCGGCCCCTGGTGTTTCACTGCATTCATGCACACAATGGACACGTCTGCGATTCATTACAGAGCTCAGACCCCAATACAATCTGGATTGTTTTTGGATTAGATACCTGATGCACACAAACGTTGCACTTGTCGCAGAAGACCATCTCGTTGCCGTCCTCCCCCTCAGGTGAGCGGCACACGTCACAAACCACGTCCTCGTCGTATTCGATGCCCAGACCCTCCTCGGTCTCGATGGCCTGCTGCATGTTCTGCTGACACCTGTTCTCCAGCTCCACCACGACCTGCTCCATGGTGAGCTCGTCCAGCTCTGGAAGTGCTGAGACACACAAAGGAAACTGACTTGTATTTGTATAGTAGGGCCCTATGATTTCCGTGATGTGGAAAACATGGAGGGAATCACAAAATCACAGTCATAAAAATGGCATTTACTGTATAATGCAGAATGGCATGGAATTTGTCAAATTTTGAATGAGTAAATCAAAAGTAGGTCAGCACACTTAAATCAAATGGCGATATGGACTAGTGTCTTTGAATATTAAAATGCAAAATGGCAACTCGTCAAAATAAGAATTCGGTTTAACTTGAAGAAATTGTGACAGAAATATATTAATACTGTACAGTAGAATGTACGTCTTGCTACTACTAATTAAATTATTATTAAAACTTTTGTTTTTAATAAATAATCACACAAATTTTATTACGTTTTAAACAAATTTAGCAGTAAAGCTCTGTTATGCAGCACTTTATTTGAGAGGTTTGTTTAATTTAACTTTGTTTAATATTTTATGCCATCATTTGATTATCAGAAAAATTAAATAACACAATTTCTGGGGGGGGGGGCGGTAAAAAAATATGGAAAAAATAGGGGGGGCGGTAAAATAATATGGAAAACATAGAATTTTGTTAAATAAATAAATACATACAACTGAATTTGAGAAGAAAAAAAAAGTATTTCATTGGGCTGTAAAGAAAATTTATTTTTGTTAAACTATTCATAAATTACTCTTAACTTTTAATGATTTCAATTAATTAGACATGCTTTTGATTAATACAATTTAATTTAACCATTAAAACAGAGTCCAGAAAAATTAAAATGTGAAACAAAAAAAATGGGAAAATAAATTAAACCCTAAAAAAGTTTTTTTATGAAAATAAATAAGATTTCATAGGGCCCTACTTGATGAACGAGTAGGGCTGGGTATCGATTCAGATATCCCGATTCGATTCGATTCGATTTCGATTCGCAAGCTCTCGATTCGATTCTGGATATTTTTTTATTACATTCATTGAATATAGTTTTAATACAAATGCTATTAATATTTCTAAAAAATGAACAGTAAACATCAGTTTACAAATAGTGAATTAATAAAAAGAAATTAAGAACCACATGCCTGTATTTTAAACCTATTCTTTTTTTTTTTTGTATAGGGTCCTTTTTAAACAATAGTAGGGCCCTATAAAATGTTCTTAATTTTTCTGGTAATCAGATGAAGGCATAAAACATTCATTTAATTTATAATGAAAATTAAACCCTTTTATTTTTTTGGCAAACAAAGTGCTGCACAACAGAGGTTTACTGTTAAAATTAAAAATAAAACAGATGTGATTATTCCTTTAAAAATAAAGATTTATTAATATTTATTAGCAGTAGTAGCATTGAGTCTTAAGTCTGCTAAATAGTAATATATTCTGACAGTTTAACGTTAAACTAAACTTTTATTTTGACGGGTTGCCGTGAAGAACTTGCAGCTGCTGTGAATGTGATAATGACGGTAGTTTTCTCAAATGAAACGGTAAAATGCTAATGAAGTGACTCTCAGAGCACTGCTTCAATATCAAATGCTTCCGCAGATTTATAGTATTACTGTAGCATTTCACCTGAGCATTGCGAATCACGCGTATGGCCATGATAAGCGCTGAATGAATGACAGGCTTTCTGTTGTAACATCGCGCAAGGTAAATAAGGGTGACATCTAGTGGAGAAGACTAATGATAAGATTCACGTTAATCATATCTTGTTTTAAATGTGTGCTGAAATAAATCCCGGAAAAGATCGATTCGCGGCTTTTGAGAATCAATATCGAATCGATGTCATTTAAAAAAAACGATTAATCGAAAAATCTATTTTTTTTTTTGCCCAGCCCTATGAACGAGAGAAGAGGGATGAAAGTCTGACATATCATAACTTCTGCTCAAACGTTATAGAAATTACATTTACATCTGGGCTCGGCGCTTAATTATTTCTAGGGGAAAAAAACTCAGAATTGCGAGAAAAAAGTTGCAATTACATTTTTTTTTTTTTATTCCATACGTTTAAAATCAAACTAAAAACAGAAAATACAAAAATAAAAACTAATTTTAAATATTAATAAAAACTATAATAGTATCTCAATGATACAAAAATAACACCAATAGCTCAACAAAACATTACTAATTTAACTAAATAAAAAAAAATACAACTTCAACTCTATTATTGGCCTGTTTGCTATAACAAACTTGAATCATCAAAGAAACATGAGTCAGACAGCTGATCTTACCTAGTTGTCTGAATTCAGCATTAACCAGTTCAAGCCAGGACACATCCAGATCATCAAGATTGTAACAACTCAATGGCTCAGTGAGACCATGTGACTCTCCAAAGCCAAACTCTGACTGGCCCCTGGTTTGGATCGCTGAAAAGAACGGGATTCGATTGACCTCCGGAAGCATCCTGGGAAAAAAATTGCACACTTGAATGACCACAAAACTCATTTTTCATGCATCAAGTATTCAAAGGAATGTTTCAGCTTCAAGTAAAGCTCAATGGACAGGATTTGTCTCATAATGTTGATAGCCAGAGGAAATCATTGCAACTTGTCCTTTGTGCAGTGACTTATGATCTGTGTCGATGCACGCTGAAATCAGTCATGTTTTCTGATCAGATGGTTCTTTCCTCAATTCATGTAACCGGTTGAAGATGAAACTCTTGTTATAGTGAAACCGATATTAAAATATTGAAACCGATATTGAAACCGATATGACCGATATTACAGCACAAATGCAACGTGGCCCACTGTGGTTTCAATGCGCATTTCGGACTTTGTTGATACCTGCATTTAGTGCTGTTCATTTGAGATCTGAATACCAGATGTAAATGATGCACTGCCATACCTTCATCAATAATTCTGAATTCATTTATGTCGTGCAGTGCATATTCAATACACAACCTCACTTACTGACAGGCAGCTGCTGCTAAAGCAAAGGCATGTGAGCAATTCACTAATAATTAGAAATGAACATAAATACAGTCAGTTCCTAACTAAATCATGTAACAAAATTAAATACTTAAAGCATTACAGCAGGTATTACTTTGGAAAATGAAATTGGTATTGAGAATCAAATGTCAATAGTATTGATAGCGGCTTCTGGGATATTGGTATTGTGATGACACTAACTCCTAGTATGAGCTGATGAAGGAAAACAAAACCTAAAAAGCAAGAATGAATGAATGAATGAACAAATGAACGAACGAACGAAGCTATTAATTCTGAACACCAAGCTGGTTCATCAAGCACAACCCATGAATGACAGAGACAGCAGATGGATGTTGAAATGTGAAATACTGAGAGATCCAAATGTGATTTCCATGTCTTTATTACTTTTGTAAAATTAGTTTAATAATAGTAATACATCAATATGGGTCATGCACTGAGAAATTACATTTTCCCTAAACTTTTGACATATAAGAGAACACTGTAAAAACTAGAGATGCGCGATATTGGATTTTTGATAACCAAATATCCGAAATGATGCTATTTTTCAACTCATTTTTGCTGATATGGACATATTTTCTTTTGTTTGGAAACAACACCAAGTCTCTCCTGAGCAGAGATTATAAACAAATTATTTTTATTTTGGTTCATTTCGAGCAAAAACTTACCCTAAACTTAGTAAACAACAAAATTTATTTAGAACTAAATAAACAACAATCAAGTTTGTTTTATAATGAAAGTACATTGAAAGCTGTGCAACATACTCCCATTCTCATTATGTCACTGAAGTGCACATCATTTTTTGGCATAAGCTTTTCTTGAGCATCTATTCTTGTACGGGTAAGAGTTGCTCACTTCACAGAGACATATGCGACCCTGGACCACAAAACCAGTCATAAGGGTCAATTTTTTTAAATTTCCATTGATGTATGGTTTGTTATGATAGGACAATATTTGGCCGAGATACAGCTATTTGAAAATATGGAATCTGAGGGTGCAAAAAAATCAAAATATTGAGAAAATCGCCTTTAAAGTTGTCCAAATGAAGTTCTTAGCAATGCATATTACTAATAAAAAATGAAGGTTTGATATATTTATGGTAGGAAATTTACAAAATATCTTCATGGAACATGATCTTTATTTAATATCCTAATGATTTTTGGCATAAAAGAAAAATGGATAATTTTGACCCATACAATGTATTGTTGGCTATTGCTACAAATATACCCCAGCAACTTAACACTGCTTTTGTGCTCCAGGGTCACATATTATGGTGCAACACTGTTTGCAAATTCATTCTGAAATCTGAAAAAGGCATTTTTTTCTCACTGCATTTCTACTTGGGAAACACATCAGTCTAGATCATGCCTGTAATTTACTGTGACTCTCACCTGACTACAGGCTCGGGAATGGCTTCCACATTGGCTGGCACCTGAACACCCTTCTCCCATTCCTGCCTCCAGGGGTCGGATAGGAAATAAAACTCCTCTGGGCTCAGTTGTGCTGAATCAGGCAACTTCATGGCTGTAATAAAATCGGTCCGAAACACCTGAAAGAACAGAACATTGGCAACATTCAACAAGAAACAATCCCTTCTCGCTCTGGTGACATTTTCACTGGCGCCGAGGCAAGAATTAAATACTTTGCCATGTTTTAGAAAGCAATTTTTGTGCCAGAAAGCAAAATATATGAAATACGAAACACTCAAATATGAATGAACACATAATATGAAATATTAAGATGTCATCACAGAAGACAATCATACAAACAACTGCTGTTAAAAGTTAAATTGTAAAACGTTAAAATTTCTGAGCGGGTGACTTGCCAAGAAAAACACCGTAGGGTGTTACGTGAGTTTATCCAGTGGTGTGTGAAAAGTCAGTGCTGTAAGCACAGTGCAAATGTGGTTTTAAATCAGACACATATTTAATATGTAAACATCTGCAGTGTTGGGGGTAATGCATTACAAGTAACACAAGTAACGTAATCAGATTACTTTTTTTCACGTAACTAGTAAAGTAACACATTACTTTTTAACTTACAAGAAAATATCTGAGATACTTTTTCAAATAAGTAAGTGACATGTATTGACTGACCGCTCTCCTGTCCTCATGTTGAGAGAAATCAGGAGTAAGTGCAGAGGCATTGTGTGAACATGATCTTACTGTAGTTCTAGACTAGATGTGAACATGCATTTACTCATCTCACTGCACAAAAACAGATTCAGGATTCCTCAAAATGAATTAAAAAAATGAAATGCAAAACTTATGTATTTAATCCCATTTTATTAACAAATGTCTTTGCTGCTGGCCTTTGATGATCCAATGCAACCATACTCATAAGCAAAAATTGACTTCAGATAAACATAACATTTGGGTTTCTTTCTTTTTAAAAAAAAAAAAAAAAAAGTGTTGAGCTTACTGAAGAGTGTTCTTGCGTCCTATTCTTCATGCAATACAGAATGGCATGAGCTGCGTCCTCTACTGTACACACGTGAATTTTCATTTTCTACAGCCTGACATGTTTTCATTTCACTTTTGTTGTGAAAGGGCTTTTACATTTGCCAGAAATATAACTTTTTTTACATTAAAAACAAATAAGCAAGCCCAGCCCAGATAAGAAAATGTAACGCAAAAGTAACGTAACTTTACTTTCCATAAAAAGTAACACAACTAGTTACTTTTTTTAGGGAGTAAAGCAATATTGTAATGCATTAGACCGACTTTTAAAAATAAATTTCCCCAACACTGGACAGCTGACCTTCAGCTAAACGCATATCTGATTCCCATTGGAAACAAACCCAAGCCATCACAAGACGAAGGAGACACATTTATCTACAAAGCTAACTTTTCTTAATGTCGTGTTATGAAGCAGACTCAGAGCTTCAGTCTATATAGAAACGCCACACAGATCCACATGCACCGTCTCTTTCTCAAATTCATTCAAAACAATCGTGTTTTAAATGAATGTAAATAGGCGGGACCAAAAATTGGATCTGAAAATATCAAGAAATTACATTTTGATTAAAGATCACAAAGTTAGAAAAATTACAACTACTACAAGTATTATCAACTAACTGTACAATCACATAAATCATACAATATTGCAGCAATTCTTAATGGCTTAATTGTTTATATCGTCGTCAAATGTAAACTATCCTATCGCCCAGCTCTAAATTGCTAAATGATAAATAAATTAATAAATAAATAAATAAATTGATTCCGTCTCATGCGCTGGGGTGTGCACAATTAGTATACAACTAATTGTTGTTTTAATGATGTGTGAGCTGACATTATCAAGTATGCATGAGTACATGCAAAAAACAAACAAAAACACGTCTTTAAATCACTGACTGCGTGATGAAGCCTATTAGAATGCAGTTTGAATGGCCCTATATTTCAAGTTACGAAAGAAAAAAATATCCCTGTATGGGTTTTGTTTTTTATATTTATGATATAGTAAGATACAGCAATAGCACACAAGCAAGAGTGCTGTTTTCCCGAATATCAGCGTGTGAGCGCAATCGTGAATGTTGTACTGATTTCATACAGCAGTTCACCAAACGAGAAGTTAATGTTGAGTGAGCTACATTTTAGACACAATATTGTCTGTTTTTATTGTTTCACCAGTGAAAATAGTTCCAAACAAAGCTGGATTAGAACGTTTGTGCATTTCAGCACAACACTACAGTGTTACATTCCTGAATGAATTTGTTTTTGAATCATTTGAGTCAGTGATTCAATGATCCATTCATAAAGACAGTCACTTGCTTCATTTCAGTGAATTAATCTTTTGAATGAGTGATTCAATAAATCACTCATTAAGACAAGGACTTGCCGCCACCTACTGGTGGTTTTAGTGTGATATTTATTTATCCATGAAAGGCCTAAATCAGTCAAAGTACCAGCACAAAAAACACACTCGGCAAAATATTGTTTAATTATCATTATCTTAAAAAATAAAAAAATATTGAGATATAATTTTTTCCTGAATATCGCACACCCCTACCATCCACCCAGTTCAATAATGCATTGTTTATTTTTTATTTCTTACTAAAAATGCTGACTTTAATGCATTAGCGCATCTGCCAGAGCAGTTAAGTTCTGGTGTATATTTGTGTTTATTGATGAAGCAGTATTTCTCACCTCAGACGGTTTCTTCTGCTCATGGCGTACCCATGTGCTGCTGGTCCCTGTGTTCTTTGAAGACCGTGACCAGGTGGTCACATGACCTGCAAGAGATTGAATACCAAATGAGAATTCTGCCATCGTTTACTCGTCCTCATGTTCTTCCAAACCTCTATGACTTTTTTTATGGGTTTGAAATGGAAGCAAATGATGTGAGCACAATTTGTGAGTGAACAAAATACAAATATAAATACACTTAGACAATCCTAGATAAACACCTGAAGGTATAATTTCCACTTAAGGGCAAAGTTGAAAAAAATTTAATAATTTTTTTATTAATAATTCAGGTCATTAAAATGTATTTTGAAAGATGATTTCATTCTCTTGTGTAATGTGTGTTATTTAGCACAGAATTGTAAGTTGTTGATTAATTGTTGCTTTAACCCTAATTAATCTCTAAGGCCTCTAAATGATCAAAACTTTGCTGATAAACCGGTTGCACACAATCTACTACATGCCTGTTGTTGTCTGATTGATTAGTTTAATGCCTTTTAGCACAATCCACCTGGTTCATGTGTTTAGTTTTTTTGCCATGAAATCTTTACTGAGTTTTATAAAATAAACGTAAGAATATCTCTGTTAGCAATTTCTGAAGATGAACACTTACTGAAGCAGCTTGGCTTTACTTGATTATCCAGACATCATTTTTTTAGAAAAATCAGCGAGTTTCAAATACGATCATCAGGATTTTGACGAACATTTATCTGTTCATCTCCAAATCATCATCATCATATTGCACTGCTTTGCATGTTTTGAACTTTTAAGCATTAAATATCCTCTTGCCAATACATATTGGCAGATACATAGCGACAGCTGATATTTATGTACAGTTAGTAGTCTGCTATCCTGTTATAGAGATCTCATTTCATCTTACATTTTGTCCAAATATCATAATCTGCACTAAATTGCATAGTTTTTCTCAACTGGGGTCTCTGCAAATTCTCACTATTTACTACTTTGTTATATTTGATCTTTATCTGTAAAGATGTTATGCAGTGGTGAGAAGCCGTGCGTATGAGTTTATCACTCACTGTCGGTGGTGTCCGAGTCGTTGCTGCTGGTGGAGTATTTCCTCCTCTTCATCTCATTCTCCATCTGTCAGCAAAGAAGGGATGAACAACTATCAGACTCTGAAAAGATGGCAGAAACGCATGCTGGAAGCTCAGTGTGAAAGTGTGATGGTAGAAATTAATGAATCTAGAGTTTACAAGAGACTGAAAACCCCATTCGCCGATGCTGCCTTCACTCCACATAGGGGCGATTTGGGAAAATAATCTAACTGCTATATTCCTGATATAATATTTTTACTTTGCCATTATGGGGTATGGATTGTAGATGTGCAAAAAAACATAATTTAAAGCAGTTTAGCATAAGGCATTTTGTCACATAAAATGTGACAAAATGAAGGGGTCTGAATACTTCTGGAAGGCACAGTAAACGAACATATTCTGTGTTTCTGATTCTGGTTTATAAATCAAAGCATCATCTCTCTGGGTGAGAACACTCATCCGCTCGTCGTCCAGGTCTGTCAGATGGGCTCTGCTGCTAAACACTGACAGCTATTGACAGTAAACATCAGGACCACATGCATCCCTCACAAACACTGAAGCTGCAGCACTAAGAACTCGCGTTCTACTGACTATGTTACGGGTGATGGGAACATCAGAGCCAGAGCTCCCACATTCATGAATAACCCCCTCATACGAGAAACACACACTGTGACCATGTGACCGCCTGGCCTCCTCCTCCACCAATCACACGGCAGATGACAAACACACTTTATATGGATGTAGCTGCTCCGCGAGATTCAATATTGTTAACTTGAGCACATTAAAATTTACATGGCAAAGAACCCAACGTATTTAGTGCCAAACACAAATGTTTTCTGTGCGTCATGATAGTCTAGTGGTGTAAAATTATACTGTATATGCTTCAAATTCAGACATAAATATAAAACATGCATTTTTACAATGGACCTAGCTAAACTGCCCTGCATTTTATGCATGCATACATATATATATGCATTTTTATATTATTTTATTTAACAGCAGAACTGTCTTTTTGTTTCATGGGGGGAAAAAATCCAACCCTTTTACATTTATACACAGTGCCTTGTGAAAGTATTCGTACCCCTTCATTTTTTTCACATTTTGCTTTTGTTTTGTCTCAAGATGCACACCAGTAATGTTTTTTTCTAAGGCATGTTTATAAAAATGACTTGAATGTCCTAATTGAACTATGGCCTAATCCTGGCTTAGTCTAAACCCTGTCTGTGAAACCAGGCCTTTGAGTTTAAGTTAATCTGTGGCAAATTCAATTGAAAGGGTAAGATCTGGAAAGGCACACACCCCTAAGGTCTAACAGTTAAACACATATCAGAGCAAAAACCAAGCCTGTAGAGCTCAGAGACGAGATTGTGTCAAGACACAGATCTGGGGACTAGGCCTGGGCGATAAAACGGTATCGATATTTATCGACGGTACACCACCTTCGATAACGATAGAAAAAATGTTCGATATGGCACATGATATAGGCACGTGCTATGAGTGACGCAGACAGCACACACAAACACGGACATGAGTGCTGTGCCTGCCTGTGATGAGGAGATTGTGAATAACGAACGAATATTAGTCTAATTTAAAATAAACATTTGCATTTGAATGTTAGGTGTGCATCAGGGAGCGTCATCAGTGGCGCGCGAGATGCGGTGATGATGATGTAAGTGACGTTGTTGCATTTGAATGTTTTGTTAGTCTAGCCCACGAGACGCGCCGCTGCTGCGTTATTCATTCAAAATATTAGAGAAATATAGAAGCTCAATGCGGAGAAGATCTTGAATGGGTTAAAACTGAAACCAAGCCATTCACACAGAACTCATTTTTTAGACGGACAAATATGACTGCTGCACTCGAGTCACACAAGAGATGTAGCCATGCAAAGTTAAAACTTTTAGAAAACACGTCGCGAATTTGTGGAGGTTTATTCCTTTTCACTGCGTCTCATGATTTTAAATGCAGTCTGTGTGAATGGCGCTTCGGCTCTTTGGATTAAGCAATGCATAAATACATGATGCTGTTTTGTTCATAATCGTTTATGCAATTTACGAAATTATATTAGATTTTTATGAGTTAATTTAGACGTAATGCACTGTTTTTATAGACAGTTATTTCCTTGCGTTTACAATTTAAATGCGCTATTATTTTGCTCATTGCGCCCTCCTGTGGCTTCGGGAGACAAGACAAAAGTTTCCTTAAGACCAATTTAATCTGCATATAAAACATTAGAAATTTGTTTAATTTTTATTTTGTGTTTTGATTGTTAAAACAAAAAATATTTGTTGTTCGTCTCAATAAATTGGGTTAATTTAAAAATACAGTAGTTAAATTTAAAAAAAATTCTATTGCTCTTTGTTTTCAAAAAGGTTATAAAAAATGTCAATAATTATCGATACCGAATTATATGAAACATTATATCGTTGATACATTTTTTTAGCTATATCGCCCAGCCCTAGGTCAAAAGTAATCTAAAAGTAATCAACAAGTAGTCTGATTATATTACCTAAAATGTGTAACGTAATGGATTACGTTACCAACTACAATTTTTATCATGTAATTTGGATTTTGGAATCAGTAACGGACTGCAATTTGTAAGTGATCTACCCAGCAGCACTGATGCCAGCCCACATGAAAAAATACTATAGTAATTTATAGTAAATAAATACTATAGTGTTTTTGAACCATACTATAGTAAAGTATTTTAATTAATTTGTTGTGGTAATTATATAGTTGCTGTGGTAACTATAGTAATATAAACAAATTACTGTACTAAGCTTAGTACAACTATAGAGTATATTATACTACAATACACTACAGTTTACTGTAGTACAAACTAAAGCATACTATTACAGTTTATCAGTTCACTATAGTTAATCCTACAGTATGCTGTAGCATTAATTAATAAAGTGTTGTAAATACTATAATATATACAGTATTATAATACAATTTATTATAGTATGGTTCAAAAACACTGTAGTATTTACTATAAATTACTATAGTATTTTTTCATGTGGGGGTGCTATGATCTACGGTTTGATCTACAGCACTTGAGAGCACTGCATGACATTTGATATCAACTAACCACATGCATTCAGACCCGTTCATTACCTGCAATGGCAAACTAGATTAGTAAAACAGTTCCATACACTGCTGGACTGAAGAGAAACATGCTTAGTCCCCGCCCCTCGAGCGCAGCCACGCCTCCTCCGCGTGACGTCACGCCCCAGTGTGCCGTGAGCAGCAGCAGACTGTAGGGGGCGTGGCAGATGACCCGCAGGGTGTTTGTGAATCTGAAGCATGCTAGGCCAGCATTCAGTGCTCATAACTTAGCATGCCACTAAAACAAACCACTGATTAGAGTTTAAACAAACGATGTGTGTTCAGGTTCAGCGCACTGCACTTTCAAAATAACTTTTTTTTTGCAGAGTACAAGAACTAACGTTACAGTTGCACAGAAGAGTTTATCAATATGACTGACAGATCAAAAACAAGACAGGTTTGCAATGGCATCAATCTCTGTAGAATTTAACGTTATATAGAATTACGCTCATCTGGAGCTCAAACACCCATTCTGAGAAGATGGCACGCGTTCTTTAGCTTTACCTTATCTGCAGTTTGCACAAGAGGGATGTCCTCGATGCACAGAAATCAGGGGAGCATCTGAGGCCAGGCACATGTAGATGAATTTCCCCTCCACAGCCAGAAATAAAAGTTACTGTCGGCGGATTGAATCCACAGCAGCGCCCATCCGACGCCGTTATCCGTCGACTTCGCCAAATCGCAAATACGTTACACTTATTACGGCAACGGTGATCGGTTCGCCATCCCCAAAATTGTTTTGGAGAAAAAAAGCGTTTCCTCAGAATCCTGCAAAGTGAAGCGCACTAGCGCGACAATCCATTGCGACCCGCGTTTAAATTTCGTTTATGTCTAGTATGGCGTTCCATATTCTGTATATTTGTCGCCTGCGTAAACAAGACCGGCTGCGGCGAGGCATCTCTCAAGCTAAAGCAACATAACAAGCTCACACTTATAACTCTTTTGGCGCCATATTAATGACGTACCAAAAATTTCCGTTAGCAGCGAGCGAAGAAACCCCCGTTATTGCTCGGAAGCGTCACGTACGGTGGAGAAAAACGCGAAGAGAACGCGTTGTGTTACCTGTCAAGTTCGAAAATGTCCATCAAGAAGCGAGCGTGAATAAGAAAGTCAGCGGCGTCTCCTCAAATGAGTGAACGGGGCGGTTCGCTAAATAATCGAGCACTTTACAGTGAGTCCGGTGGGGGGAGCCGTGGACAAACGCGGAGGAGGAAATGCTGTTTATGACATCTTCAGCTCTCGCTCAAGCGAGCAACTTTGCTGGGGTTCGATGCGTAACACTTCATGTTTAGAACACAAACACGTGCCAAGTTTCTCACGAGGGAACGTTCTACAAAGTCACGTGTGCTTCAGACAAAACAACAACTGTAGCTCGGCTGAAGAGGAGGAATGAGGGGCCCCAAAACATACCTGGACCCACAAATATCAATATATTCAAGTGGCATTTATTAAAGAATCACACTTTTCGAACATGATATAAAAAAAACTGATCTAGTCAGTGTTGTGGTTCTCTGATGTGGTTCTTCTGCAGTGTGAACCTGAGAACTAACTTCACACATACACTGAAAAACCACCAAAACACCAGCCGAGTCAGTGCTGAGAAAGCTGTTGCACAGGCCTGTGTGTGTGTGCGTGTGTGTGTGTGTGTGTTCGTGTGTGTCTGTGTGTGTGTGCGTGTGTGTGTGTGTGTGTTCGTGTGTGTCTGTGTGTGTGTGCGTGTGTGTGTGTGTGTGTTCGTGTGTGTCTGTGTGTGTGTGCGTGTGTGTGTGTGTGTGTTCGTGTGTGTCATGCATGTGTGTGTGTGTTCATGTGTGTGTGTGTGTGTGTATGGGTCAAAGACGTTAAGATATCCACATCAAAAGAAATTAACTAAAGTGATTTTATGTCCATAGAAAGCACATTACATGTAAGTAAAGTGTCTACTTTTAAGTTTTCAAATAAGTTTTTGGAGAATAAAATGTTTTAAAGCAGTATTGTTTTTATGCTTAATCCCTTTTTAGTTTTTGACCCGTATACATAAAAATGTTAAATAATTACGATTTTTTAATGTTTTTGAAAGGTCTTTTCCGCTCACCAAGGCTGCAAAAAACAGCATATATTATGATATATATTTTTGCAATCTAAAATATATAGAAAAGCGTAATTCATTCCTGTGATGCGCAGCTGTATTTCCAGCATCATTACTCCAGTCTTCAGAGTCTCATGATCTTCAGAAATCAGTATAATATGCTGATTTGCTGCTCAGTTATATTATTAATATTGCCATTTCTATTGGCATAACATTATTATAACTTATGATATTTATAATAGCAATTAAGCTCCCCAAGCAAGGGGTTTAAATAATATATAGTTGGATATTATTCAACACACTTGTTTCATTTCCACTCCTTTCTGCATCCCTTTAAACAATAAGGACAATATATTGTCATATTAAGAATGTTGATGGTTAGAAATAAATCTGAGTCATTGGTTTGCATCTCTGCATCCCAGCATGAAGACCTGCCTCTTGTTGCTTTGAAGCGTTTGAGTGATGCAGCAGTCAGAACCGCTTCCTCGACTATAACCATATGACTCATATTAGACTATAATAATGGATGTTGTAAATAATCTTTCTCTTGAGGACCACAATCTTGCAGCTGAAGCACATTTGTGTTCCAAATTATAGCGTTCGCCTGACCAAGCAGACGACTCATCAGATTTTTCCCCTAAGTCATATAAAACATGCCATTATTTTGCCATAGCAATCTGTTTTATCGTGAAAAGAGGGGCAAGGAACGGTAAAACTATCACACAAATGATAATAATTATGTGACATGCATATGAAGCAACATGCAAACACATGAATATCTGATTTTTATATTAAACAGTCACATAATGAAGCATGTGGAAAATTGATTTTCATAGGCCTTGTCAATGGTGGTGCTATATATATATATATATATTTTTTTTTTGTGCAAATTTAAAAAAAAAAGCAAGTCTGTGAGGGATAGATGCACACACTGTAAAAAAAAATCAGTAAAATTTACGGTAAAAAAACGGCAGCTGTGGTTGCCGGAATTTTACCGTAAAAACAACGGTAGCAACGTTTTAGGTTTTACGGTTTTAACTTAAATTTACAGTAAAATACCGTAATTTCATTAATTGATATAATGTTAATATACCATCCTATAAACATTAATTTAACAACATTAGGTGCAACACACAACCCTAATATACAAACCTGATAAGAAAAAACTATAGTTATTTCAACAAAAAAACATCAAATTTGAAATGTAACGCAGGGAATTCTGGGAATGTCGATTTACGGTTATTCACTTACAAAAACGGTATACTACCGTAAAATTAATGTCCAATACATGTAATGTCCAATACAGTTTTCACCTTATATAGTAGCGGAATTTACCGTTTAACAGGTTTTTACTGTAGCATTTTTACAGTCTTTTACCGTTAAATTCACGGTCATTTTTTACAGTGCAGTGTTGTTGTGCAGCAACTTTGAAAATGCATGTTTCTAAAAAAAAAAAATGTCCTGGTGATGTAAAACAAGACCTTAAACAGGATAGTGCACACAAAAATACTAATTCTGTCATTGTTTACTCACTCTTCCCTTTTTTTTCTTTTGCTGAACACAAAAGAAGATATTTCAAAGAATGTTGGGAAACAAAACAGTTGACGGTAGCCATTGACTTACATTGTAAACACTGCATGCAAATTGTAGTTCCATTACAATTACACTTTTTTTTACACTTTTTGATTACTTTTGCCCTAACTCATTGATCACATTGATTTAATCTTGTACCATAGGCCTACTGATATAAAAATACAACGAGAAAGAAAATATATTCGTTATGCATTAAACATTACATAAATAATTTTAATATACCAACAATCAAAATAAAATACTCGCTAAAAAGATATCATGTGACCATTAACCAATGACAGCGAACCTTGAAAATGCACATTTGTTAATTATTATAACATAAGGCCTACCTAAAATCTCTTTTTAATATATTTCAAGTAAATATATTATGGTGAAAGAATTCAAAAACTAAAAACCAACATAGGCTCATTGTAAATACATGCCTCTACCTATACATTTCTGCAAAACACAAAAAACTTACTTATACATACACTGTAAAAAAAAATCAGTAAAATTTACGGTAAAAAAACAGCAGCTGTGGTTGCCGGAATTTTACCGTAAAAACAACGGTAGCAACGTTTTAGGTTTTACGGTTTTAACTTAAATTTACAGTAAAATACCGTAATTTCATTAACTGATATAATGTTAATATACCATCCTATAAACATTAATTTAACAACATTAGGTGCAACACACAACCCTAATATACAAACCTGATAAGAAAAAACTATAGTTATTTCAACAAAAAAACATCAAATTTGAAATGTAACGCAGGGAATTCTGGGAATGTCGATTTACGGTTATTCACTTACAAAAACGGTATACTACCGTAAAATTAATGTCCAATACATGTAATGTCCAATACAGTTTTCACCGTATATAGTAGTGGAATTTACCGTTTAACAGGTTTTTACTGTAGCATTTTTACAGTCTTTTACCGTTAAATTCACGGTCATTTTTTACAGTGCAGTGTTGTTGTGCAGCAACTTTGAAAATGCATGTTTCTAAAAAAAAAAAATGTCCTGGTGATGTAAAACAAGACCTTAAACAGGATAGTGCACACAAAAATACTAATTCTGTCATTGTTTACTCACTCTTCCCTTTTTTTTCTTTTGCTGAACACAAAAGAAGATATTTCAAAGAATGTTGGGAAACAAAACAGTTGACGGTAGCCATTGACTTACATTGTAAACACTGCATGCAAATTGTAGTTCCATTACAATTACACTTTTTTTTACACTTTTTGATTACTTTTGCCCTAACTCATTGATCACATTGATTTAATCTTGTACCATAGGCCTACTGATATAAAAATACAACGAGAAAGAAAATATATTCGTTATGCATTAAACATTACATAAATAATTTTAATATACCAACAATCAAAATAAAACACTCGCTAAAAAGATATCATGTGACCATTAACCAATGACAGCGAACCTTGAAAATGCACATTTGTTAATTATTATAACATAAGGCCTACCTAAAATCTCTTTTTAATATATTTCAAGTAAATATATTATGGTGAAAGAGGATCGGCTGGCCAAAAAAGCATTTTCATTTTTTGGTCAACTGTCCCTTTAAGACAGCACCAGCTACTGACTGTATCCCTCACAGCCTCGCTTTCATTTGAGGAAAGTTTAAATGTATGATGATGACGACACCAACTCACGCTTACATAAATATATAATAAAAGGCGGATGTTGTTTTCCGCGGCACTGTACGTGACACGTTCGTGACGCTAGGTGGCGACGTGTCCCTTTAAGTGCGTCCGTCACGAACGGAAGAAGAGTGACGTCACCGCCCCGACGCAAACATGGCGACTACGGACGTGGAAGATTTCATCGGACAGAACAGGCAGCTGTCGGATTTAGTCGAGACGTTTCGGAGCGTTTCCGAAAGCGAAAAACACTGGAAGAGCAGGAGGGAGTTTATATTCAGAAACATCAACGATTATGAAGACCCTCACCTGGACCAGCTGCTCGCTCTGTCTATGGTGTGGGCGAACCACGTGTTCCTGGGCTGCAGGTCAGAATAAAAGCACTTTACATCATCACAAACATCTGTGACCCTGGCGCACAAAAGCAGTGTTAAGTCGCTGGGGGATATTTGTAGCAATAGCCAACAATACATTGTATGGGTCAAAATTACATTAAGCAGCAAACTATTTATTATTCTGAGAACACTACAAACCATTATTATTATTATTAACTGAGCGTCAATAATAATTGAGCAGCATATCAGAATGATTTCTGAAGATCATGTGACACTGAAGACTGGAGTAATGATGCTGAAAATACAGCTGCGCATCACAGAAATACATTACAGTTTAACACATATTCACATAGAAAACAGTTATTTGGAATTGTAATAATATTTAATAATTTACTGTTTTTACTGTACAAATGTCTCATTGAGAATAAAATATTTATTGCATTTTATGCACTAAATACTTCTATGACTATCATGTCAAAAGCAGCTAACCTCTTGATTAAAGGTTCAAGTTCAGTTTTATTTCTAGAGCACGTTTAAGCACGGAGCAAGGCCGACCAAAGTGCTGCACGCCAAACAGTAAAATACAATAAAAAGAGAAATAACTGCTGTTGATTGATCTGATTTCAGGGATTGCGTAGACTCTACAGCTGTGTTGTGCCTCTTGGTTTGTAGGTATGATCCGGTGCTGCTGGAGAAGGTGAGTGAGATGGCAGAGGGGATCGTTGTGGAGGACGCTCCTGTTTTTAAGACCAGAGATGAACTGATCAAACAGCAGCAGCAGCAACAACAGAAGGTACACGGTCCTGCTATCATCCACTCTGTCCTTCACTGAAGCGTGTATTATCTATGCCTGACACTATACGGCTGTTACCAATCGGATGAAATCAGCATCAACAACATTTGGGTTTGCATTGCAGAGGTGGCACAGAATCTGCATCTGAAGAGGCATTTAGATGCATTTACACTGACTGATTAATGCAGGACATGAATGCATTTAACCTGCAGTCACAAATGCATTAATAATGTCTTGATGTTAAAAAAAAAAAAAAGTTTCTGCAGATTTTATGAAGGTAAATTTAAGACTTGAAGACCAATTAATTACTACAGAAGCAAAAGTCTTGTTTTCTTTGAAACTGATCAAAATGAAGCGAGTTTATGATTGAAACGAGAACAAATATCTACCGCTTGGCTCAGAAAAACCCACTTAATTCAAAGGGAAAACGACTTTTCATACCCCATGTTTGTTCTTGTTTTAAGCATAAACTCACTTAATTTCCTTCAGTTTCTCAGAAAACGAGACTTCATGTGTTCAGTTTGCATCTCGAGTGAATGCATGTTGATTTAAGGATGTTTAGATGTTTGTATTGGAAAACAAAACAAAAAAAATACGGAGACAGATATTAATTTTTGAAATGCATGCAACATTTCATGTGGAAGGGCGAATTAAGAATTAAGATCAGCGAGTCTGTAGCACTGGCCAGTTTTGCACAGACAAGCAGCGCTAATCATTTACTTCTTTTATAGCTGGAGAAAAGGAGGAGGAAACATGATAAAATGCCTAGAAAGAAAGGCATTTGTGATGAATGATGAAGCATGTGTTGAAGCCTCGCACGGGATGCATAGAGCGAAATGACTGACCCAAACATAATTAAATATATTGCAAATAATCTGTTCTGTCTTTTCTGCAGAGGTGACGCCTGCACGCCTCGTGTTGTTTTAGCAGCATCATCATTACATCCGATGAAGGAGCCTGAGATCTGTGGATCATCACCATTCGAGTCACACCAACTTGTAATAACGTCTAGCTTGTTTTATCCCTAGCTGTACATATGACGACCTGTTTTTTAAATGCTTTTCTATTATGCATGTTTTAATAACTAGCTACAATAAAAACGAACGCATTCTCTTCGCTCCAAGTCTGAAAATTTTTTTATTTCTCGATTTACACAGCATATTAGAAGTATAAATGTTCAGAAAAAATTAAACTGAAACGTCCCCTTAACACTGTGATCCGAGCGTGTTCTCTCAAAACTCATCGCTGGAACATGCCCTCGTTTTATTAAACACGCGAGCGTCGAGATGCATCGTCAAATACAGATACAAAGTCGATCTTCAGGTGCATTTAAAGGAATGTCATCAGTTTTCAAATATATTAATGATGGCTTGCTGAAGACTTTGAGATGGACATATTTAGGGATTGCACTCTTCGCCGATCATTTGCATTCAACTGCATCAATCTGACAACAGTATGATTCAGATTTTGTTAGCAATAACTTATCATGCAGTTAAAAGGAATAAATAAGCACACACATTTTTGTAAAATGCATTGGCAAAGAACTGAATAATCCTATGAGTGTTTGTGGTGTGTAGTTGCGTTACGAGTCGACCCAGCTCTGCTCCACGATGGCAGACACTCTCTTCTCATATTCACGTTTGTTCTCCTGATAGAGCTGAGCTGCTTGACTGTTGGCTGGGCTGTTTGGATTGGGCTCGTCTAATAGAGACTAAAAACACAAGTCTGGATCTCACAACACTGTTCAAGAATCATACATGCAGCTCATATTTCACCCACAAAGACTCATTAACTCGTGTTTGTCAGCGTAAAATTAAACAGAGGACAAAAATGGTCATACAAATATTAAACATTATTCACTGGCAGATCTTTTTAAAAACTAGGCATCAGATATTCATGCTGCAAGAATCGCTGAAGCTGAAATAAGTTGTACAAAGTGTTGTTATACTGTAACGCACTGCAAAAAATGCTTTTCTTACTTAGATTTTTTTTGTCTTGTTTCCAGCCAAAATATCTAAAAATTCTTAAATCAAGAAGGATTTTCTAGACAAGTAAAAATTGTCAAATAATAATCTGCCAGTGGGGATTATTTCAAACAGAAAACAAGATTATTTTGCTTGTTTCAAGCAAAAACTGATATGTTTTTTCTGAAAACGAAAATTTTTACTTGTCTAGAAAATCCTTGATTTAAGAATTTTTAGATATTCTGGCTGGAAATGACAAAAAAAATCTAAGTAAGAACTATACTTTTTTTTTTGTGTGTGTTCGACTAATTGTATTTAAATGTTTTAAACAGATTAAAGCACAAAAGAATTGTAAAGAACAATTCGTAATGCTTTACAATAAAGTCTCATTAGTAAACATCAGTTAATGCATTAACTAACATTAACAATGAGAAATAGTTACTTTTGTTACAGAAGTTGTTAACGTTAATTCAATAAAATACAGCTAAATTTTGTTAGTTGTTAGCTCGGGTCCATTAAATAATAGTTACTAATGTGATCAGAAGTAGTTTTCATAGTCAGTTAACTTATTAATGAATTAATGCTAGCATTACAGCGGTGTTGATGGGAAAAGTATTCATAAAATACATTCTAAAAATCTGAATAATAAATCATTATTCACTATATTTTGTAGTGCCTTCGATAACAATATCATGCATGTTTATTATTGTGATATACTGTATTTTTGTATATCGCACATGTGCATTACCAACACACAAATAGAAAAAATAGAAACAATGCAGATATACATACATGCACATGTATTTTAATCTAAAATATCGTTATTGAATAATAATAAAGTACACTTGTGAATAGAAGTGTAATAAGAACAAACCCATCATGCACCTGGATGGATGTCAGAATGGAGGAGACGTCATACGTGGGACTCCAGCGATTCTGAAGAATGTCTAAACATATGCTGCCATCTGCATAGACTGACAAACACAATATCATTCATCAGAAACACTGCAGACGTTGCATTACTCCACAACACGCTGGCAGCAGCTCACCATTTGGGTGAAACATTTTGGAGATGAAGCGAACCGTAGGAGGCTTGTTGGGATATTCTTCTGAAAACTCAATGACCAGCTTAAATGTTCCTGCGGAGAGAGAGAGATTTCAGATGAATACGAATAACATCGACACGACTTTCTGCAACCTCTTTGTGACACGGTCAGTAGATAAAATCATGTACATATGTGACCCTGGAGCACATAAGCAGTCTTAAGTCGCTGGGGTATATTTGTAGCAATAGCCAACAATACATTGTATGGGTCAAAATTATACATTTTTCTTTTATGCCAAAAATCATTAGGATATTAATTAAAGATCATGTTCCTTGAAGATATTTTGTAAATTTCCTACCATAAATATATCAAAACTTAATTTTTGATTAGTAATATGCATTGCTAAGAACTTAATTTGGACAACTTTAAAGATGATTTTCTCAATATTTAGATTTTTTTGCTCCCTCAGATTCCAGATTTTCAAATAGTTGTATCTCGGCCAAATATTGTCCTATCATAACAAACCATACATCAATGGAAAGCTTGTTTATTCA
>NW_015551045.1:1953259-1957836 GCF_001515605.1 Sinocyclocheilus anshuiensis
CAAATTGACCCTTATGACTGGTTTTGTGCTCCAGGGTCACAAATGACTAGGACTGCAACAACTAATCAATACAAAGTAATCAACGACAAATTAAATTAGCGACTGATCCCTCTAATCAAATTTGACCTGTCTGTGAAGTCTGAGTCTTTACAAACAATAGAAATAATCACATGATTTTCTAACATGTACAGTTAAGGATATAAACTGCAAAATGTTACTATTAAGATTAGGCCTGTCGCAATAATCAATATATCGACTTATCGCGCAATATATGTACATGACCTCAATTATTTTTGGTGATGCAATATATCGCCCATTATATTTACTTAAAAATTAATGTCACCATGTTTTGTACATTCCACTTGCGCCTGTGTCTTTTGCAGCTTCTCAAACATAACGTGATGTAGTTTGTGCTTGTTCAAATTTAAAAAATGCTTCTACAAACAAAGTTTCATCTGCAGATATGGTCTTGTTTAGGGATCTGTGTCTTTGTGCATGCGGACATCTGACTGCTGAGTAGTGATTGTGTTTGTCAGCAATAGTGTGCACCCTTCATTTACAGAGAAAAGAAGGTCCGGGAAAAATCTCCATACAAGTTCTTTGTGCATTTTTCTTTTTTTTTGTACTTGTTACTTTGCACTTTTTGTTAGAAAATGTTTATTTACTATTTATTCAGGTTTTTTAAGGTATCTAATATTTTGATACTTAATTTCCATGATCTAAATATTCTTAAAAATGAAGTTTGTTGTCATTTGGAAGTGTGTAGGCCTTCTTGCATTATTATGCTGTTACATTATGAATATACTGTATATTCAGTGGCATAAAATAGTCTTTAAAATGACAATAATATCGCTTATCGCAATTATTTCTGGGGCAATATATCGCACAACAAAAAGTTGTTATCGTGACAGGCCTAATTAAGATACGTTTCTATTTTTATGCAATGGAACATGCTGTTCAAAACTAATTATATTGTAATAAAAAAAAAACAAGACTGTGCATCAAACAGTGTAATATTCTGCACATTTTTCTAAAATACAAACTCGGTGTATATTGTTAGAAAACATTTCTATTTTGAATAAATGCTGTTCTTTTTCACTTTTTATCCATGTAAGGATCCTGAAAAAAGCATCACAGGTTCCAAAAAGATATTAAGCAGCACAACTGTTTCCAACATTGATAATAAATCAGCATATTAGAATGATTTCTGAAGATCATGTGACGCTGAAGACTGGAGTAATGATGCTGAAAATTCAGCTGTGCATCACAGAAATAATTATATTCTAAAGTATGTTAAAATTGCAATAATATTTCACAATATTAATGATTTTTTTAATAAAAGCCTTATTGAGCAGAAGAGACTTCTTGAAAATTCTTGAGATTATATATAAACATTTTGAGATTTATATAAATGTTTATATATAATCTCAAGATTTTTCAAGAAGTCTCTTCTTAATCTCAAAATGTTTATATATATATATTTTTTTTTTTTTAGATTAAGAAATCACTATTGGTACGCAATGTAGAGACTACAGTTTATAAACTATGAATTAACTATAAACTAACAGTTTGCAAATTATTTAATATTGAATAATACTGAATTATTTTAATTAAAACTATTAATTTTTTAGTAGTCATTAATAATTGGATCTTTTTTTTTACAAAATAATCAAAGAAACAATGGTCACACTTTATTTAAAGGACCAATTCTCACTATTAAATAAGCATTAATTACAACATTTGGCCTCAATAAGATCCTAATTTGCTGCATATTAATAGTAAGGTAGTTGTTAAGTTTAGGTATGGGGTCAGATTAATGGATCTAGAATATGATCTTGCAGAATAAGGCATTAATATGTGCTTCATGAGTACTAATAAACAGCCAGTATGCTAGTAATATGTATGCAAATAAGCAACTAGTTAATAGTGAGAATTGGTGCCTAAACTAAAGTGTTACCGAAATAATCAACAGATCCACTAATCATCAATACAACTGTTAGCTGCAGCCGTAAAAATGACACATTAGAAGTAAATACATCAGGCCCTGAGCCCTGCAAAGCTTTTATAAAAGCTGCTCAAGATTCAATAACTAATGCTGAGTGCATGGTTCTTAACTAGTGTTTATTTAAAGGGAAGTCTCACCGTCTTCAAAAGGAGTTCCTACAGGCCTGCAAGGAAACACAGGAACAATGTTAAAGTTCTTCAAGCATAAACACGTCTGGAGCATCTCAGATCCACATCTCTTCATGCTGTGGAGTATCAGTTCATTTCTACAAACACACCCAAAGATCACAGCGTTCCACAGCATGATGTTGTTTTCTGAAGGAGCACCACTCACACCAGTTGGAGGATCTTCTTGAAGTCTGCAAACAAACACGAACAAGCTAATATTAAATATATGCGAGTCAAAATCTGCTAAGGGTTAATAACGGAACAACAAGTGATTTTAACAGGATCTGCATTTTCATTAACATTTTTGTTATTAGAGACAATAAAAACAACTTTGTGCATCAAAACCACTCTTTTCTTGTAAAAAACGCACTTGTTTTTCAGGTCACTGAATTTGCGACAGCTGAACATAATATTTTTGACAAGCCACACGTGTCAGAGTAACACCTCATTTTATTTAAAACACAATATTTAAATTTAGTCATTTAGCAGATGCTTTTATCCAAAGCGACTTACAAATGAGGACAACAGAAGCAATCAAAATCAACAAAAGAGCAATGATATTCAAGTGCTATAACAGTCTCAGTTAGCCTAATGCAGTACACCTAGCTAGGTTTTTTTAAATTACATAATAAATCATAAAAAGAAAACAGATAGAATAGAGCAAGCTAGTGTTAGAGGCCTTGTTTTTTTGTTAATTGTATAATAAATAAAAAGAAAACAAATAGAATACAAAAAGACGTTGTTTTTAAGAAAACAAGCAGTTAGTAAATGAATAGAGTGCAAGTCTAAAAGGCGCAAGTGTTTTTTTTATAGAATTAGAATAGAGTCATAGAATAGAGCGTCAAATAAAGATGGAAGAGATGTGTTTTTAGCCGATTCTTGAAGATGGATAAGGACTCAGCTGCTCGGATTGATCATAACAAAAAAAAAAAGAGCACTGCAAATAAACTTAATTCCCTAAAATGAGTATTTGCAAAAAAAAATTTAAATGCTAAATTTCGTTGGTGAGGGGTAAAGAAGTGTGGTCAACAGAGCAATTATAGATGTAACTATAGAAATTATTTACAGATTATTACAAACAGTAATACGGTTTTAAATATGAATTCAATGTAAACATGTATGCATGCATTGCATCAAATGATTAATTTAAATGCAAGTACATGGTACTTAAAGACGCTTAATATAAAGTGGGTCCATTTTACATAATAATAAAGAGTTACAGTAAGTTCAGAATGCCAAGATATTTAATCATCCCCACATGAAAAAAATACTATAGTGTTTTTGAACCATACTATAGTAAAGTACTTGAATTCATTTGTTGTGATAATTCTATAGTTGCTGTGGTAATATAACAACTATAGTAATATAAACAAATTACAAGTTTTCTACAACTATAGGGTATATTATACTACAATACACTACAGTTTACTGTACTACAAACTAAAGCATACTACAGTTTATCAGCTCACTACTAGCATTTATTAACAAAGTGTTGTAAATACTATAATATATACAGTATTATAATACAATTTACTATAGTATGGTTCAAAAACACTGTAGTATTTACTATAAATGACTACAGTATTTTTAATGTGTGATGCTATCACTGGTTGGTTAGTAAGGGCTGTATCTTCAGCCCTACACAACATTTGTGGGCTAAACAAGTGTCTACAAATGCTGTCGACCCTGACAAAAAAATACTGTGGTACTGTAACGTTACTATGGTACAAACATCGCGACTGAACTCTTGTTTAGCTCGTGCTAGCGCAGGCCTAGCGGCTAACGCTGCTAACGGCTAGCCGGAGTATAAACACAGCTCGCCTGAGGCCTCGCTTCGACACAAACACTCGTCTGAAGACACCAACCTCTTAAAGTCTCTCATGAGCCGCCGTCTCGCCGGAGTAGACATGCTTTAATAGCGGCTTGCTGTCATAAAAAGTGCAGAAGAGCGTCAGATAATACACCGTGACCTGGCAACAATCTCGCACTATTCTTAACATACATGGAAGGAAAAGTTTAATATTCATTAAATGAATGAAATTAATTTTTCTCACTTTTAAAATGATTTCAAGCTTTATTGTAACGCTTTACCAAATGCACAAGTAAAAAGGCGATTAGAGCGTATAACGTGTAGAATAAATTTGCAGATTATTTATACATATTTTGTTGTTATTGTTGTGTTATTCTCCGGCACTAATTTATTGTACTTTTGTTTTGGTTTGTCTGTTTTGCAATGGAAACTTCTCATTGTATTGTTCTTGGTTATGGCATTAATAAAAAAATAATAAAATAAAAAACAACCGCAGAGGCACATTTTTAATTGATAAGCAAACGTTTTCGGGATCTGTCACGTGTTTTTGGTTGAGGACTCACTTCTTTAGTGATAAACAATTCCACAGATTTTC
>NW_015551045.1:1957974-1967974 GCF_001515605.1 Sinocyclocheilus anshuiensis
TCCTCTAGATATTAATATATTTAATATATTTTATTTAATATATTTTATTTCATTAATTTAATTATAATTAATTTAATATGACTTTTTAAAAAATTATGTTAATTTTTTACAATTATTTTGCAATTATTTTAAAAATATTTATTTGATTTATTGTAATTTTTATGTTTTTTACACTAAAAAAAAGTTACTTATACCTTGAGGCACACTCAGTTTCAGATCTTTCTCCAGACCACGTCTGCAAAACTTTTATTTTATTTATTTATTTTATTTTTTTTGGGCTGCGTTTTTCAAAACACTGAACCGTTCTCTACATTTAGACACAAAGCTAACATCTGTTGTGTGTGGTTTGGAAACACTGCCATTCAAATTCCACTCATTTACTGATTACACCAAGTGTGCATGCAGTGAGAAAACACTTCTAGCCGATCTGTTTACTGAGAAATCAGAGCTAGAGCACTATAAATACACCTTTTCTTTACACTAACTGTGGGCTTGTTTACAGTAGCTTCGATATCTTCTATTGTGGCTCATTAGAAAACCCCATTAGTCACACATCTCTGGCAAAAGCAAATACCTCATTCATTCAAAACTATTTTAACTCTTCTCAAAATAGTGTTGTTGCAACATAACTCTTCACACAAGCATCTTATGGTTATGCATGCCAACTTTTGCTTGTTCAGTGTGTGGCAAAGTGCACAAGTTTGTCGTACAGTATCATGTGCACAAATACTGTATATGCCGTATGTTTACATATTCCTACACATTTACACAGCCATCTGAAAGATTTAGCCCTTGGTATAATTCTAACATTACATCAGAAGAGATGTGCAGGTGTCATTTCATAAAAAGAGATAAACTTTGTTTCATGTTGACTTTAAGGTTTTGTGCAAACTAAAAAGGGAAAACCGAGAAAGTGTGAAAATCCAGGTGTGAGAGCATTTGAAAAATGTGCTGCAAATATACAGTGTTTTGCAGGTGGTGGAGTATAAATGATTTTATGAGTTGATGGGTTCAAGAGTTCAAATCGTTTATAATAAACACTACGATATTCCATTAAAAATAATAATTGCGACATTTTTTTTTTCTACAAAATGAAGTTTCCTCACTGACCAATTATGAATGTAATATGTATCAAGAATTATAAATAGAAAATGATGATGCATCATTACAAAATAATAGGCTAGTTTATCTCAATTTTTTTACATAAACATTAACGTAGCCGTTGACGTATTAATGAGATCCTATTGCAGTGAAGGAAAACGCCCAACGATGTATTTGTGAACCAATCGGAAAGCAAGACCAGCTGCGGACGGCCAATCAGAGCGGAGCAGCAGCTGTGAGTGTCCAATCAGCGTCGAGCCGGCTCGAACTGTCTGATGCGAGGAAGGCTGAAGTGAAAACAACGGTGGCTCAGGGTGGGACTCTGAAAGGCCGACGGCTTCTCATTTCCTCACAAGATTTCCTTATTTAATTACTTCAACATCCCTGGCCACATGTACGTCTCAAAGTAATCTTCCGATAAAAGGTGGAAATTCGTGGAAAGCTGGGTGAAGTTAGAGCAGAAATCAGCGTGAAAACCGAGTAAAAAGCAGACATGGACGAAAAGGCGTTTTCGAAAGAGCTCGATCAGTGGATTGAACAGCTCAATGAATGCAAACAGCTCTCAGAAAACCAGTCACGTGTTTTTGGTTGAGGACTCGCTTCTTTAGTGATAAACAATTCCACAGATTTTCGAAACAATAATATGAGGATTTTTAATGACTCTGTTGGTGAGGTAATTTGCATTCCACTTCTTATTAATGTTTCCGTTTTTTTATTTTAATCATAGAAAACCGAGTAAAAAGCAGACATGGACGAAAAGGCGTTTTCGAAAGAGCTCGATCAGTGGATTGAACAGCTCAATGAATGCAAACAGCTCTCAGAAAACCAAGTCAAGAGCCTCTGTGAGAAGGTATGTGTGTGCAATACAGCATCAACATCGCCTTTCAGTGTTTATTTGATTTTTCCGCGTTAGCCGCCGAGTTACAAGATGGCGGGCTTTTAAACGGACCCAAGAAACTACGATTGTTCTTAATCTCGTGACAAAACACGACGCAAGTCGACTAGTCTAACGTAAATCTTTTATGAAATCACTTGTGGTGAATACTGAGTTGATTTGTGCGGTTTATGAATTACGGTAACGTTAGCCTGAAAGCTGCAGTAACGTACGTTACTAATCAATCTACGGGAACCCGCAGTAAACTACGACTTGTTAGCAAGTAAGTTAACGTACTAAATCTTCTGATTAAAACAACATGTATGTGTGTGTGTTGTCGAGAGTTTCTAAGCGTATAGATGTTTATTTTGAAAACGCGACGCTGCTTCCTCGTCGCTCACGCGATCTCAAAATGGCGCCCGTGTAACTGACCATCATCTGATGACAGCGACGCACACACATCTCACTGTTATCCAGCGCTCTTTGGACTTTTATACTCCTTTAACATACTTAGTTGCTCTTCCAAAAGTGTACATTTAGGTGTGAGCCTGGAGTGTGTGAAAGGTTTGCTTGCATTTCGGGGGCCGCTTGAAGATTTAACCGTGTTGGTCGCTTGTTGCTGCAGCGGATTTTGTTAGTTGTGCTCATGAGAAAAAACACTAGCAAAAGTAAAATAGCCATTAAGTCACTGCAACTTATTTTATATTAATTATATTCATATGTGCACCAATGAGGTAACATTTAATGAGGGCCAATGTGTGGCACACTAATCTTGCAATCAGTTATAATCATGTAGATTGATAGAATCAGCCATTTAATAATCAAAAATAACTAATTGAACTATATAGAATCTATACAATAATTATTTTTGTTAATACAGTGTTGGTATGGGATGAGTGATACATTTATTTTTTATGTTATTGTGTTTTATTTATTTTATGTTGCCCTTCATTGATTAGTAACAGCTGTTTTACTAATGAACTTTCAGGAGCTGTGTTTTCAATGAGTGGACATCTGTTCTTTAATTGTTTTGTTCTACACCTGAGCCCATTTCTTGGTTTTGTATGTGCACACCTGTTTTATTGTCTATGTTGTAAGTATAACTCTTATTCTGAATGATTTGAAACATCTGGTGACGCATGAGACTTCTGTTGACGTATGCAGGACTTCTCTAATCATTTTGTGCTCTTAAAGGGATAGTTCACCCAAAAATGAAAATTCTGCTGTCAATTTCTCACCATCATGTCGTTACAAACCCGTAAGACCTTCGTTCATCTTCGGAACACAAATTAAGATATTGTTGATGGACTGGTTCATCCGTGCAGAGTACGATCACACCCGTGTGATTTGAGCATTTAAATCTGCGTTCGCGCTGACCTAAAGAGAGCAGCTGTCTGTCATGAATGAAACCGCTTCAGTCTTTTCAACCACACAGTATCATTATTTCTGTGTTACAAACATTCAAATCACAGAAGTACTGGGATAAAAGTTTATAGTTCAGATATAAACTGTGTGTACGATGTGTACGGTAGCGATTAAATTAGAATAAATCACCTTTTGAAAGTAATTTGACGCTTCAAATGAAGATTTATCGATTACATTGTTACGCCAGTAGGTGGCGAAAAGGGGCTGTTAAAATGTATTTGTCTTTGAATCATACAACAGATTCGTTCAAGAACGCGAATTCATCCAGTAATGAAACAAGTACATCTTGAGTGAGTCATTGAATCATTCATTCATAAATTACATGTGATTTCGTTTAGTCGTCTGTTTTTTCTTCAGAATCATGAGAGAACCACAACTTCCATTGGGGGGAATAAAAAGAAAGAAAAAAACCCACAATTTTTCCAGAATCATGCAGTTCTATTTTGCACACAAACAGCTCTTAAAGAGTCCAGTTTTTATGTAGTCTGTTGATTTTTGTTCATGGTATTCATCTGCAACTAAATGGTTTGCAAAAAAGAGACACAGGATAAATGTTTGATATTATTATTTAATCACACTGGAATCGAAAAGAATCTGAATCGATAAAATTCAAACGATACCCAACCCTAGTAGTATTACAAACTTAAGGTAACTACTGGGCTATTTAAAATATAATTAATTGGCATGAAATTTCACAAGTGTGTGGATTTTTGACCTGTATTTGAAGCACTTGAGGGTGTGTCTTATTAAATGTCGCTAGAAAACCGCAATAAGCTGTTCTAAAATCGCCGTAACCCACGGCTTCAAGTGGCTTATTGCTTTTAAAACATTACTACATAAACCTGAGAGGGTTTCATAAAAAAACCCACAATAATACTGACAGAAAAATATTCTATAGCCTAAATGTGCGTTTATAGAATATTTTACAAAGTGGCTCAGACAATCATAATCAAGGACTGTCATAATAATAATGCGGTTGTTTTTCCATGCGTCTGCTGCTTTGCCCCAATCGATTTTTGTGTGAACTTTCTGATTGATTTCATTCAACACCAAACCGCTCGACATCGTTTTAGTTCTCGGTGTTTATCAGGGCCTTTATGATAATAGCATTAGAATAATGAGATCTTGTTATTTTTTTATTTCCTCTGCAGGCTAAAGAAATCCTGACCAAGGAGTCTAATGTGCAGGAAGTGAGATGTCCGGTCACCGTGTGTGGAGATGTACACGGCCAGTTTCATGATCTTATGGAACTCTTCAGAATCGGAGGAAAGTCACCAGACACAAACTACTTGTTCATGGGAGATTATGTCGACCGAGGCTATTACTCTGTGGAAACCGTCACGTTGCTCGTCGCTCTCAAGGTACGGGCCTGTTTTGGTAGTTTTTGACCTAAATTTCATAAATATTAAAGGCATAGTTCACCCAAGAGTGAAAATGATCATTTACTCCCCCCTCAAGTTGTTCCAAACCTGTATACATTTCTTTCTTCTGTTGAACACAAAAAAAGATATTTTGAAAAGCGTTTGTAACCAAACGGTTGCTGGTAGCCATTGACTTCCATAGTATTTTTTTCCAGACTATGGCTACCGTCAACTGTTTGGTTACATTTTTTACAGTTTTAAACGACTACATTCTCGCCTGAAATACTAAATTTCATTGACTACATACATCAACAACCGGTGAATGGAGAACGCCATGATCGGAGCTGTTTTTGTTGTGTTTCGTGATAATGGAGATGGAATGTAAATGCATGATTTACGTGACTGAAAGAGCAAAAAGTTGGGCTAAGAGACAAAATCTCCTATGACAACTTGCAGTGTTACATATCGAGGCTGAGAAAAGAACACAACACTGCAGACAACAGGTAAATGCCCTTATCGCTGTTTTCTATGTTCATGGAGTAAGTATTTTTACATGGCTTTTTAAAAATGTGGCCAATCAGCGTACACTTACGTCACTGGCAGTTCCTATAGAACTGTTTTAGACTCTACTCTGAAGTAGGAGCTAATTTAGTTCCTCCAAACGGAGTTCCTAGAACTAAAACCGTTCCTAGTTCCTGCGATGCGAACACGCCAAAAAGTGGGAACTTCCGCCAATAGTTCCTCCGGTGCGAAAGCCCCTAAAGAGACCGCAGCCTATAAACACCTGCTTCTCTGCTAATCAAACAACACAGCTTTAACAAAGATTCATCTGTATTTAGGCTAACGTATGCAGTGAGATTTATTGTGTTTTACACTTAATTGTTACATTTCTGCACCTAAACACTACTGTTACTGACTTCATTTGTAACGTTGTTGTATTCATCTATGCTTGTAATTTTGTGTAATTGTTCTTGTTTTATTACTGACTTTATTAGTTAAGCTAGTAGATTCTGCTGGGGGTATAGAAGTACTTAAAGTAAGCTTTTAATAATAAATGAAAAGCAAACTTTTTTTATTTTTTATATATATTTATTTGCTGATCCGATCCGTGACTCAAAATCCGAATTGTGAGTTTTCTGATCCATTGCACCAGTAATCTTAATCATAACATAGAGGTTAGATAGTCGTGTCACAACATTTGGGAGGTTTCAACTACTAATTAATTCACAAGCTAAAGTATTTGTGTGTAAAACACTTTGTTTATTTGTTATAAATTAGCATCTCATGTTGCTCCGAGGATTTTTTTTTTTAATGTCTTTGCATCCTGTTATGTAATTAAATTTTTTTGTGTGCTCATTTGACTTCTAAAAAAGAAAACGTACTTGTTCAGTTGCGTCTGCCTCCATTTATTTGTAATCACAGAACTTTTTAGTCCAAAAGCCTAAACATTTAAATACAGATACATTATTTAGAAAGAATGATTAATTTCCATAAATATTCCACCGATGTATACAATCTGAGAAGGTTTGAGCGCTCTCTCCCACCTCACTGTATTGTTATCTTTCTGCCAGAGCAACAGAGTTATGATGTGATTTATGACAAATATTGATATCAGGAAGTCCAGTGTCAACGGAGCATCGACAGATGAAATATGAAAACCAAAAACATACACTGACAATGTGCCATTTTTCTGTGTTCTTTGAGAAGTCTCTGGAAGCTTATATATTTATATTTAAATACATAATTAGTATTTATTATGGCATAGCCTTTAGTTGACTTGATGAGAATATTGCTTGTGAATAAATGATATTTACAGAAGAGTTTTTAAAAAGAGAAATGGGAAAACGGGCATGTAAGCCATAACAATGTCCTGCAGTCTGTACTCATACTGTACTCAAGTCACGAGACCATGTCTAATGAGTCTTTATGCAGGATGATGGCCAATTTTATTTTTTTAATCATTGGTTATGTCTTCAAATTCTAGGTAAGGTACCGTGAACGCATTACAATACTTCGAGGGAACCACGAAAGCAGACAGATCACACAAGTGTACGGCTTTTATGACGAATGCTTACGGAAATACGGCAATGCAAACGTTTGGAAATACTTCACAGACCTCTTCGATTACCTTCCCCTTACTGCATTGGTAGATGGTCAGGTATGTGGATCTTCTCTCTGCTGAAGCTCAACTGAAGCTGTGACGTGTTTTCATGTTAAAATACTCTCTCCTGGGTTTCACATTTGATCTGTTTGTTTGATTCCAGCCTGCCTGTCATTATTTCTGCGCTTCTGTTTGCTGTAAAGTAAACTACAGCCCTATGAAATCCATTTTATTTTATTTTTTCCAAATTCTGTTTTTTCCATTTAATCTTTTTTTTGTTGTTTGTTATTTTCGTTTTTTGGATTTCATTTTAGTTGAATTTAGCGATCAAAAAGCATGTCTAATTAATTGAGATCATGAAACTTGTACAATTTAACAATTACATTTTGGAGCCCTATGAAATGTTTATTTTTTTTCCTCCAATTAGGTTTTATTTTTACTGAATTCAGTTTTAGTTCTTCTAGTTTTTATTTTAATGGTTTAATTTAATAATCAAAAAGCGCATATAATGAATTCAATTAATAAAAAAAACATTTTATTATTTATATTATATTTATATAAAAATATATTTCGTTGTTGTTGTTGTTGTTTTACAATAATAGGGTCCCGTGAAATGTTTCGTTTTTCAGAATTTTAAAGTTAATCAAACGAAGGCATAAAACATGAAAAGTTGAATGAATCTTTTAATCAAATGAAAATTAAAAGAGATGCACTGTTAAAAATCATAGCGCCCTCAGTAAACCCTTCAAAGGGTATTGTGAAGGTTGCATCTCATTTTTTGTTTGTTTATCTTTTTTGCTTGCAGATCTTCTGTCTTCATGGAGGATTGTCACCGTCCATAGACACTCTTGATCACATCAGAGCGCTGGATCGTTTACAGGAAGTTCCTCATGAGGTATTGGACATAGATGAGCCTATCATGCCATTTAGCAGCAAATGGTGACAGCTGCAACCCTCCTGTGTGTTTTACACGTGCAGTTGAGTCTAATGGCGAAATAAAGCTGAAAAACAATGCTTTCAACCGCACTAATGGCTCTCTTTGTCTGTGGTCTTCCTCAGGGCCCCATGTGTGATTTATTGTGGTCTGACCCAGATGATCGTGGAGGTTGGGGTATTTCTCCTAGAGGTGCAGGCTACACCTTTGGGCAGGACATATCCGAGACATTCAACCACGCTAACGGCCTTACGCTGGTCTCTAGAGCTCACCAGCTAGTGATGGAGGTGGGAGCATCGCTTGATGCCACAATCAGCTCATAATCTTCTTTAATTTGAAGTTGGATAAATGAACTTCGCTGCTGAATGGGACACGTTATCTTAAATTCATATGTGGATAGTATTTGAATTTCTTACTTTGCTGAAAGATCAGTCGGGTCACACATCTTCAGATCTCAACAGTGTGAGCGCTTCACTCGCGACTAAAAGAAGTGTGAACTGTAAAATGTGTTTAGGAGCATGCGTGTTCTCAAAAGTGTGTTTTACAAAAGTTAAGGTCATAAAAGGCCTTATCCTAACTGGTATAACAAACGATTTATTTTAAGAGGCCTTAAATTTGGGGATGGAAAAAACAGATTAGAATACAGCCTATTATGATTACACTTAAAGGCTATGATTTTATTAAATAAATGAGAGCTGCACGTTCAAAGTCAAAACATGGCACTGTTCACAGACTCGCTGTTTCAGAGCAGTTCACAATCAGTGAATACTGTGTATTTATGTCAGTAGATTATAATAAACGTAATATAAATCTAATTTTAGAATGTAATATAAATCAGCATATTAGAATGATTTCTGAAGATCATGTGACACTGAAGACTGCAGTAATGATGCTGAAAATTCAGCTTTGATCACAGAAATGAATTATATTTTAAAGTTTTTAAAAATAGAAAACCATTATTTTAAATTGTAACTTACTGTTTTTACTGTATTTTTGATCAAATAAATGCAGCCTTGATGAGCAGAAGAGACTTCTGTAAAAAAACACACAAAAAATCTTATATCAGTGGTTCTAAAATAACACTATAACACTAATATAATGTTTATAATAATGAAATAATAAATAATGTAATAAAAATAACACTAATAATAATGTTTGCCTACAAATCACCACTGGCTCTGCACCCCTTTACCTAAATTCATTACTTCAGACTTGTGTGCCTCTAGAAGCTTGCGTTCTGCAAGTGAACGTCGCTTTATTGTTCATCCCAAAGAGATACAAAATCACTTTCACAGACTTTTACATTAACTGTTCCCTCCTGGTGGAATGACCTGCCCAACTCAATCCCAGCAGCTGAGTCCTTAACCATCTTCAAGAATCGGCTAAAACACATCTCTTCCATCTTTATTTGACCCTCTAACTCTAGCATGCTCTATTCTAATTCTATTCTTTAAAAACAAAAAATTTGCCTAAAACACATCTCTTGCATCTTTATTTGACCCTCTAACTCTAGCATGCTCTATTCTAATTCTATTCTTTAAAAACAAAAAATTTGCCCCTTTTAGACTTGCACTCTATTCATTTACTAACTGTTGTTTTCTTAAAAAAAACTAACACTAGCTTCTCTATTCTTTTTGCATTCTATCTGTTTTCTTTTTATTTATTATACAATTAACAAAGCGAATTATAAAACGGAGAGTTCCGGTGCTTGATTCTGATTGGTTGAGCCACGTTCGAAGCTGTTGTAAATTACGCTACAAAGTAACACAGGCTATAAAATAGCTCCGCGTCGTACCTAACAATGCCCCGTAGCTGTTATAAATTCACTGTAAACCACGGCTTCTTGGGACTTAATGCGTTAATAAAAAAGGCCTTGCTACGTGTACTGCGTTAAGCTAACTGAGACTGTTATAGCACTTGCATATCATTGCTCTTTTGTTGATTCTGATTGCTTGGATAAAAGCGTCTGCTAAATGACTAAATGTAACACACTTTTCTCCTCTAGGGTTACAACTGGTGCCATGATCGCAACGTGGTAACGATTTTCAGCGCACCCAACTACTGCTACCGCTGTGGGAATCAGGCAGCCATCATGGAGCTCGACGACACCCTCAAGTACTCCTTGTAAGTTGGAAAGCTTGATGGAAGCGGATGCAGTTTCTTGAATGCTGTTGATCTGAACGTGTCTGATCTGTCGTGGTGTG
>NW_015551045.1:1972974-1976460 GCF_001515605.1 Sinocyclocheilus anshuiensis
GAATCGTTAAGCAGAATCAAAATCAAAATGCACGCGTCTTATCGAATACCCGGTTCTTGGAAATTTGGAACCGGTTCTAAAATGGAACCGGTTTTCGATACCCAACCCTACCGCCAACACAGTCTATCGCAGCAAGCCTACTGTTTATGAATATTCAGCAATGTGGTTTCTATATCAAAGTTCATAATAACATTATTTTCATGCCAGTTCTCATTACTGTAATGTGACTGGGTTTTGTTCCTCGTTGCTCATTTTTCTCAGCTATGCAAAATAATTTATTTAGTGTGCATATTGGTTGTGTTTTAAAATAAATATGAAATGTGTCCGTCTTGGAAGGGACTGAGCCTTACAGTGAGTTTAATATGCCCACAGGTGATTCAGTGGTGCACCCACCATAAAGACGACCCTCCTCCCCCTGAAGACGATGAGAATAAAGAGAAAAGAACGGATGACATCCCCGTGTGGGACCAGGAGTTCCTCAAAGTAGACCAGGGCACCCTCTTCGAACTCATTCTGGTTTGTAAAACTGCTTGTGCTTTGACTGGCAGCGTTCGTTAAAACGGTGCTGTATGCTACAGAACTGAGTCGCAGATCTGATTTCATGCAGGGAAAACAAAGCAAAGTGCATCCTTTTGGATTTTAGGATCAACTGAGTGCTTGAAATTGTAGGATAAACAAATGTGGCGCCCTGCATTTAATGACGCAAAACCAGTTGAGAAGCTAAAAGAAATAAAAGAGAGTGCCTTCTGGTTCTTGAGAAATACCAGAACCCACGGTTGAACATTTAGAAAAGTTCTCACAATTAGTGATGCACCAAAATTACAACTTTGGGTCAAAATGGAAACCAAAAATTCAGGATGCACCTGAAAATACCGTATTGACCCGAATATAAGATGATGTTTTTTTCTTGGAAATGCATCTGAAAAAACGCGGTCGTAATGACCTGAAAAACTGAAAATAAATTTCATAGTCAATTAATCAAATATATTTAACGGTCATTTAACAATAACAATAACAGTAAGCATTGTCATTTTATCAGTAGTAATTACTATGTATGGATCACTTTAGTAGAGTGAGAGTATGTGCTTTGGCTCTGTTCAAAAGCCAAAAAAATGTTCAAAAATGTTTAATATTTTGATATCAGTAAAAAGAGTATAAATAATATTTATTTCGAACATGTAAAATAAATACAATACAAACGAATAAACAAAACAATACAACACAATACAAAACTGTTTTAAATTATACATGTCCGATAGTAATTTTTACATTACAACTGTAAAAATTGTTTGTCTCAGTTTCTTCATTTTAAAGCTAAACCGTTAGGGATGCTCCGATCAGGATTTTTGCAGCCAATACTGAGTACCGATTTTTTGTCATGGTGATCGGCCGATCCCGATGCTTCAAGCTTTATATAACTAATACGTAAGCGCTCTGATCATCATTAACCTTTTTTCAGATGAAGTAATACTACAGATGTTGCCTTTATGTAATGCAAGTATTGTTTTAAGGGTACTAATCACAAAAATTATTAATTATACAGTGAACATTTTAATATGCCTTTAACCCTCGCCAGGAGGTTAAAAAGGGGTTTATGCATAACGCTAAGCATATCAGAATACTTATATAAGACAAAAATAAATACAAACAAAATGGAGCAGTGTGATGCAACCCACCACAAGGTTTATTTAAACATTATCCAATAGTAAACTGTGGAGGACAAAATAAACATTTAATCTTCTAAAATTGAGAAGTCTGTAACTTAAACATTGTCATACAAGTCTGAGGAGAACACGATTAATAAAAAAGGAAAAAAACAGACATTTACACTCCTAAAAGAACAAATTGGAGTAGTTTGATGCAACTCATAAGGTTTAATTTAACATTGTCCAATATTAGACAGAGGACAAAATAAATAGAAACATTTAAACTGCAACATGGAGATGTCTGATGTAACTCATAAGGTTTAATTAAACACTGTCCAATATAAGACTGAAGAGGAAAAAAAGAAATGGAAAGATTTAAACTACTGAAAGAACAAAACGGAGTAGTTTGATCACGGTTATATCCACGGGTCGTGTAGTAAAAAAAATGCATTCTGAATCTAATTATTTGTGGGTGGGTCGCGGGTGGATAAAATAAATCATAGATGATGCAAATATTAACTACATTTTTTTAAATACATTTTTTCATCAGGCAGACGATTTTATTTGCGTGTATGTGTGTTCGCCTGATTGGGAAGTTGCCGTGACAGAAACGGTGACATTCCAGATAAAGTTTGAAAGGAGTAAAGCCTGTGTTAATTAGTGCTGGGCGGTATACCGGTTCATACCGAATACCGGTTTTTATTTTTGTTACGATACGAATTTTGAAAATACCGCAATACCGGTATATGTCGCTTAAACAACATTCGGAACGCTACACTGTTTGAAAGGGGTGTTGCACTGTGGTGAGGGAACAGCTGTATGTGTTACTAAAGCCCTATTCACAGGGGATTAGTATTACGGGGTGACCTCCAATCATTTGTAATAATTGCGGAGGTTGTCTGTAATCTTAATCCCGTGCGAATCGGCCATGTCTGTAATTTGTAAAGTATAAATATGAGCGTAGTTCGTCTGTTAATATGACATGCACTTTTTTTGGTTTGTTGTTTTTTTTAGTTTGTTTCTCAGACGCAGGCAGTGCACTGCATGAGACAAAAAAGTAATATAGCCAAAACAACTGCATAGCCGCTCTTTAGTGTTGATGTTATGCTGATTTTATCAGACGATGCCGCGATTATAAATGAGAGTGACTCCTGGTTAACATGTATTAAAAGGGGTCGTGTTTAGTCACTATTTAGTGTGGTATTTTTTGACAATATTCACTCATCATGACAGTAAAACAGGGCATTCTAAGTCAATATACTGCAGTATTTCCTCTCTCAATCAGTAGAAAATATGGTTAACACCCGGTCATGCATGGAAAAAAAAAATACCGTCTTGTACCGTGAAACCGGTATAATTTTGAAAAATACCGTGATATACATTTTTGGTCATACCGCCCAGCACTAGTGTTAATGCTATTGAGTAGGCTAATATGGCCAAAGAAGATCTTTTGTTTTATAAATAAATGTTCATTTAAAATGTTATGTTACCGTTACCCCTTACGGCTCCGATGAGGTTTTGTTCCGTCCTCCACATGGTGCCAACTCACAAAAGACTGTTTTTAGCCAAGCAGCGCGGAGAGCCGCTTCAGAAACGTGCCGCAGCTGGCCGGTGTAAACACAAGCATTGACTAGAGCGGCCGCGATCAGCTCCGGTTCCCGTGGAGCCGTAATGCGCCGCAGACGCATGCAGAGATGCACAGATCAGCTCTAACGTCACTGAATCTGCTGTTAAAATGAATCATCCATTCATCATATCATCATGCAAAACTAAGAATGTGACGATCGGGTGTGGTTATCTAAATCAGAGAAAAATATAGGCGGGGGGATAATTTATTTGT
>NW_015551045.1:1976827-1986460 GCF_001515605.1 Sinocyclocheilus anshuiensis
TTATTTGAAGCTTCGGGTGACGTTTTAGCTCATCCGCGCATCACTACAATGCATACAAATTCCATTATCTTCACGAATATAGCCATAGCTTTCTTGCTGTCTGGTGTGTAAAGTTCATGTTTTTTTCAGAACGTCTGTAATGGATGGCTGAGCGAGAGTCGCGTTATAGTTACCATTGCCTTTTTTGCAGTTGCCAGTTTTTCGTATTCGCCATACGTCTCGCGGTGGCTCGTTCTTAAGTGCAGAATCAGGTTCGTCGTATTAAATGTTTTGGATAATGCTCCGCCCTGTGAGATTTCTTTGAAACATACACGGCAAATAGAGAATTTTTCATTGTTTCTCGAAATGTCATAGTATTTCCACACCGGCGATGACATGACTACAGCGCCAAATCATTTACGTCCTCACGCATTGACGTCGTCAAATTGCGATCGGTTCGTGAGATCGGCCAAGTTTAGTGAGTACCGATCGAGTCCTAAAATGTGATTATCGGCCGATACCGATCTCCGGCCGATCGATCGGAGCATCCCTATAAACTGTTAAACTTTTATTTTGACAGCAAGCCACAGCTGCCCTTAAAGCTTGTCTTTCATTAATGAGTGCTTCTTATTAAAAGTTTGTGAAGAACGTTGCAAACAACATCATGCGACATTTTTGCATTCGAATGTGAATTTTTATTTTAAATTCGACGAATATTCAAAATTCTATTTTTTTTTTTTGACAGCCCTAGTATGAACATACATTACGAAAAGGAATAAATATATGAATTTTAAAACAACAATTGGCCACTTGTCCGCAGGTTTAAGGTAGAAGGATGGTAGTGCTAAAAATGTCTTTCCTGTAAATATATGGAACTTCTGACGTTTATCTCCCATTATGTGCAGGATTTCAATGAAATATCAATTTCTGAGTTTCTGGCATTTACCAATATTAATATATCTGTCAAATATCAGTATGCACTGGGGACTTATAATCAAGTTCTCTTCTGTTTTTTGCAACTTGGGACATCTGTGAGCATCTCTGAAATGCTCCATTGTGAATCAGTGTCTTGTGCTCTTCACTCTTATGTCGTGAGTTGAGCGTTAAGCAGCACTGCGTTGACTCGCCACACGATGGCCACGTCTTCATTTGCAGCTCACTTTAATCTCTCTCCCCTTTGTTTAGGCTGCAAATTACTTGGACATCAAAGGCTTGCTAGATGTTACTTGCAAGACGGTTGCTAACATGATCAAAGGCAAAACCCCAGAGGAGATCAGAAAGACTTTCAATATCAAAAATGATTTTACAGAGGAAGAGGAAGCCCAGGTAAAACAAGTGCTCATTTCCTGTCTCCTCCGTCACGCATGGTCTTAATGTGCTGTTGATACTCATACTGTCTCACAGTTTTTATTTGTATATCTTGTTTTCATTTTTATTTTAGTCAAATTGAATGATTTTGTTGTTTTTGTCATTTTTAGTAACTTTTAGAATCAGTAAGATTTTTTATGTTTTTTTAAAGAAGCCTCTTCTGCTCATCAAGGCTGCATTTATTTGATCAAAAATAGCTTTTTAGTTTATATTAGCCTGGTTTATTGTTATTATTATTCAATGAACCTGAGTTAACATGAACTTACTATGGAAGCCCATTTACGCTATGGCATAAAAAAAAGTAATTGCAACTTTTTTCTTTTCTGACGATTTGTACCTTTTTCTTGCAATTACCAGTTAATATCATAATTCGTAATAATTCGCTATGAATTAATGATTAATATTTCTTAATTCATAATTCAATGCTGAGAGTTAGATTAGATTTTTTTTTCTCAATTGCGAGATATAAACTGGTAATTCTATGAAGAAAATTTGATGTTGCGAGGGATACTCAAAATGTAAAAATTTTTTTAATTTTTTGGCAAAAAACAATTGCAAGACGTAAACGTTAAATTGTGGTGTGATTTGGAATTGTGGGAAAGGAAGTCAAAATTCTGAGTTTCTCACAATTCTGACTTTATTTTTATTTGCATTTTGAGAAGTATTGCAGCTACCTTTTGGATTACATTTTTTTTATTCCGTGGCAGAAACAGGTACAACTTTGAATACATTTTCACAATCTTGAAATGAACTCAAATGCTTTAGACATATTTTTCATTGTTAGTTCATGTTAAGTAATGTAGTTTACAGTTAACAAATAATTGTAACAGTGGATGTAATGGGACAATAGCTTACTAAATATTGTGCAGTATTATATTGTTCTGGTCTTATTAAAAACAGCAGTGAAAATGCATTGCAAAACAATGCCGTGTGATCAAATGAGTTCATTATACAGTCGATAAAAGCACTAAAATTGTCAAGCTGGACACTGCTGCTGCTGGTGAATGCACACGATACATAGAAAAATAACAGTATGCTGTTCCACTTGAGTGAACCACTGAAAGAACTCCATGAGACGGATTTTTCAAAATACTTTAATAAATCTATAGAGAGATTAGTTACATCAAAAGTAAAAGAAAGAGCGATGACTTGCTATATGTTAACACTGAAGATGTGTGGCAGGAGATCACAGATGACATGATCGCTTCAGAACAGACCTGAGTCAACACTGAATGATTACTAGAAAGCACACACACACACACACACACGTAAACACTTCATTTCATACTGCGACGTTTGGATGGATGAAAGGCATAGCTGACTACTTCAGATCTACACAACAAAAGCTATTAAAAATGGAACTTGTGTCATTAAAAGTAAACAGCCAAGGAATGTTTTTTCTTTTTTTTTCTCTTTACATAAAAACATATAAAAGTTTAGTTATTTACGGCCTTTCAGTCTATAAAAGATGAAGTTTAACAACACTTATTTGATTGTACAAGAGTTATCGTGAGAACTGACACTGTTTTCAGTGATGTAAAGTAATCTCCACACACGGCTGAATCTCATGAAGAAACTTCCAGGTCATGCTTTAGCAGAAAAATACATTTTGCACAAAGAAAATTAAGTTATTTAGACCATTCAGATTTTTGGGATTGTGATGACAGTTAAGCACATCTCCCCCAAAATTCACATTACTGTACTGCACAAAAAAAAAAAAATCATTTCCACTACTGTAATTGTGGCTAAACGGCTGCTACCAAACAAATAAAATCAGTATCAGCCAAATACATCTTTTCATTGCATTTAGATGCACATACATGAAACATCATGAAACAGAGGTGGCATAAATGCATTTACACTGCAAAATAATGTTATGAGATTAATGTTTTATATATACATATATAATATAAATATGAAACTAACCTACCAGTCGGTGGCGGTAAGTGACAGTCTTGAGTCATTCATTCAAAAGATTCGTTCAAACTGCTGATTCAGTCAAGAATGAGAAAACGAGCGAGTCATTGAATTGTTTGCTCAACAGATCAAAGATGCTCAGAGAATTGCAACGGTTTTGCGTTTTTTGTTGGCAAAATGGAGAAAAACTGGCAATACTGGTGTCTAAAATGTAACTCGTTTAATATAAAATTCTTGTTTGCTGAATTGAATAAAATCAATATCACATTTGTAATCGTGCTGATATTTGGGAAAACAGCACGCTTGCTGTGTAATGTTCCTTAACTGCTTAACTGTATCGGGATATAAAAGTGTAAATGTTGAACCCTGTATATATGTGTGTGTGTATATATATATATATATATTTTCCAAACTACAGTAGCAAAAATATTTTTTGCATTATTGGTAATGAATACAATATGCTTAATTGTCATTAAAATGAATGAAAACGGGGGGGAAAAAGACATTCTTCATGAGATTCATCCACACAGAAATCTAATTCCATGACTTCCTAAAAGATGAGAGGACGCCCCATGTCCCGAGGAAACTGAAGTGAAGAGAACTTGAAGAACGTGAGATCAGTCTCCGCAGCGATCGAGCCGTCAGTCATTGTGGCTGCCTTACGGCGCTCTCTGTTGTAATTCTGCTGAAGTCGAGCGAGAGTCTGGGTGGGTGGGCGGAGCGTTTGGCGCTCTGTGGGAGGGGACTGCTGGTGGGGGAGGCGGGGTTTGGCGGGTGATTGACAGGTGAAGGGGAGGAGTCTATAGCACTTCCATCGGAAGAATGGGGGCTGGCGCAGCGTCCTCTTTGAAGGTAGCGAATGCACTTCTTTTTCCTCCTAGGAACAGTCAAGAGAGTTATCTGTGAATAAAGCGTGGATGTGAAACGTCACAAAGATGAACTGCACAACAATGACAGAAAATAAAGAGCACACAAAACAAACAGTTATGCCAGAATATTATAGTGTCAAATAAGTGTGAAAAGCCGACGTGTGAAAAAAGGACTGCTTTATTCGACAGTTCTGACTGAATTTCAAGCTGATATCACACGCTTTTCCTAAAAACATATGACAATAAAAACTCCAGTCAAGTTCACACTCTAAATTTACGACCGATTTTTGAACGAACTCAAAGCATAAAGTTTAAAATATCAAGAGGAATTTCAACCTAACTTACAGTTTTAAAGAAAAATACATGAAAAATCAATATCAGTTCATGAACACAAGCAGGAATGATATTTAGTCCTGCATAAATACAGCTGAGTGCATAAGTTTGTAGAATCTTCAAGATGTTAATAATAATAATAATAATAAAAGAGGGATCGTGATTCATAATTCTGGACTATATGTGAACTTATGCACTCAGCAATTCATACAACTAATAAACAGTCACATTTACAGTAACATTTTAAAACATGAATTATAAAATGAAAGATATACGTGTTCAACTTCTTAACTTGATCACTGCGTTTTATCTTTTGGGTTGCATTATTAACTAATAGATTACATGTTTTCTGTTATGCAAATGAGGCATTATCTAATTTAAAATGCACTAATTTGCATGCTTTTCCAGAACGGAAATCTGAAGATCGAATAAAGCGAAATCGAATGTTTAATTTTGTCAGCATATTGGAGGATAAAATGTTATTTATGACCCTGGAGCACAAAAGCAGTGTTACGTCGCTGGGGTATATTTGTAGCAATAGCCAAAAATACATTGTATGGGTCAAAATTATACATTTTTCTTTTATACCAAAAATCATTAGGATATTAAGTAAAGATCATGTTCCATGAAGATATTTTGTACATTTCCTACCGTAGATATATCAAAACTTAATTTTTGATTAGTAATATGCATTGCTAAGAACTTAATTTGAACAACTTTAAAGATGATTTTCTCAATATTTAGATTTTTTTTGCACCCTCAGATTCCAGATTTTCAAATAGTTGTATCTCAGCCAAATATTGTCCTATACTAACAAACCATACATCAATGGAAAGCTATTTATTCAGCTTTATTCAGATGATGTATAAATCTCAATTTTGAAAAATTGACCCTTATGACTGGTTTTGTGCTCCAGGGTCACATATAAATCAAGTGAATGATGAACAAAATCCTCTGTAAAAACCTTCAGAATATACATGGGAATAAAACCGCCTTTAAATATATGTATTCTAATTGAAATCTACAGATGCAAATAGATGAAGCGTAATAAGGTAAAACTTAAATGTGTATTTTGCATGTTTTCCCTTTCACTAAAACGCAAGCAGAATCTCAAAACTGACTGGTGCACAAAAAACACTGGTTTTGTCTTCAGCGTCTTGCCTTAGGGAATCGTTTTGAATGTTAAAGTTGAAAGCGATTGCAACACGTAAGCCTTACTGACTGGAAACCGCAGCACGAGCAAACCACAGTGCCAACCCCGTCAGGAGCCGCTGGAGATCAGTCACTTCACACACTCTCTCGGCCGCGCGTCTGCAAACCCTGCTGCAGAGCTACCTCATAAAAACTCACCTTGAACTAAAGAAACTGACATCTGAGACGAGATAGTGATCTCTGGTTCGTGAACAAACTGAGTCTTCACAGTGAATCTGCTGAATTGGCTCAGCAATCAGACCGAAGGAATTACAGCAGTTCTCGAGTCAACAACTCACTGATTTAATGATCAAAATGACCACAAACCAGTCTAACAGAGCTTGAGCGTGTGAGTTACTGGTAAGTTCCTCAAGAATTACACTCTTAAAAGCAAAGGTTCTTCACAGCGATGCCATAGAAGAACCATTTTTGGTTCCACCTAGAACCATCTCTTTCTTACCTTTTAATAATCTGAAGAACCTTCTTTCATCACAAAGAAGCTTTAGTGAAACAGAAAGGTTCTTCAGATGTTAAAGGTTCTTTATGGAACCATTTAGACAAAAAAGCTTCTTCTGTGGCATCGTGAAGCACCTTTATTTTTAAGAGTGTAATGTTGAATTTTAGTATTGATTACTCTAAATGAAAACTAGTATTTTTGCATTTGCATGGTAATGCATTTTTATGTTTATACATTTTTATACTATTTGTAGCCACATATTTACATTTTTGTTTATTAAAGGTTATTTTAATGTTTTGATATACATTTTATATAATGTTTTGATAGTGTATATTAAGTTTTAGTAATAAATTAAAAAGCTTATTTTTAGATCATACATACACATTAAAGGGCCGCACTATTTGGGGAAAAAATTGAATTGCAATTTTTCTGAGAAAAAAAAAAAGTGATTACAATTTAATGTCTTGTTTGTAAGGCTGCACAATTTGGCCAAACTTTTTGTGATTATATCAGTATGGATATAAAATAATATCAATTTCATTAATAATAATTATAATAATAACTGCAATTAGTATTGCTAAATAATAATAACAAAAGGAATGCTACTGTTGGTGTAATGCACAATTTAATCCAAAAGTTTGTGATTATATCAATATGGCTATAAAATAACAACAACAACAATATTATGATTACTAAATAAAAATATCACAATTAAATAAAATTTAAATATTGTATATTGTAATATTTCAGTGTAAAATAAAAAATAATATGTAAGAAAAATAACATAATAACATAACAAATAAATTCTAAATATAAAATTACAATACTAATCGTATTGTGTCATTCCTCAAATGTTAAAGGTTCAACTTAGAGCATGAATTAAATAGCAGCCTTTGTAACTTGATTAATCACACTAAGCCATTTATTTTGTTTAATCATGCAGCCCTAGTCTGCACTAATCTTTCTGACTGACTAGTGTTGGCTAGAATGAATAGTAATCAATAAGTTACATTAAAAACACTTCTTCCACCACTGTGCCACAGTTACGGATGGTTCAAACAGGACCGCGACTCAAAGGTTTCTGGACAGCATAAAGTCAGATGAAGCAGTGAGGTGAGTGTTTGATGAAAGCAGAGCTGCTGAGCTCCAGAGGGCTGTTAGTGACAGTCGTACACACCTGCAGGGGCCACACCAGTCCATTTGTTGGTTGAGGCCAAAGCGAGCGCGGCATTTCTTTGGTGAGCTGGGGTCTGAGTGAAAGGCAGCATGCGTGCAGAGAAAGAGAGACAGCGGCAGAGAGAAGAGGAGAAGAAGGAGAAGAGGCCGCCGAGGCAGAGAGGTTAGCCGTCCAAACACCAGGAGAGAGAGAAAAGCAATCACAGTCAAGACGTAAACCAAGCCCACTGCAAATACACAGAGCTACGCAATATCATATCAGCTGCTAGTCCATGCACACTGCCTACTGTACTGTCAAATATATTTTTTTAAAGTTGTAAATAAGACAAAACTAAGGAATCTTGTTTCTGCCACTGAATAAAAAAATAAAAGTAACTTGCCTCAAGTTTGACTTTTTTCTTACAATTGTGAGTTTACATTTCTTTTCTCAGAACAGCATGATGTAAACACAACTGTGAGATATAAACTCAATTGTAATGAAAATGTCAGAATTGTGAGCTGACTTTTTTCCTTGACTTTACAACTTGCAATGGCAAGTTTATATCTAACAATTATGAGAAAAGAGGTCAGAATTTCAGGATGTAAACTTGCAATTCTGAGGGAAAAAAAAACGGAGAAAAAGGAATTGCTAGATACAAACTTGGAATTTAGAGGGAAAAACAGAATTGTGAAAAACTTGGAATTTTGAGGGGAAAAAACAGAATTGTGAAAAACTTGGAATTTTGAGGGGAAAAAACAGAATTGTGAAAAACTTGGAATTTTGAGGGGAAAAAACAGAATTGTGAAAAACTTGGAATTTTGAGGGGAAAAAACAGAATTGTGAAAAACTTGGAATTTTGAGGGGAAAAAACAGAATTGTGAAAAACTTGGAATTTTGAGGGGAAAAAACAGAATTGTGAAAAACTTGGAATTTTGAGGGGAAAAAACAGAATTGTGAAAAACTTGGAATTTTGAGGGGAAAAAACAGAATTGCGAAAAACTTGGAATTTTGAGGGGGAAAAAACAGAATTGTGAGTTAAACTGAATTTTGAGGGGGAAAAAAGTCTGAATGGTGAGATAAAAACTGAATTTTGATGAAAAGTTAGAATTATGATATATAAACTCAGAATTTTGAGGGGAAAAGGTCAGAATTGAATTATACAAACTCTGACTTTTGAGGGATAAACTCAGAATTGCAAGAAAAAGCCAGAATTCTATATACTTATAAAAAGTCTATAAAAGGTGACTATAACAAGTCAGAATTTTTAGACAAAAAGTTGCAATTACCATTTTTATTTTTTATCCCATGGCGGAAACGAGCTTCCATACAAAAATTATTGTTGTTATTATTATTGTTTTACAAAAACAAAACTATTTCAGGTCTTTCTACTTCAAGATGTCATGTTTATTTCAGTGTTGTTACTTCATACTTTTTTGTGAAATTTACCAGCAATTTCTGAGTGAAAGTGTACGCTGCAGTATATATTACACAGATGTGCACAGCTGAACATGCAGTCTTTCAAAGCACGCACCATTTATTAGCCATCATGCACACTGGAGCGTTTCATCCTTCTCCAGCATCTCTGCTATCTCTTCCAGAAGTTATGAGCAATTTGTACTCATTTGAACTAGAGTTGTGTGCATCTCTTAATCCCCTCACACCAGCGCTATTTAAGTATCATTATTATTTTATTGTCTTGCAGGTTTATTTCAGTTAGTTTTAGTTAACGATAATAACCCTGGTACATAAGAAACATATAGAATAATTTTAGTTTACATGCATGTTAATCAAAAGTTGACAGTCAGAATGAATTGTTTCATGAGCAGAATAATCTCATTGTGACGGCTGGGCTGCATCAGCAGCTTGATGAGAAGACACCAGAGTTCAATGAATATCTGCATTATCAGCATTTATTAGAAATAACTGTTCTTCTGCTGAGTAATATAGTGCACTAGTGTTGCGTCAAAGGTGTGCGATCTGAACGCGGCTCATCCAGTCAGAATTCAGTTTCAATGATCAGTTTGATCTTTGATATTTTTGTATGTGAAACAGAAGAATGTTCCTCATGATCTGTGCAGAACTCACTCTCAATGCACTCAATGCATGTGAAAACACAAACATGTACCTGTGCCAGAGTCCTGCTGCTTGTCTCGTTTCCTTCGCTTCTTTTTGCCCTGTGGTGATGAGAGATCATCAGAGAAAGACGTCAACACACACACACAGATGTTGTGTTTCCATGTTTTATGGGGACATTCCATAGGCGTAATGGTTTTTATACTGTACAAACTGTATGTGCTATTGCCCTACACCAACCCTACCCCTAAACCTACCCCTCACAGGAAACTTTGTGCATTTTTACTTTC
>NW_015551045.1:1986714-1987508 GCF_001515605.1 Sinocyclocheilus anshuiensis
TAGTATTACTATCCTTGTGGGGACATTTGGTCCCCATAACGTGATAAATACCAGGTACACACACACACACACGAACACGAACACGAACACACACACACGAACACACACACGTGTGTTGAATCATGCTAATTACACAGGTCACTCAGTGTAAACTCCTGAATCTGTCTGATCTCTGCACACGTCTCTGCTTTCTTCCACCCCCTGCTTTCCCAAATACACTCTGTGTGTTCGTGTTCATGTGTGTGCGTGTGTGTGTGTGTGTTCGCGCGTGTGTGTGTGTGTGTGTGTTTGTGTTTGTTTATGTGGTTTACAGACACATCCGCACAGCAGCGCTGCAGTTAATATGTCTGTGTGGGTTGTGTGTTTCCTGTTTACATGTAGGTGACGGCTCTAAATGCAGGTGAAATTTCTGTTCACATGTGATGGGTGTCAATCTCTGAGAGAGAGATGTTACTTCCTGAAAATATTCAAATATTGAACTTACTAAAAAAGGAAAAAAGGTAGCTGTGATAAACCAGTAAATCAGTGGATCTTTGGGACGTGGTTTTGCTCAAATAATTATATTTAATTTGTAATGAATAATATTTAATATTTAAATAATAATATGCATTATTTATACATTTGTATATTAGCTAATTAACTATGAAGTATCAAGATTACAAACACAAACAGTTTTATCTTTGCATAAGACACACACATGCATAACTCTTATTTTAATATTTATATCTATTATAGTATTTATTGATATTTTTTATTAACTTTTATTTTTAGACTTTCAGTTTTCATTTTAGTTA
>NW_015551045.1:1987563-2017112 GCF_001515605.1 Sinocyclocheilus anshuiensis
ATATTTTTTTTTTTCTCTAGACTCTAGAAATTAGAAATCTTGTCCCGGCAAATAACTAAAATATGTTTTTCATCTAATATTTACATATTTCCATGGGTGTTAAATCTCTGAGATTGAGATTTATTATTAGTATTTTTTGTACATTTGTATATTATCAAATTAAGTATCAAGCACACAATTTTACATATTAATATATAAAAAAATTATATATTCTTTCAATAGCTGTTTCTTTCCAAAATTGTAAATTTAACTAATGCAAAAAAAAAGGAAAGGAATGGAATGGAATAAAAAATGGAACATTGAATAAAACATTTGCAAATGAAGTACCGTTTACAAGAGAACAAAATCGTCACTTCCTGGGAAAAATGGAAATTGCTGCAAACGTGTAGCTCATTTTCCAACATAATAAATGACTTTATAATAAATTAGAAATTACTATTTTGTATTTTTATGTATTTTTATTGTATGTCTTCTTATCTGACACAAAATTACGCACACTTTAATATTTTATGCTCATTTTAGTAATCATTGTCTGTGCAAAAAAAAGACTACAAAAACAAACCTTTTTTTCTTTGGAATAACATGCACTATAAATCACATGCATAACAGTGTTATTTTAGTATTATTTATATACTATGCTATTTTTTATTTGCTTTTATTTTAATTATTTCATTTTAATTTGTTATGTTTTGTCATTTTGTTATGTGCTTTTGTCTTTTTTATTCTTTTTTTAATTGCTTAATTTTATTTCATTTATTTTTATTTCAGTTTTAGATGTTTTATTAATTTTATTTCTAGTTAGTAATTTTAGCAACCCAGTCTCATAAAAAAATACATGCCTCTATGTGACGCTGACATTCAAAAGTATCAGTTTTCAAATCTCGCAGCATATTAAAATTGTTTTGAAGTCATAACATAATATTCTTCAAGTAATTGTGTGAAAATAACGCTTTATTAACTGAAACTGTGGACCTGTAAATCATACTTTGTGTGAAAAGCAATAAAAGTTGTCCGAGTTTTACTGTCTCTATTGTTCATTATAACTGGAAACCGCAGCGATTCGTACATATAGGTATGTTTTTTTTCAGTTTTGTAGAAAAGTACCTAGTATTTCCAATGAGCCTGGGTAGAATTTTAGTGCCTCAACTTAAAAAAATAGAAATCTTGCCTTGGCAACTAACTGAAGCTAATATCATCTAATATTTATATTTTATTTTATTTTATTGCAGATTTATTTCAATTAACTGAAATGTTTTGATCATTTTAGTTCTAGTTAATAAGAACCCTGATGCATAAAAAATATATTTAATTTACATAGTTGACAGTCCAACAGATGCAGTCTGAATGAACGGCCAGAATAATCTCATTGTGATTGATCTGTAATGAGCTGAACTGAAGAGTTTGGACACTGGATCTGCTTCTACGTCACGTTTATATCCCACATGTCAGAATGATCCTGATTTTCCTCACTTAGCCGCAGAGTAATGAGAAGCACTTACGTAGTTGTCACGGGCCGACCAGCTGGGATAAAGCTGCATGTGAAGCTGTCGCTCCTTCCGCGCTAGTTCATAGTACTTGGCCTGTTCCTCGCGGGTCAGAGCGTGCCACTGTTTGAATTGTGGGGACCGTCCATAGACTTCTGTTACTTTTATGCTGACCAAACAATATTTTCTATCCCCTAACCCTAAACCTACCCCTTACAGCAGGGGTGGGGGACAATGATCCTGGAGGGCCGCTGTCCTGCAGAGTGACAAAAAAAAAACCTTCCTGTATCCTGAAGACCTTGATTAGCTTGTTCAGGTGTGTTTAATTAGGGTTGGAGCTAAACTCTGCACTGGCCCTCCAGGATCAACGTTCCCCACCCCTGCCTTACAGAAAACCTGTTTGCATTGTTACACTTTCAGATAAACATCATTTACTATTTTTAATAATTTTTTTCCGTCATGGGGAGCGCAGGCAGTTCCCCACAATGTCAAAAATGTCAGGTTTTAATATCCTTGTGGGGACATTTAGGCACGCACGCACGCACGCACGCACTCACTCACACTCACTCACTCACACACTCACTCACTGTCTCACACACACACACACACACACACACTCCCAGACAGTAATCCTGATCATAGATGAAGTGGATGGAACGCACCCGTCGGCCCAGGATCTGGTTAATGGCGGCGCTCTCCTTCAGCGTGCACTCAGCGATGACTTTGGCCCGCATCTCCTTCATGTAGAGCATGAACGCGTTCAGCGGTTTCTTGATCACCGGCTTCTTGGGCTCCTTCTCGCGCTTCAACTCTGCATGAGATTTGCTGAGGTAGGTGATGAAGAAGAAAGAGAAAAACACTTCATTATACAAATAACAATAGTTAATAACATGTTTGGATGGGCATCCCATTACTCGAAATCAACAAAGGCACAAAGCCCATGTTTATCTCTCATCTATAATGATCATTTAAACCACTTATATACTCATTTCATTGATTAGTCACTTTTATTATATTTTATATTATTTTTCCATTGTTGTCTTATGATTGTGTGGTTTCAAGGGATATTTGTCTTCATGATAAGAGGGACGTTGTTGTGAAGCAGTCATTTTCCATTGCTACCGATCGTAGTATAATAACACTTGTTGCATTTGCGCTGGTCAGATGAAGTCTGAGAATTGAAACATCCTTTGTTATCATCATCACTTGTCTCCTCTTCTGCTCTTCTCTGGCTTTCTCAGTCAACTTCTCGGCTGACAGAAGGCTGTTAATACGGGTTTTGGGTATCAGACAAGACTTCGCTGACTGGGTTTCGGATGTGAGACAAATCTCGTGGCAGGATTCAGATCTGAAATTTCTGACGTGGAGACTTGATCTAACATTTGATAGGAACAAGCATTTTCAACTGAAAACACTTCATATTAAACAAAAATACTGTATATTCAGTGCTGAGTAGTGACTGATTACATGTAATGTGGATTACGTAATCAGATTCCAAAAATTAAGTACTTGTAGTTATATTTAAAAATAATTGAAATCAGACTATAGTTACTTTATTAGGGATTACATGATTACATATTATTCTTATTAAAGCAATAAATTATTCCAATATCCAATCTTCCTTTCTAAAATAGCTTACGAGTTTTCCAGTCTTCTAGTTTTGTGGACATTCACACAAAGACCAGACACTAGTCAGATGGATATAATTACACAAAAACTTAAATTTACAAAAATAATTTCCGTTTTACTTAAACTTAAGTCATACGTTTTCTCAACATTTCAACATTGCACCAACTACCGATGAACACATGAATTTATATTTAAATGATCAATTATTTTTAAATGATTTATTTTAATTTTACATTTTTATGATGTAATTAAATATTAGCTTTTAATTTTCAGTTCCTTCATGAACCCAGTTTGGGAAACTTTTTAATGCACTTCATGTTGTTAATAAGAACAAATGTAATATATTTTCTTTTTCTTTGTACTTTTACATCAATATAGTATAAGATTATCTTATTTAAATCAATGTGATCAATGCATTAGGTCAAAAATAATCTAAAAGTAATCAAAAAGTTGTCAGATTATCTAAAACGTGTAATGTAATGGATTACTTTACTATCTAGAATTTTTGAAATTCTACATTTTGTAAGTAATCTACCCAGCACTGGATATATTTCACACAAACAGAGGTATTTGAGGTATTATAATTAGTCCCACAGACATGGACAATTTATTATGAGAATCAGATTTGTGTCAAGTGTACTTTTACATCAATATAGTACAAGATTATCTTATTTAAATCAATGTGATCAATGCATTAGGTCAAAAGTAATCTAAAAGTAATCAAAAAGTTGTCAGATTATCTAAAACGTGTAATGTAATGGATTACTTTACTATCTAGAATTTTTGAAATTCTACATTTTGTAAGTAATCTACCCAGCACTGGATATATTTCACACAAACAGAGGTATTTGAGGTATTATAATTAGTCCCACAGACATGGACAATTTATTATGAGAATCAGATTTGTGTCAAGTATTTCTATTCAGGGGTGCAAACTCACAAGGCAATTCCAGATCTCACAGGACCAAACAGAAGGTAATTTGCTCTAGAACTTCTAGAGAGGTTATGGAAGAAAAACACAGATTCAGATGGGATTAAAATCACAAAGTACGTCCTCCAGGAAAACTAGTCCCGTCCGAGTCAACTGTATTCAGACGTTGCAGTTTTGGTGTTGAGACCAAAATGTGTGCACTTAAAAAAATGGCACAAACATAGAAATAAACTACTGGAATAATATTTGCGTGTGCTTAAATTTCAGAAAACTAACTTCAAGGGTTCAAGAGTTTCCAGGGGCCTCATTTATAAAAAGTTGCGTCCTAAATTTGTTCTAAGATCGTTTCTCAAAAATGCACAAATGCGATTGAGAGAAAACGTAAAACGAACATGCGCACAAAAACACATGCTGTCTTCCAAATGTGGCATTTATAAATCACAAATGATCTTGAAATGGTGCGCAGCTGACAGCTGTCAGATCCCCGCCTTGTAAACGCCCCCTAATTAATATCATTAGCATATAAAATAGCATCAGTCAACGTCGAAAACAGTTGTTTGAGGATGGCGAGCAGCAGGAAAAAGAACTTTAGTGAGGCCAAAGTTGGGCTTTTATTTGTGTACACTCACAATAAAATAAAATAGCGTGCTTTAATTTGTAGCATCCAGAAAAACAGGATGCCGTTTTAACTCTTGGTTCTTTTTAATTAATGGAGCGAATCACAGAAACACACCAAAACTCAGCATAGCTTACTTGCCTCAGTTTTTTTAAATTTCGTTTTATTTAAGTCAAACATATTTCGTGTTTATTTAATTATATACAATTTTATTCAGTTTTTTCCGTTCACAAAAGTGCGGCAGATGCATGACGACATGGCAAAACTCATGTTCTGTTTATGGTGATATTTGCACATTTATGGCATTATTAACATTAACACGTAATTTTAAAAATCTAATTTAGTTTTTATTTAACATTCTAATCTTGTCTGTTAACTCTTAAACAATTATCCAGCATCTGATATCTGTCAGGAAAATTAAGCGAAATGCACATACCTAATACTACTATTATTACTATTATTATCATCATCATCATGGCTGCACAAGGAAAAGTGTGTACGTCTGCTCAGACCCTGACGTGGCTCTAAGCACTTTTCCATGCAAAGACTGTGTTTATATTTGTGTCCCTGGAGCACAAAAGTAGTGTTAAGTCGCTGGGGTATATTTGTAGCAATAGCCAACAATACATTGTATGGGTCAAAATTATACATTTTTCTTTTATGCCAAAAATCATTAGGATATTAAATAAAGATCATGTTCCATGAAGATATTTTGTAAGTTTCCTACTGTAAATATATCAAAACTTAATTTTTGATTAGTAATATGCATTGCTAAGAACTTCATTTGAACAACTTTAAAGATGATTTTCTCAATATTTAGATTTTTTTGCACCCTCAGATTCCAGATTTTCAAATAGTTGTATCTCGACCAAATATTGTCCTATCCTAGCAAACCACACAGCTTTCAGATAATGTATAAATCTCAATTTAAAAAATTCACCCTTGTGACTGGTTCTGTGGTCCAGGGTCACAAATATGAACGTTCCCGTGGCTTTGAGATCAAATTAGTGCATACGCACGTTTTATAAATGAGGCCCCAGGTCTGTTCTGTGCACTATTCATTGAAAGCATCAGAGGACTTACGTGTAAATGCTCCTGTCGAACTGGTCGTGCTCCTGTTTGCCGGAGGGAGGCACTATCGCGGGGTGTGGGATGCCTGTAGGGTGCATGCCGGACTGAAGCATCAGAGAATGAGAGAACCTACACACACACACACACACACACACACACACACAAAAAAAGGAAATCAAGAAACTTCCTGATAGGTTTTTGTGTGTTACATAGAGAATTGTGTGTTGTGTTTTGCAAAAAGAGCTGAGTCAAAGGCTGAGAATTAGCGTATGGTTTTGCAGATTTGGTGTGTGCTTCTGGTGTTTGAGTGTCAGCTTTCAGAAACTGTGTGACAAGTAAAGATTGTGTGTGTAAGCAGCTGAAAAAAAAACTGTAATGAAGCGTCAATGCGTCATGTGACCAGCAGCTGGTGCTCTATCTGCACCGCCGAAGCGCCGCAAGCACATACTGGGGAGGGAAAACCAGCACGCCGTCTGAAGCATTCAACACAAACTCAAATATCATTTCAAAGCCAACTCTACAGCAGCACTAATATTTGATGGGAAAGGACAGCAGAAAGGATTCCAGCTCAACAAAGCGTCCCCACACACTCGCAGCTCCAGACTCTGTTTTGGATTTGTGCCTTTGACACGAGAAGAATTGAACAAAGATGTGCGTCGTCTGTTGACATCCGAATGAAACCATCTCCACAGCTTGGATTTATTACTGCATGTAAGCATATTAACATGATTTGTTCATCTAATTCGGGTTTTGGGTTACAAAGGAAGGATTTGATCACAGTTGACGTCTGATGGGAAAAGCCACAGCGATGGGTTGGTGCCTCACCCAATCCACTTTGAGACTGAGCTGACCAAACAAACAAACAAACAAACGGCTTGAAGAACACCCGAGAAGAGATTGAGTCGTACCCAATAGACGTCTGGGTTACTTTCTGACTGGACATCATGTGAACCACAAGAAAGTACTTCAATATGAAAAAGGAACCAAAATATCATACAGCGTATGATCGGTCATTTCCACAGAGACCAGCTATTAACTTTCATGTTGTGTTGTGGGTACGACATTTGTGTCAAAATAAGCCCCTACTGGTTTCCATGCTCTATGACAAAAATCAACACTAAAGAGTCATGCAAAAATGTAATATCTATTACAGCTTCTCAGAGACTTTATATATTTATGTTTTTTTTAAAGAGGTCTCTTCTGCTCATCAAAGCTGCATTTATTTGATCAAAAATAAAGAAAAAACAGTAATAGTGTAAAATATTAAAATAATGGTTTTCTGTTTTATTACACTTTATTTCTGTGATCAAAGCTGAATTTTCAGCATCATAACTCAGTGTCACATGATCCTTCAGAAATCATTCTAATATGCTGATTTATTATCAGGATTCTTTGATGAATAAAATATTAAAAAGAGCAGCATTTGTTCAAAATAGAAATATTTTGTAACAATATGCACTACTGTTCAAAAGTTATTTTTGGGAAGAAATTAATACTTTTATTCAGCAAGGATGTATTAAATTGATAAAAAAGTGATAGTGAAGGCTTACATTGTTTTCTAACTGAAGACTGGAGTAATGATGCTGAAAATTCAGCTTTGACCACAAGAATAAATTATATTTTAAAGTATATTAAAATAGCAAACCATTATTTTAAATTGTAATAATAATATTACATTTTTTCTGTATTTTTTATCACATAAATTGAGCCTTTAAGAGCACAAAAGACTTCTTTAAAAAACATTAAAAACTTTTGCATGGCAGCATATAAAATCAGATTTTGATTAACTACAGTTTTCTGTTTTTTACCTGAATGTTTGCTGTTATTCAAACGGCCGATATGAAAATCTGTCCAAGTGTATGGAAACCAAAAGGGGGCCAATTTGACTCCCAACACTATCGTAGTCACCAAAATGCATACAGTCTTTCCAAAACACACCTACGGGGTCAAAACCTTGCATGCACATTCATGACTAAATAAGAAAGACAAACAAGTTTAACCAGTGTTTCAAGCTGTTTAAAAATTGAATATGGGTCAAATTGACACACAGCACAATAGTAGTGTTCCTTAGTTTACATACCACTACTAGATCTACCAACATAAGGACGATATTTAATGTGTATCTGCATATTAATGCACGTTATCTGTGCCTGCATTTATAGTATAGCATGATCTCTCGTAACTGTAATTAAAGCAGAGTTCCGGGTTTATTCAATAACTCCGAGTTGAAAAACGGGGGGGAAAATTGCATTAACTTAAGGCCTGTTCACACAAATAATGAGAGCTATAACAAGCAACATCACAGTAACATTGTTTATTACAAGCGTGCTGCAGTTTTGTTGTCTGAAACTTAACAGCTCAAGCTCTTTAAAGCAGGATGGATTCTGATTGGCTGGCAATGGACCTTTTTCACATTTCTGTGTTTCTCAGCAGCGGAAGTCGTCATAGTTGAGTTAACTTCGAGAGCAGTAAATTGAGAGAGACTGATAACGGCAGTCAGAAGAGAGAACGATGTCTCTCACATAGAAACACCCTCACATTAGCCTTAACTAGTTTTTTTGTAATTTGATGCAAAGGTGATATAATACAAATTATAGTGTCATAAATGTTCATACATTTTTAAAAATATAAAAAACCTTCGAGGATTTACGATGCTGATGACTGTTAAACACATCAACACAGTCTTGTGAAAAGGGTCCATCTTTTTATCGTTCGTCAGAACCACTTAAACTTACACTTAGTGTGCAAAGTTATTTTCAATATGTGAGCCTGGAGCACAAAAGCAGTCTTAAGTCGCTGGGGTATATCTGTAGCAATAGCCAACAATACATTGTATGGGTCAAAATTATCTTCTATAATATTCTTTTATACCAAAATCAATAGGATATTAAGTAAAGATCATGTTCCATTAAGTTATTTTGAAAATGTCCTACCATAAATATATCTTAAAACATAATTTTTGATTAGTAACATGCATTGCTAAGAACTTCATCATGTGTCCACTCGAGTCACAACCATGTAAAACCACTATAATGCACTGCTTACAAGCTCAATGGACAAGTTTTAGCTGAATAAAGTCTGAATCAGAGCGATGCAGAGCTTGAACCCGGAGCGTTCCTGTCAGCGTGGCTCAGTTTAGCAGTATTTGGGGTCGTGACCGGGAGCTCAGCGGCGACACACATACGGCTGAAGCGTCAGGTGAAGCACAGGTGAGGTCTGGTACTGTACCTGGGGAAGGAGGAGCTGCTCTGGAGGCTGGAGGAGAAGGACTGTCTGAAGCCGCAGGAGGGCAGAGGATAGACAGGCTGATTGGGCCTGCGGGTCGGGGGACAGAGTTAGAGCCCCCGGCGGTGGATTTGCTGAAGACTCAACTGCTTTCCAAACACTGAACACTGTGTTTGGGGTGGGGCTAACTGTTTGTCTGACCAATGGAGGCAGGAAACCTCTCTGAAAACAATTCTAGCAATGCACACGCTCAACTTTAATACTAGCGCTTTTTTGATCACGCAGGGCCATAACTATACTTAACTAAAACGGAAAATAAAATTACAACTAATATATATATATACTTTAGCTAGTTGCAACATTTCTCATTTTAATTCAGTTTAACTTGATGCGCAAAAAAACTAAAAACTAAATAAATAAATAAAAATGAATGAAAAAAAAAAAAAAAAAAATACATAAAATGGAAAAAAAATATATATATTTATATATATATACACTGATCCAAATGATGCACTCAAAAAACATGTCAGCCTAAATTTATGATTTATGTATTGGAATTGCATAGAAAATTTTCATGCATTTGGATAAAACAGTTTTAACAAACTTTTATTTTGTTGTATGTCAGGCACTCAAACAAATCAGGGCATAGTTTATTATGAACTATTTGCATCTGTTTGATTTTATTTCAATCAGATTTTCAAAATGCATTTATTCAAATCAGAATCAATCTGTTCATTGTGATACTCAAGTCATTAAATGCATGGGATTGAAACTAACTGGATTTATTGCTAATAAATACATAAACCTGGTTATTGAGTTTATATTAAAAAATCTGACCCATTTAATTTATGTACGATAAACAGATATGAATCACAGTGAGTCTATTTGTTTTTAGTGAATTAGTCATGTGTAATCAAATTTACATTTACATTTATTCATTTAGCGGATGCTTTTATCCAACACGACTTACAATTGGGGAATACATCGATTCATCTTAAAGAGGCAAATAGACAGGAAGTGCCCAAAAGAGATGAGTTCTCAGCAAACTGATGCACAATTCATATGCAATTCAAAAACATCTTAAATTTAGGCCTAAATATTTATTGATTGTACTCTTGATGCTTGACGTTTGTTGTTACATTTCTAGGCTGGTCTGCTTCAGCGCTCGTCAATGTCCAAATGTTCCAGGTGACCAATCAAATCAAAGAAGGCGGGGCTTTACTGAAAAGCACGATCTTTTTCAAATCTTCACTTTACGGCAGTACAATGACTGGTGAACTATTCATGTTTCTTGACAGAAATGTTTCCAGGTGACAGCTTGCTTTCTCAGGCCTTGACAGACGTCAGGTTAACGGAGAACAAGACACCATCAACACCAACACACGGCTTCAATCACCAGATCCACACACACACACTGACAGAATATATATATATCCTCCGACACACTGCATGATGAAAACATCTGTCAGATCAATCTGACACTCACACAACATCAGCTGAGTTTCTCCAAATCAGCTCGCCAATTTATCACACACACAAGACCATAGAGATTAACATCAGCAATGAACAATGTAATAACGGCACATGATGCAAGATATTAAAAAAGAAATATTTTGAAAAACAAAATGTTAAACTCATAAAGGAATAATGTTTTTTTTTTACATTACGAGACATATGAGTGCAACTAAAACATTGTCAAATTTAATAATCACCTTTTTAATGAAATAACAAAAAATGCTATCCCTTTAAATTTAAATCTCATCCTAAACTACTTACTGAATACTTAAATATTCATGATTTATATTTTAAAATCAGTAACTTAAAAAAAAAACAATTGTAATTAAACAAATAAAACTAAAACTGGAACACCAAGCGACACAAATTAATGGCACAGGTCATAAAAAAAAAATAAAATAAATAAAAACACAAAATTAGTAGTTTGTTAAACTAAAATGTTCACAATGTAGACAAAGAAGCCTACATTAATTTGAATGTAATAACCTATTAAAGTTTTGTGTCTATAAACATATTATATTGAGAGAGAATTAATATATTGTAAACATTGTTTCATTTATACTGTATATTACGTGCTGCTATAAGATTATAAACTATGAATATATTATAAGTTTCTACACTTTGTTCAATTTCTCATGCAATAACCGACTATGCAATGGCAAACTACAATATGAGCTCAAGATTGGAGAAGATTATTGCGTTATGACCATTATATATAATATTCAATTCCATTGTATTAAATAATAAAACTTTTTACACAAGTACAGTTATTACATTAAGTTGCTGCACACATACACTCTTAAAAATATAAAGGTGCTTCACGATGCCATAGAAGAACCATTTTTGTCTAAATGGTTCCATAAAGAATCTTTAACATCTGAAGAACCTTTCTGTTTCACTAAAGCTTCTTTGTGGCGAAAGAAGGTTCTTCAGATTAGAATAAGGTAAGAAAGAGATGGTTCTAGGTGGAACCAAAAATGGTTCTTCTATGGCATCGCTGTGAAGAATCTTTGAAGCCGCTTTATTTTTAAGTGTGAAAAGTACAGTGGCTCAAAACATACTGGGCCACTTCACATTTAAAGTCTTGTTTGGAGTGCTCTCCTTCATCAGCAGATATGAGGAGAGATGTGTGCACTCTCGGACTTTAGATGTCTTACCAGTTCATGGACGGAGTGATCTGGCCTTGAGGCAGAGAGTAGAAACCGGAGATTTCCTGCGACTGATGCCTGTGAACACCTGTGAGACAGCGAGAGGAGGACGGCCGTTATTAACACGCTGGGAACCTGCCATTACACCAGCCTCGGACCCCGGCCAGACGGCCAGAGACAAAGAGCCCAGCGTCTTTTCCCGCACTTACTGCTAATGAGTGTGACGCTGCACATGGAGCCAATGTGAAAGGTGATAGAAATGATTAAACTCCAATACTGAGCCACCACTATTCTGAATCTTTATTTATTTACATAGACTGCCATTCAAAACCCCAGAGGAGATCAGAAAGATGATTTTACAGAGGAAGAGGAAGCCCAGCTGTTTTAATGCGCTCAGACCCGTGTTACTTTAGTATCATCGAGATACTGTCTCATAGTTTTCTTAATGTTTTGAATCTGTTTTTATTTTTATATCTTGTCTTCATTTTTATTTTAGGCAGTCAAAGTATGTCATTTTTAGTATTTTTTTTTTTTTGTATCAAAAAGATTTTTATTTTTTTAATTTTTTTAAAGAAGTCATCAAGTTGCTCATCAAGGCTGCATTTATTTGATCCAAAATATAGAAAAAAGGTAATATTGTGAAATATTATTGCAATTTAAAATACTGGTTTTCTGTTTTAATATACTTTAAAATATAAAGATCAAAGCTGTATTTTCAGCATCATTCCTCCAGTCTTCAGCGTCACATGATCTTCAGAAATCATTCTAATATTCTGATTTATTATCAATGTTGGAAACAGTTGTGCTGCTTAATATTTGTTTGGAAACTGTCATTTTTTTTTTTTTCAGGATTCTTTGATGAATAAAATGAAAAAAAAAACAGCTTTTATTTAAACTAAATAATATTTGTTAATAAATATAAAAAAAATAGTCTTTCAATTATAGAACAAAACTAAGTTTTTATAGCTTAATGAAAATAATGTAATACAGCCTGATGTAATTTCCCCAAATTACATTTTATTTTTACCTAAATACATTTTCCCCTTATTTTTAATAGTTTAATTTCATTTCATTTGCAAAAAGCATGTCTAATCAATTGATTTAAAAATGACAATTTAACAAATTATTATTATTATTAACAAAAATAGAGCCATATGATGTTTATTATTTAATTCATTATAAGAATAAATTTTTCTGGATTCATGATTTAATACACATTTATTATCAAAAACAGTGGTAATAAAATAAATGTATAAAACATTAACAATTAACATTTTAAAATGCAATCAAATGAAAATGTAATGATTCCTTTGATTTTTGGCGTTTATATTTAGGCTTATCGCTTAAATTAAAACATGGAAGAAAAATTGAGTGAGATTCCTTGAAATGTTAAATTATTACATTATCATTTCTACTTTGAGAAGTACAGTCATTTTTTTTTTTTCAGGATTCTTTGATGAATAAAATGAAAAAAAACAGCTTTTATTTAAACTAAATAATATTTGTTAATAAATATAAAAAAAATAGTCTTTCAATTATAGAACAAAACTAAGTTTTTATAGCTTAATGAAAATAATGTAATACAGCCTGATGTAATTTCCCCAAATTACATTTTATTTTTACCTAAATACATTTTCCCCTTATTTTTAATAGTTTAATTTCATTTCATTTGCAAAAAGCATGTCTAATCAATTGATTTAAAAATGACAATTTAACAAATTATTATTATTATTAACAAAAATAGAGCCATATGATGTTTATTATTTAATTCATTATAAGAATAAATTTTTCTGGATTCATGATTTAATACACATTTATTATCAAAAACAGTGGTAATAAAATAAATGTATAAAACATTAACAATTAACATTTTAAAATGCAATCAAATGAAAATGTAATGATTCCTTTGATTTTTGGCGTTTATATTTAGGCTTATCGCTTAAATTAAAACATGGAAGAAAAATTGAGTGAGATTCCTTGAAATGTTAAATTATTACATTATCATTTCTACTTTGAGAAGTACAGTCTACTGCACAACAGCAATGCATTTCTGACTTTTATTTTGGCGAGTTGCTGTGAAGAGCTTGGAGTTTTAGTGTGTATTTCTCAAAGGAAATTGTGAAATGCTGCTGAAGTGACTCTCAGTTCATGTTCTCATATATTGAGACGCAGATGGGAAATTCTGTGCCATTCTGTGCATTATACTGTAAATGCCATTTTTATGACTGGATTCAGCATCATCAGAAATCACAGAGTCCTACTCTTGAGTGATTTTAGTTACACAACACAGTAAAGAGCATTCAGAAGCAGCATAACCTCTCTTATAGACTGCTCTTTCATATCTTCAGGACACTTTCAGTAATGATTAATCTAAGCATCAACAGATGTTTCTCCAAAAATGCCTTATTAGAAATGAGTCAGTAGCTGTCATACAGTAGGAGTGCAGAGCTGGAAAGCAGCTCATATTGAGATCTCGGACCTTCGATTGGCATTTTGGCAAATCTGAGCACACTTTGAGACACTGTTGAGACGTCTTCTAAAGCTTCTAAACGTCTTCTAAAGAGACGCAGATGAGATTACAGAGGTCAGGGGGCTTGATTTAATTGCAATGCCGTCTGGTTATCTTCTGAACAGCTTCATATTTTCAAGTAAATCTATGGCTTTATGACTGAATTTGCATGTGGTCTGCAGGTAAACCCATCTTGATGGCACTCTGTGATTTTATAATTGTGAAAACAACAACGCATACAAAGTACTTAACCTGTGCTTTTCTGCAGGAAGTCATTTGTACGCAGCACCCCGCAGTTAAGAGCGACCCCGAGCAACCTGTGTTTGCTGAAGAATGCTGCATGATGACTGTAATTTGCATTTGCTCTGGGCCTGTTTGTGAAGCGAACCCTCAATAAACCTGCCATGCTGGAATGTGACCGAGTCGATGGGTTCTACCTGAGAACCTGCAGCTCACGTTTCTCTCCAAAACCTCAAGACAAAAGCTGATTTCTAAACGCATCTTAAAGATCTTCTTGTGAACGATTCATCCGTGTCTATGTTTCACAGTACTTGACAACAATATTTTTAATCAAAATGTCATAACTGGATCTTCTTATGTCTTCCGGTTTATCTCGACTTTAAGACAATTAAGCACAGCCTCAGCTCATTACTGTAATTTAGGAGTGTGAATCGCGTAATACTTTAATACTCGCGTGACAAGCGCGTATGCGAATGACGTCAGTAGGCTATAATCGATTATGGTCCATTACTGCATCGATATATTTAAAATATATTGCAAGACTTCATTTATGAATCATTGACAAATACAGTATATGAATTTCTTTCCATTTTAATTTTAACTCCTTTAATTCAAATTGCAATTCTGCATCACGTGTGAATCCTCTCTGACAGCACACAACCCTAGTTATTGGTCATGACTGCAAGTTAACATTTCTTATAATAACTCATTTTCTAAACAAGCCGTCAAAACATTCCCAGCGCAGCCGACAGAAGGTAAAATGAGCAATTCTTGATGGAAAACATGAACAGCAAACAGGCTGCCTTTAAAACAGTCTTTCAATATAAGACACGATCCACTGCGCGAAAGTGAAACCGATCAAACCGATGCCTGAGATGACTGGACCGCAAGCGCAGAGAAAACACCATCAAGATATCAAACAAAGTACAGTAAAACGTAAACCCTTCACATACAGTAAGTGTCAGAGGTTCAAACGTTCACTGTTCATGCTCCACCATGTACTTTACCTGGATGTACAGTCGTGACACATTTCAGACCCGTGTCAACATCGTCATGTGAGCGCGTCGGGTCACAGTGGTTGAGTCTGGCACAGTTCACTGACTTACACACAATGAAGTGAGTTGACATGAGGACAGGTGTCTGACCACAGTCGAGCCCATCAACAGGCCTTAAAGGGGTCATGCACTGCCTCTGTTTTTTATTTTGTACTGTTCTCTGAGGTCCACTTATAATGTTAGCAAGATTTTTTAGATCAAAAAACAATTTTTTTGAATAGGCGTGGCTATAGATGGATGCTGCTGTGATTTAGGTTAAATACGCATATAATACTCATATCAAACGATCTGTTTAAGAGACAAAGCAATAGTGAGCATGTAATAAAAGCAGTAGCTCACACTTGTGTTGTGACATTACTGTCGGATCCAATATAGTCGGCACAGCTTTTAGTTTTTAATCTTTCTGAAAATCCCACGTCAAATTGTACCTTGTTTGTAAACGAATCCGCTGTAAAATGAAGCGAACAAAGGACCACGTTCTTACTGACTCGGTCTGGATATTCATTAAAAATAAAGTTCATTCACTCTTTCCCAGAGGCGGACACTAAGTAAATTTACTTGAGTATTGTACTTAAGTACACTTTTTGAGTATCTGTACTTTACTTGAGTATTATTTTTTCTGGAAACTTATGACTTTAACTTCACTACATTTGAAAGACAAATATTGTACTTTTCACTCCACTACATTTCTATCAAGGTCCTCGAAGTAGAAAGTCGTTACTATGTGGCAGCTTTAAAAGTCAGTGGGTGGTTTTTTTCTTCTCTAAAACGTGACTTTGTTTTTTTTCAGACAGTTTATCAGTAATCACTCTTGTAGGGCTACATGAAGTGATTTCCCAGCATTTTTTGAGCACTGACCAGTTCCAAATGTGATATTTATTTACAACAATTCAATAATAAAAAGTTAATATTGTGGTTTATATTAGACACAATATTGTCTGATTTTGCTAAATTGTGTAAGTGAAAATATTATCTATATAAAGTCACAGAAGAACTGTTGTGCGTCTCCTAATAAAACACAAAAGGTGTCTGACTGAAGCAACACTGCAGACCATTCTGTGTGTGACATCAAAGTACAGCGAGAACGATTAGACAGCATTTTTAAAATGTTTGTTTTGATGTCAAATAAGTCTTGCTGTTTTGCTTTTTTGTTTTTTTTTGTTAAAGCAGTGTTGCTGTTGTAAAGTTGTACAGCTACAGTTGTGTTGCTGGGTTTTAAAGCAGGTTTGATTTTTTATTTTCTTCCTTATCAGTCTGTATTTACAGTAATTTCACTGTCCACTCTGTTCAAATGTGGATGAATGGTTACACATAGATGTGTCCAGAGCTGTGTGAGATCACTACCATCCTGCTTTTGTGGGGCTGGGTAGGGGTGTTAAATAATTATAATTTTTTTTTGTTTTGTTTTTTCCCCTCATAGGTTTTTAACATTCTAAAAGCTCTTTATTCCAAAGACACTACAAGCTAGTCAGTGTATTCAGTAGGTGTAATGTATTGTAAGTTGCTTCAGAAGTATTGCAAGCATTACGTACAACAATAAAACAGTGCACTGACATGAAAAAGGAAATTTACTTTTGGTACTTAAGTACTTTTAAAAGCAAGTACTTCTGTACTTTTACTTGAGTAAAAATCTGTCTTTACAACTTTTACTTGTAATGGAGTAATATTTGACCAGCAGTATCTGTACTTTCACTTAAGTAATGGAGTTGTGTACTTTGTCCGCCTCTGCTCTTTCCTAACGTTAGGATCAGAAGGATTTTCCACAGCTTGGCACTGCACAGCGTCTTGTTGTCTTCAGAGCATCTTTATCATTTGGTTTCTGCTTAGATCTGCATTCACCTCTCTCATTATTTACGCTACATGTGCAAATCAGTGGCTGGGCTGAACAGGCAGCGATGTAGAATTGGTGGGCGGGGCTAAACAGAGTGATATATATTATCGGTGGGCGGGGCTAAACAGAGTGATGTAGAACTGGTGGCCGGGGCTAAACAGACAGTGATGTAGAATCGGTGGGCGGGGCTAAACAGGCAGTGATGTAGAATCGGTGGCCGGGGCTAAACAGGCAGTGATGTAAAAACCCCTTTAAACTACAGGCACTGGGAAATATGACAGCATCTGTCATTTCTACTCGATTTACTTTATCAACAATCAATTTCAAAGTTAAATAGGTGCAATGAATTCATTGCTGTAGTAAAGATGGGTAATAACACTTGACTAGACGACTAGTCATCCAACAAATAAGGCCAGGTTTGCTTATGTGTTTTTGTGTCATCATATGAGATATGTGTGTCACATACTGTCAAAAAATGTATAGCCTGAATGCACTGTAAGTCGCTTTGGATAAAAGCGTCTGCTAAATGCATAAATTATTAAATTATTATAATTAATTATTATATATCAGGCTTTTATGGCTCATATACAGTATTACGATATAATGAGAATTTGGAAGAAAAACAGCTTAGTTTTATTTAGAGGATCAAACTGAGCAAAAAAATGCAATTTGGTGCAGATGCTGATATTTTTATGGACAAAAAGTGATGAAATTCTGATGCTTGTAATGTAAATCAATGAGATCTTTATAACAGTATAACAGATACTTACATAAAATGACATAAATATCAGTTGTCACTCTATATCTCCAATAATATGTCTCAGTAAGATGTTTAGTGCTTAGTTTGATGATCAAAGCCTTAGAAATTTGTGTATCAAACATGACATGAAGTATACTGTATACTAGGGCTGGGTGGTATGACGGTATATATCGTTACCGCAGAATAAAGTGTCTATCGTTAGACATTTTGCTATATCGTGTGTTCAGTGGTATGCAAACGTATCTGCGTAACATAGTACTACTTAATAGTTATATACACCTTTGATGAACAAGGAAACATGCATGAATGAGAAGAAGAGTGGGACGCACTTGATAGAGTTAATAAGTGCAATAAGCAGTAAAAAAAAGAACTCAATGCGGTGCTCGCGTTGACTGACACACAAAGCACACACTCAGAAAGCGCCTCTCTCAGACAGCATGCGATCGCGTATTTGGCATGTGCAGAATGTTTAATAAAGTTATTAACTGCAATAAGCAGTGAAAAATAACTCAATCTGCTCGTCGCGCTGACTGACACACAGCCGGAGCGCGTGCACTGAAAGCCCCTCTCAGACAGCATGCGATCGCGAAAACAGATCTCTTTCATGCTTGAATGGTCAAATACGCACACAATTATGTCAAATTGCCCGTCGTGTGGAGTATTCACGTAAACAGTCGACTGTGTGTTAAATAAACGTAAAGTTGGGTGAAAAACGGATGTGTATCAGTATATTGGATTCGTGCAGTTGGTCTCAAAGGGACAGCAGCCTTATTTACCTTCTGCTGTTTGTCATTATTAATGTTAATCACTCACTGCCAGTGTTGGGCAAGTTACTCTGAAAATGTAATCAAATTACTGATTACTGATTACTCCTTTTAAAAGTAATCACGTTACTGTTCTGATTACTTTATTTCAAAAGTAATTAGCAATTAGTTACCTTACTGGTTATGTTACTTTTTTTCTCCATGAAATGTATGAAATCCCAGCATACACGGTCCCGATAAATATTTGTTATTAAAGCATCAACATTCACAGAACACTGTTATTTTTAACTAAAGCAAGCGTCTGCTGCGTGCATGATTTGGATGGCAGAATGCCAGCAAAGAGCGCTGCATTTATAATCTGTAAAAAACATCTCAGTTCATCGCAATCTCACAAATCTCTGTTATAACACAATGCACACACACGAGTGTCTACCCTCCCGCACCAGCACTCGCCCATCTTCTCCCGCGCCGCACTCTGTTGCGTCGGGTCTCGCGGGAGCAGGTCTCTAATCTACTGGCACTTGACTCGACAATGCGTGCGCTACATCCTTTTTACAATCTCTAGATTATAAAACACTGCATTCTGTCAGCAATGTAACGCGGCAGTAACGTATAGAGACCTCGGCTTGTAACTATACTCTAATTACAACGCGCTAAATTAAATTACTAAAAAAGTAATCAAATTACAGTAACGCGTTACTAAGTAATGCGTTACTGCCCAACACTGCTCACTGCACTTGACTGAATCACTTTTGGACCAGTTTGAATAAGTTCATGTTTGATTGATACAGTGAAGACTATGCAGTGTTTTATTTATACACTTTATTCAATTTCATATTTATTTGTTCTATTGTGTTTGTACTTTTCTTGTTTTTCTAATTTTATAACAAAAATAAAATAAAATAAAAATACCTACATCGAGATATATATCGTTATCGTGAAATAAAATTTCTCATACCGTGAAATAAGATTTTGGTCATATCGCCCACCCCTACTGTATACTGTAGTATATTAAGTGTAGGCTGTTTACAGCTGCCGCATTAAAGGAATCGTTCATCCACAACTGAACACTGCTATCACTCACAAAACGCAAAAGATATTTCTGAGGACTCTTTAAGGAGCTCTTGCTTTATAATAACACCTCATGTTAAGCGCAGCTGTCAAGACAAAAATCACCATAACAGCGGAGGGGAAGATTATCAGTGAACAATGACTCAAATGCAGGTCTGTTCCTCACACAAAGCATCATGTGACTTCAGAAAAATATGGTGAGGACATTTATAATTGAGGCTGTTTAATGTGTTAATTTGGTGTGATTAATGCTGATGAACATGATGCATGACAACTGACTGACTGACTGTGTGATCCAAGATATGAGGGCAAAAAATTGCCCCTCGTATTTTTATATCATATAATATAGTTTAATGCTGTAATTTTCCTGAATATTTGCACAATATTGATTTAATACAATAGTTCAATAAACAAGAAGTTAATTGTTATATTTTAGACACAGCATTGTCAGTATTGTCTGTTTTTGCTCAGTTTCACAAAAGCCAGAACCTTTCTCTGAGTCTCTGAGCAACACAGTGGTGATTGAAACAAGGGAGCCAATGATTCACTGACTCATTCATAAAGACAGTCACTTGCTTCATTCTTGAGTGAATCAGCTGTTTGAAGATATTGGTTGAATGAATGATTGAATGAAGTTGCTGTGCACACACAGCAGTGAACTCACACACAATCTCGACAAAATAAGCAATATTCTCTGCTCTCAAACGCTGGGGGCGTGTCCGCCAGCGGCGCTGAAACCACGCCCACTCACGGGAAAGCTGCCGTCTCTCTCAACTGTCTTCCTCTAGCAGCTTATTTAAATAAGGAGACCGAGCTGTTTTGTAAATTATTTGCAACCAGGTATTATGCATTTACGTGACGAAGGCATAGCTAGCTAGCAACCTGTAGGCTGTAGTAACGAACGGTAATGACAGTAACTTGCGATTGAGCGGGCAAACCACTGCGCTGTAGTTATTAGCGGTGTTCGACTCTGCGCAGAACGATCAGTGCATGACATCAAAGTACCACGAGAGTGATTCGAAAGCATAAGGAGCCGTCTGCTCTCTAATAGCTCTGACTGTACTTTGATGTCACACACCGATCGATCTGCGCAGTGCTGTTGGGGGAGGGGCCATGCTCAGTGTCTCGATTGCATCATCGAGTCATGGTGTTAGCCCCGCCCAGAAAATCCTGAACACGAAAATGGTGAAAAACTGTTTAACGGTCTAACTCCACGATTAAGTACGACATAGTTCACAGACTTTGCAACATGCTTCAGCAATGCATTTCTAACATTTATAATGCGTTTAGAAACAATTCTCAGAAATTACTTTACACAGACTTTAGCCTAAAAAGTGTTTTAATGTCACTATTGATGAAGATTGTATGATCTTTGAATAATATTTGAACGGCCATCCCAAAGAGGCACAAAATCACTTTCACGGACTTTTGCATTAACTGTTCCCTCCTGGTGGAGTGACCTGCCCAACTCAATCCCAGCAGCTGAGTCCTTAACCATCTTCAAGAATTGGCTAAAAACACATCTCTTCCATCTTTATTTGACCCTCTAACTCTAGCACTCTCTATTCTAATTCTATTCTTTAAAAAATAAAAAAATAAAATAACACTAGCTTCTCTATTCTTTTTGTATTCTATATATTTGTTTTCTGTTATTTATTTAAACTTTTTATTTATTATATAATTGTAAAAACTACGTGTACTGCATTAGGCTAACTGAAACTTGTCATAGCACTTGCTTATCATTGCTCTTTTGTTGATTTTGATTGCTTCTATTGTCCTCATTTGTAAGTCGCCTTGGAAAAAAGCGTCTGCTAAATGACTAAATGTAAATGTAATATCATAATATGCAAAATACGCAGCTCACGGGTTTGGACATCAAGAGAAAATAACAACACTGGTGTGTGAGTGTTAGCTAACTGCTTCGAATGCAGCTCATCCAGTGAGATTTTAGATCATGTGTTACCTGGTTTCTGGCTGACGTCTGTGGGAATGTGTGGAGGACTGGGGTTGAAGTGATCGTAGGGCAGCAGCGGCGTCAGAGGATGCATCCCCTGCTGGACCACAGACACTTTGTTGGACTGCAAGAAACACACACACACACACACACACAATAAGATGCTGGTCAGTTGAAGTCTGATGCTTGAAAGCGGCGTGCGAGCGTGTCAGATGTTGAATACATTTGCTGCAGGAATCAATGGGAAGGAGTCATTTGATCGATACGGCTTTGATGATCAAGGCCAGCAGCACAAGAGCTTGTTTGCTTTCATGTCTGTTTACAAATGGCCTTCAGTAACTCATGTGAAATCCAGTTTGCTAATGCTAACAGCATGTTGTTTGACACGATGCGTCATGGCGGTTGCATGGCTGGAAGTAGCTGCATTTCTTGGCCAAACTTCTGACTGCTGTGCCTTTCATACGAGCGTCTTTTCATCTGTGCACATGTGTGAGAGACTTTCAGACTGCGTTTCATACAGAATTGGACAGATTTGCCACGTGTGGCCACATTTATGTGCAAAGTCAATTTTCTCCTTTCTTTATAATGGGTGCTCCGCATTAAACACCTGTAATCAAACCCAGGGATTAAAGCCACAAAAAATAAATCATCTGGCTGATAACTTTTTTTTTTTTCAGACTATGCCATATACTACTTCATTTAATTACTCAAGACTAACAGTATTTGCTATGGTCAGCTTGCATAATGTTCGATATGTTTTCAATCTGTGAAATAAACTAATACTTTTTGCAATGCTTGAAAAATTTGTAGTCATACAAAAAAAAAAAAAACATCTACTGTTTAGTGCATTTTTTAAATAACAGCAACCATGTTTAGTTTTAAGTGAACCTCCTGAGGCTTCGCTACACCTGATTCAGTCATTAATGCTCTTGATATTGTAATAATGATCATTAATGTTTATTAATAGAATGCATTTAAAATGTTTGGGGAAAAGGCACGTCACAATCTTGTAGGCTTCACAGACAAAAACTGAGTTTAAAGCATTTTTATGTATTATAAAAACAAAACAAATCAGCCCACCAGACAAAATTCTAAACCCCTCTGATTGGCTCAACACAAATGTGTGTGATTGGTTACAATGCTCGACGCTACACAAAAACAATGCATAAAAATGTATGCAACATAAGCAAGCAGATCAAAATTTAATGCTGCAATCAACACTTTTATTCATTTTTTTCACATTTCTCAGTTGTAATCTATTTAGTTTATGTAGAAGGGGCATTTTTTTGTCCTGTATCTTGAATTTGGGGGGCATGTTGGAACAATTTAGGTGCCATTTTTGCCCCAAGCATCTGTTCATTTCTCATACATGACCATAGCGACTGAGAACTTTAACACTGGAGATCTCGATCCACTAAAGAATTGATTTCATGAACGCACACTTACACTGAGATAAAACACTAGAAGAAAAGCTTGTCTTATATTTCACCCAACATACTTATCTTGCAAGCTCTTGCATCTTGAAAAGACCAAAAGAAATCTTGCTGAGGGGATTCCAGTGTTTAGTTCCTGATGAACAACACAATATTTTCCCCGCACAAATGCAAATTAATTCACTGCAATGACAGTGCAGCATGAGTCCAGTGTTCATATCGCATCAAACGAACATGGCTATTATATATCAGAGCACAAAATCTATTTGCATGTGGTTCTTTCCTTTTATCCGGCGTTTCTTTGAATGACAACGCAGGCATGACTTGTTCTGAGGGTTCGGTCCGTTAATATTGACCACTGATGGACACGACGACCCGTGGGCTCCTCGGGTCTCAAACGCTGTCCTGTCTAATGTATTCTTTGCTTTAAATATCTAAGTGCTCTTTTGAAGTGGAAATTAGAGGACCTTTTGGAAGCGAGTGCTTTGAGTGTTACGTCTTTAATCTCCTGTTTGAGTACCGATGTGTTTGACGCGTCTGAATGGGGTGCGATCATTTTACACGCTTTATGTTGCCATTGATGTGGTCAAGAACGCTGAATCAGATGAACCTTTGGTCTCTATGATAATGCCTGGAGGAAGTATATTTAGTAGTAGTTGTGAGCTGGCATCTACTCAGAACAACCCAATAGAAAAACCATAATACCCAACATACCATATGCATGAGGGTCAAAGACGTTAAGATGTCCGCATCAAAAGAAATTTACAAAAGTAATTTTATGTCCATAGAAAGCACATTAAATGTAAGTGTCTACTTTTAAGGATTCAAATTAGTTTTTGGAGAATAAAATGTCAAAATTTGGTTGAAATAATGTTACATTGTCATTCAGTGTACCACTTATAGTTATGTAAAAATTCAAACATGCTTATTCTGACCTGTACATGTTAAAATGCATAAAAGAATAAGGGAGCATATTACATTTTATTGTGTTTTAAATTATTAAAAAATTCTTACTGACAAACGGGTGAAACCTAGGGTAGTGGCACCTTTTAATATGTCATAAATTGATTTTTGTTGTAAATATGCCTGACAAGATTGTAACAAGATTGTTATTTTAGTGGCTCTCTTCTGTAAATCAGGGGGAAATGTATGATATTTATTTTTTGCTCAGAAAAACAAAAACAAAATTGCAATTAAATTAAACAGAAAACTTTTTAAAAAAATTTGGAAAAAACAAAAGCAGTATTACACTTATTGTTTTTATGCTTAAACCTTTTTTCGACTTTGACCCGTGAACATCCCTAAACAAAAGAATGTTCTAATAGCTTTACTGTGCTAGGGTCCAAATTATGTTCTGAATTGAAAAATGAGCATTCATTTCATATTTTGTCAGTATTTCCTCAGCTCCAGGAATTAAACATGACGCCCATGTTCTCCAAAGAGCACTCGATTTACTTGCATTCGATAATGCATCCGACAAACCTAGAGAGAACCTAGAGACACCAGAACGCTTATGCATCCTAAAACTGTTTATTTCCAGGTTTAAATGAAAAACCATCTCATCATGATATTTTGGACCACACAGTACACAGCAAGTAAACTGATGCCATTCAAACAGTGATGCAACAAAATAAATTTTTTACCAAAAATTTTCATTTAGATAAAAAGTGAATATAAAGTTTATTTCAAAATGTTATTTAATAAAAAACTGACTTGCACAAACATTAAAATTGCACATTAGACAACTTTCTAATGATATAGGCTAATTGTTTCTACTCGGACTCATTGTTGTAATATAAACACATAAACTGTGGCTGTAAAAAACACAGATATTGCTAACAGGTTAAATAAAAATATAATGAATATGTAATATAGTGCATATTGCAAAATGCTCCTCGCTGGAAGTATTAATTTCTAATTGGTTAACAAGCTTATTAAATGGCTTTTTTGAGATAAAGGTGGTGTTGCATGACATTGTTTATAAGCTGTTTAACTGATGCCTTTCTGTGGTTGAAACCATGAGACGTGATACTAAGCTCTACAGTTTATTTCAACATAAGCACAAATCTCACTGCGATAACTGGATGGCAGGCGGACTACAATAATATTTTGTGATGTTTTGTTCACACACCAACAGAAAACACAAAAGACTAAAATCCTAATGCTTGAGATTTAAGAATCTATATAGCTTCATCAAAATGAAGATCAATTAAAGAGACAGTTCATCCAAAAATGAAACTTGTCATCATTTACTCACCCTCAAGTTGTTTTAAACCTGTATGAGTCTCTTTCTTCTGTCGAACACAAGTTGTTCAGCTGGTCCCCACTGACTTCCATAGTATGGAAAAAAATACTATGAAAGTCAATGGCTACCGTCAGCTGTTTGGTTATCAACATTGTTCAAAATATCTTCTTTTGTGTTCAAAAGAAGAAAGAAACTCGTACAGGTTTGGAACAATGTGAGGGCGAGTAAGTGATGACAATTTTCATTTTTGGCTGAAATATGCCTTTAAGACCCAGAAATCAATATGATTCACAGCTGGCATGTTTACCCGCTGTAGTTTATCCATGATGTGTCACGAAACATGGTCAAAACACGACATCAGAGAAACACTAATTAAACATCTCAGTTTCTGTCAATGATTTTGGCCCTCCAAAATTTTGGGTTGCATCACCACATTAGAGGATGCCATTGATTCTACGCACCATCTGCATGAAGACATCATGACGGCGAGATGCACGAGTTTCCACAAGCATCAGATCTTTTTTAGTCATTCTTTCAGACACTGGACACATGAATGAAGGATAAGCACTTCAAAAATGTTTTGTTTTTTTTTGATCCCCAAACTGTGGAGAAACAGCGAGCTTCAGATTACTGTAACTGAGAAAAACCTCCATTTCCTGACTGAGTGAAAGTGAGATAAGCAAAATTTCCACAGTGGTCTTTAAAGGCTGTGTATCTATTCCTGTTGTCTTGAGGGTAAATGTGTGTGGGTTTATTAGAATCGAGGTCAATTTCATTTCGATGCCTCTTAAAGCATCCGTGAAGAGACTAAAATCAGACAAGACCTTATTGTGATGCTGCTGGAGCTACGTTACGCCTGACACCACGTCTCCCTGTGGCACCGCGCCGCAATCTGGAAATAATTCTTCTAGGTCTGTGAGATGGAAAATGAGTGCCACTTAGTTGGAGGTTTGAGGAACTTCAAAGGAGACGCAGACATAACAACAGAGGCACGTTTAAACACACTCAACCCCCAGCCGCCGGCCCCCTCCGTCAACATGAAGACACCGAGACCTCTGGCTTCATCTCATAACTGCTCATGCATATTATTATTTGCCAGACTTGTAGAAATATGTGCCTGCTTGCAACTTTTGGAAAGTCTCGAAAATCCAAAACACAAACAGTGTCATTATCATTCATCTCCATTTACATTTATGCATCTAGCGCATGCTTTTATTACAAAAGAGGAACAAAGCAGGCAGGTTTTTTAGACAACCAGATTAGGAAGCACTGTAAAACAAGTCTTGATTATTATTGTTTGCATTCATTTCATTTCTACTAAATTTCTTACGAGTCACCAGAAATTGGAATTCACAAGTGCACAGTCCAAAAAGTGCAATGAATTTATCACTTCAGCAATTCAGCTTACGTTTTCAATGCAATAGGTTGTCTTTTTTTTTTTTACAGAGTAGACTAAAGCACACACACACACACACACACACACACACACACACACACACGCGTGCTTATTCAACCATCTAACTGGGGAAATTACATAGACTTCTATTGCTTTTAAACACTATGACCTAACTCTAACCCACAACCTAACAGAAAATGTTTTACATCTTTACAATAAAAAAAACAACTGTATTTATTTATATACTGTTTTTATGAATGAGGACGTCCACAAAAGGAGGTTTTGTCAAGTTTAGCTCAATTCTTGTTACAAATTTGTCCCCAAAATATGGTTTAGTATACATTTCCTACTTCCATAATCATATACACTACCGTTCAAAAGTTTGGGGTGAGTACATTTTTTTTTAATTAATTTTTATTCAGGAAAGATGTGTTAAAGTGATAGTAAAGACTTATATTGTCAGAAAAGATTTCTATTTTTAATAAATGCTGTTCTTTTTAACTTTTTACTCATCAAAGAATCCTGAAAAAAAGTATCACATGTTCCAAAAAAAAATAAAAAATAAAATAAATATTAAGCAGCACAACTGTTTCCAACATTGAAAATAAATCAGAATATTAGAATGATTTCTGAAGATCATGTGACACTGAAGCCTGGAGTAATGATGCTGAAAATACAGCTTTGATCACAGAAATAAATTACAGTTTAAAGTATATTAAAATAGAAAACCGGTATTGTAAATTGCAATAATATTTAACAATATTATAATGATGTATATGTTTATATATGATTAAACAAACACAACACAAACACCAATATTAAATGTATTAATAGGGAATTTGTGTAAAAGTCTGTGAGCATAAACATAATTGCACAATAATTTATAGGCAGCAACAATCTAGTTCTGTGTGTGATAAAGTCCATCTTCATACAACAGAAATGAAGATATAATGGCTTCAATTATGCGCTCTTCAAAATAATTTAATAAAACTTAGCTTGCTAAAACCAGATGACTGATAAATTGCCAACAAACAAAGAAGAGCTAATTCATTACAGCGTGACGCTTCGAAGCAATAACTCTGAGAAACCGTCTTGTTTACAGTGTATGAGACGATATGAAGACAAATAACTACACACAGAGCCACAAGTGTCCCAATCCTATCCAAAACACTGTGCTTCTACGGGACGTGCACTATTAAACAACTCCACGATTGTTTGTCCTGCGGTTTGGAGGAATCTGACACAAGTACGCTTTATTATTGAAATAAATCACAAAAACGCAGGCACATCAAAACAATCACTTTAAAACCAGACAAAACCATTTATGGAGAAGCCAAATAAAAACAACAAAACAAACAGACCGTAAATAAAGACGAAACACTCTTCGCACATCAAACGCGTATGACAATAAAGCTAAACCTGACACAATAAAGTCAAGACTTGTTTACTCAAAATGAAACTTTGCTTTATGAAACGCTTTGAATTTGCCGGGTATTTCTGACACTGGCCTCGGTGCCCGAGGGAAACACCTCGCCAGAGCAAAAAAACCCATCTCAACACTCAATATTACTTGGAAATGCAGAAAAAAATGAATTTGCTTACGCACCGACATGCGTTAAAAATGTTTGTGACAAAAGTGATGATTGAAATAGTCTACAGGGTATTTCTCTAGGAGGTTTTATATTTACAGTAGGTTGAAAATAAAGCAAAATCTCTTGACCTGAACTGACATTTTACTACCTTAAGAATGTTCTTATCTGCTTTCTTGAGATTTTTCTGAAGAAAATACATTGAATTAAAATAACTGGAAATAACTTCAGACTTGCCTTAAATCTCCAAAGGTGAGATGTTTGATGAATTTATCGGGTTGTTTCAAATATTAAGCATTGCAAGAAAATATTTGAGAAGCATTTCTGCTAACACTTTATATATAATGCATAATAAAAGTAGTTTTAATGCATTGCTTATGCCTTATAATGCATTGCATGACCTCACGTGTAACCACAGTTAGAATACATAACACTCATCAATTCATTTTTAGACCTTTATATAATGCATTCAAACATAACAAACAAACCTTCAAATATTTTATGCATTTTAACAATTATTCATGAAAACGTACAATGCATTACAACATTTACGAATACTTTATAATGCATTACATGCATAAGGGCTTCAAATAAAGTGTCACCAAATGGTGTATTTTGCATCCCGTTGCAGATGAAAAGCAATAAAGCTTGCAAGGACTGTCCATTTAGCGGGTTAAAGAGACAACAAAAACTACACTGTTTCCCATAATTCTCGGTTACTCTTCATTTTGTTCCCCTGCCACCCATTCTTGATTTTTTTCACATCCCAAATCGCTCGAACGCATCTCGCGTCATAATTACGGCGTCGTGATCTCGTGCGCTGGAGCTTCCCAAGGCATCACGAGACCCGTGGCTGTTTGGACTTATCGTACACACACCTTTCCTTCACAGCTCTGTTGCCAGCAGTTACGATGATGATAATTACAGCATCACAACAGCGCAGTAGCCACAGATGAAAGAGAGCTGAGACTCTATGAGTTGAGGTGAGGCAGACGGGAACTGTTGGTGGTAATGCCTCTGGGAACAGGAGTGTGTGTGTGTGTGTGTGTGTGTGTGTGTGTGTGAGTGTGTGTGTGTGTGTGT
>NW_015551045.1:2017203-2032142 GCF_001515605.1 Sinocyclocheilus anshuiensis
TGTGTGTGTGTGAGTGTGAGTGTGTATGTGTGTGTGTGTGTGCAAGTGTCATTGGAGGCTCTTTACTAATGGCTACAACATCAAAGGCTTGAGCCTGAAGAAGGACGGGGGAGAAGTGTGAGACTAACACCTAATACACCCTCAAAACACAAAGTTTTAACACTGAACTCATAACTGCAATCATAAACATAAAACTTCCTCTTTCCAGTTCACGTCACTTACACCTTCTCATAAAAAAGTGCTTAAGTACTTGTAGTACACTTCAAATCTTAAAGGGGTCATATGATGCGATTTCAATTGTTCCTTTCTCTTTGGAGTGTTACAAGCTCTTGGTGCATAAAGAAGATCTGTAAAGTTGCAAAGACTAAAGTCTCAAATCCAAAGAGATATTCTTTAGTCATTTCTCCGATCACAAATGCAGACGTGGTTTTATGTTACGCTCCGGTCGAACACGGCATCACAGTATGGTGAGGGGCGTAACATTTCCGTCTCACGCTTGAGGTATTCGGCCAATCACAACGCACTGGATAGCTGGCCAATCAGAGCACACCTCACTTTTCAGAACGATGAGCTTTGTAAAAATCGCCGCGTTTCAGAAAGGCAGGGCATAGAGGAGAAACAATAATGTACAGTATGTGGAAAATAATGTGTTTTTTGAACCTTAAACCACATAAACACATTTCATTACACCAAATACACAAAATAATGTTCTTTTTAGCACAATCATATGACCCCTTTAAGTTTATTTTTTAAATAACTGTACTTGCAGATAATATGTGACCCTGGACCACAAAACCAGTCATAAGGTTTGTTATGATCGGACAATATTTGGCCGAGATACGACTATTTGAAAATCTGGAATCTGAGGGTGCAAAAAAATCTAAATATTGAGAAAATCGCCTTTAAAGCTGTCCAAATTAAGTTCTTAGCAATGCATATTACTAATCAAAAATTAAGTTTTGATATATTTACAGTAGGAAATTTACAAAATATCTTCATGGAACATGATCTTTACTTAATATCCTAATGATTTTTGGCATAAAAGAAAAATCTATAATTTTGACCCATACAATGTATTGCTGGCTATTGCTACAAATATACCCCAGCGACTTAAGACTGCTTTTGTGCTCCAGGGTCACATATAATATTAATGAAAACAAGGCCTCCTGTTGTCCACAACAATATTCAAAAGGTCCATGGCTTTCACAGTTGTTCGTGATTTATAAAATATTCTTTAAAATATTTGTATTCGATTTATACCCACTGAAATATTGGAGCCTGGCAAAACTAGAAACATGTATAATTTTTACTCAATTCATAAACAAAATATTTTAGAACTTGGCAAAACTAGAAAGATTTTTGATTTTTTTACACAATTTATGCCAAATAAAATGTTTTAAAGTTTGGCAAAACTAGAAACAAATGCAAAAGCTAGAAACAAATTGTTTTCTCAGTTTATACCCAATAAAATATTTTTGAGCTTGAGCTAATTTTAACGTTAGAGTGTTATTCAGCGTTACATTTACAACTTTATCTTCACAAATATTTACAAAATATTAATATCTAATTCATAAAATATTTATAAACTACTCTTAAAATATATGACATTAAATTATATTTTAGTTAAACGCTTGTCAGTACATTCAACTTGAAACATATTTCAAAGACAATACAAGTAATTATGAAATTACATAAAAAGATGTACTTAAGTCCTACTTAAAAGTGCATTTAATATAAATTTAAACTATAACACATTTTAATTCAATTGGAAAACAAGATGCAATAAAGTTTCCGAAAACATAACATTCAGTTCACACTTAAGTATGTTCTTTTAAAGCATATTATGGAAATAACATGCTTTAAAAGAACATACTTAAGTACATTCAGACAAACAGCTGGAAACGATCGGCTTGACAAAATATCCATTACAGAAAAATAAAGACAACAAGTTAGTTTAGACACCAGTTCTCACTATTAACCAGTTGTTTATTAGCATGCATATTACTAGCACATTGGCTGTTTATTAGTACTCATAAAGCACATATTAATGTATTATTCTGCAGGAGCATATTTTAGATCCCTTAATCCACCCCTTGCTAACTATTAATAATCAGCAAATTAGGAGTTTATTAAAGCAAAAGTCTGAGTTAGTAGTGAGAATTGGACTTTAAAGTGTGACCAAAATAAAAAGTAAATTCATAACTGTGCTCCTAGCTCTTTTTGATGTGTTACAGGTAACACGCATTATGAACAGACGCCAATAAACGCTTGAGACGTCAGAGCAAGTTATGAGTGTATTTCCAGCTGTCATGTTTGTCAGAGAACTCATGAAACTCATGACCAGAGGGGTCAGAATAGGACTCGTGTCGTTTCACAATCCTATGCAGAAACAAGGCTGCTTTGAATGTCACAGAGCGAAATCATATTTTCAAGATTGAATCATGAGGAATGTGGTTTGAGCGTTGAAATCAGAGAGCAGCGCAGCCTCAAATATGCATGGACGGGGAACGAGGCGCTTTCATGTAGTAATTTATTCCCTCTGATTAATTCACGTCGCTCTACTGGATGCCACCCGCTGGGATGGGCCCTCGCGCCCCACACAACACGGCCCCGTTCCCATGGCTACGGCAGCCTGTGGGGTCCGTCCTCAAACCTGAGCGTGCAGGAGTCACAGCAGACCGCTGCCAGCATTCACTCCAACAGCTTTCAACAGGACCATCACTTGCCCAGATGCCCGTGATTTACAGACAATTTATATTTTACTCAATTTATACCCAATAAAATACTCTTGAGCTGGGCAAAGCATTTTTTAAAATCAATTTATACCCGATAAATTATTTTAGAATTTGGAAAAAAAATTGAAAAAAATTCAAATTTAAACCCAATAAAATATTTCAGAGCTTTGACAAACTATAAAGATATGATTTTTTTTTTAAAGCAATTCATACCTAATAAAATATTTCAGAGCTTGACTTACTTTTTTTTTGTTTTTGTTTTTGTTTTTAGACTCCAACAGGTTTCACAAGGACCATGACTTGCTCAGATGTCCATGATTTACTGTATAAGGATTTTTTACAAATATTTTATTTAATTTATACCCAATAAAATACTCTTGAGCTGGGCAAAGCATTTTTTTAAATCAATTTATACACGATAATTTTTTTTAGAATTTAAAAAAAAAAGAAAGAAACAAATCCAATTTAAATTTAAACCTGATAAAAAAAATGCAGGGCTTGGACAAACTATAAATATATGATTTTTAAAAACCAATTTAACAACAGAGCGTGGCTTACTTGGGTTTTTTGTTTTGTTTTTGTTTTTTTTAGACTCCAACAGGTTTCACCATGACTTGCCCAGTTGTCCATGATTTACTGTATAAGGATTTATTTTTATTTTTATATTTTACTCAAATTATACACAACAAAATATTTTAGAGCTTGGCAAAATTAGAAACATGCATCATTTTTACTCAATTTACACAGAAAATATTTTAGAGCTTGGTAAAACTAGAAACATACATAACTTGTAATCAATTAATACAACATTTTTAGAGCCTGGCAAAAAAAAAACAATCAATTATACAAAATTAATCAATTTATACTAAATTTTTAGAGCTTGGCAAAAAAAAAAAATAAAATTATACAAAATTAATCAATTTATACAAAATTTTTAGAGCTTGGCAAAAAAACTCAATTATACAAAATTAATCAATTTATACAAAATTTTTAGAGCTTGGCAAAAAAACTCAATTATACAAAATTAATCAATTTATACAAAATTTTCAGAGCTTGGCAAAAAAAATCAATTATACAAAATTAATCAATTTATACAAAAATTTTTGAGCTTGGCAAAAAAAAGCAATTATACAAAATTAATCAATTTATACAAAATTTTCAGAGCTTGGCAAAAAAAAATCAATTATACAAAATTAATCAATTTATACACAATTTTTAGAGCTTGGCAAAAAAAATCAATTATACAAAATTAATCAATTTATACAACATTTTTAGAGCTTGGCAAAAAAAAAATTATACAAAATTAATCAATTTATACAACATTTTTAGAGCCTGGCAAAACTAAAAACATTATTTTTACTCAATTGATACTTCATAAAATATGTTAGAGCTCGGAAAACTAGAAAGACTTAAGAATTTTACTCAATTTATATACAAAATATTTTGGAGCTTGGCAAAACTAGAAACAATATTTTACTCTGGTTATACCCAATACAATACTTTTCAGCTGGGCAAAACTAGAAGCATTTGTTAAAATCAATTTATACCCGATAAATTCTTTCAGAATTTGGCAAAACTTAAAGCATATACATTATTTTACACAATTTCTACCCACTTAAGTATTTCAGAGCTTGGCAAATAGAAATATCCATGTTTTTCTTTCTCCAAGGCAACACAAAATGAGATTTTTTAGCAGATTTTTAGCTCTTTTTGATATAATAAAAGCAGATATTGATTTATACGGTCAAGCTCCAAAAAGGACAAAAACGGTTCAAAACTTTCGAACATGCGGTTTATTCATCACATGCACCACAGCCAACGATGTCTGACCGACATCAAACTTCACAAGTGCCAATGAGAGGGAGATTTGAGTGAATAATGGACTGTTTTTTAGTTATCAGTTTCAGAGCTTGACAGTATCTGAGCGCATTATCTTTCACTGTGTGAAGCAAGAGTGAGTACATGATGAACTATGCGTTTAAAACATAATGAAGCACTGAATCGATTAAAAAGACTTTTAGGCCCAGCAGTGGACATGAAGGAATAAACTGCAGGAATATATTACACAAGGAGACATTTCTTAGCCTGCATTTTTCTAAAAGGTGACACATTTTTTCCTTTTTGCAGCATGCAGACGTGATGTTTGGTCTGTGATAGAGTTCCGCTGTGGCGTCATTACGCCGTTTGATTCTAATTATCGGCGCTGAGCTCAAACCGTCTCAGATGTGGCTGCAGATATCAATCATATTAAACCAGAGGAAAGCAGCTTGAAGCGGCTTGATCCTGTGGCTTCTTTATGGAGAAAATGTTTTTGGATGCTTTGTATGTTTGCTAACCAAACTCCCAATGGCAAATTCCCATGTTTTTTTATTTATACTGCACAAGTAAAAAGACTGCCGTTATGAACAGGATAGAGAAGTTATGACATTATATGCATAAATTCACATGCAAGTGTCATATATATATATATATATACACAGTACACTGCCGTTTAAAAGTGTGGAATCAGTATGATTTTTAAAGAAATCCTTTAACCCTTTTTAAAGAAGTGTTTTCTGCTCATAAAGGCTGCATTTATTTGATCATAAATACAAAAAACAAAAAAAAAACGTAATATTGTGAAATATTACAATTTCAAATGATGGTTTTCTATTTTAATATACTTTAAACTGTAATGTATTCCTGTGATGCGCAGCTGTATTTTCAGCATCATTACTCCAGTCTTCAGTGTCACATGATCTTCAGAAATCAGTATAATATACTGATTTATTATCAATGTTGGAAACAGTTGTGCTGCTCAATTTTTGACACTTTTTTTTTCAGGATTCTTTGATGAATAAAAAAAAAGTTACAAAGAATAGCATTTATTCAAAGTAGAAATATTTTCTAACAACACAAGTCGTAACTATCACTTTTTATCAATTATTCAATTTATATAAATTTATCAACACATCCTTACTGAATAAAAGTATTAATTCCTTTCCGGAAAAGAAAGAAAAAAATATACACTGACCCCAAACTTTTCAACAGTAGTGTATATTGTTAGAAAATATTTCTATTTTATATAAATACTGTTCTTTTTAAGTTTTTATTCATCAAAGAATCCTGACAAAAATTACCAAAAATAATAATAAAATAAAATAAATAAATAAAACAGCACAGCTGTTTCCGACATTGATAATAAATCAGCATATTAGGATGATTTCTGAAGATCATGTGACACTGAAGACTGGAGGAATGATGCTGAAAATACAGCTTTGATCACAGAAATAAATTACATTTTAAAGTATATTCGAATTGAAAACCGTTATGTTAAATTGCAATAATATTTCATAAAATTATAATGTCTATAATATATTGTAATGTCTATATTATATATATATATATATATATAACAGAGCACTAAATTCTGATCAGGTGGGAAGAGGAAATCAAGTCATAGGAACTTTCATCTGTGACATCACTTCCTGTTACAGCATGAGATAATACATCCTGACATGGGTTATTATCTGTGCCTTTGTGACAGACAGCAGATCTGGACTGCGCTGCGGTGACGTCAAACACCCACACGCTCCGAGCTGCAGTGAAAACAGCTCAAGATGAGCATCTCAGGCTGAAATTGTGGATAAATTGTAAGACTTGCTGATCAACTCAATAATACACTTTAGATAAACTGTCTCTTGGTGACACGCAAAGCTTGATGCTTTGGCTTCTGTTGGCACTATTTTCATTGGAAGAGATGAAATATACAAACTAAATAGGCCAAATTGTGTCAATTCAAGTACACTAGTGTTGTCACTATACTAACATTTTGGTAGTCGCTACCAAAGCCAGTAAAAGAGCACGCTTCACAATACCATTTTTGATAGCAAAAACTATTTCAGTATTTGAAAATAAACAAATATAATTGTTAATAGCATGTGTAATTAATACATTTATAAGTAGATAATACATTAAAACTTAGTTACTAAATCTCTTAAGATAAATTAAAAGGATGTTCACACTCTCAGAAAAAAGGTACAAAAGCTGTCACTGGGGTGGGCACCTTTTCAAAAAAGTACACTTTTGTACCTTTTAGGTATTAATATATACACTTTAGGTAATAATATGCACCTTTACGGTACTAATACGGACACTTTAGGTACAAAAGTATACCTTTTGAAAAGGTTCCATCGCAGTGACAACTTCCGTACCTTTTTTTCTGAGAAAACATCATCGTATTTGCATTATCAGAGTCACTTTAGAGCACTTGTTCACATTCCTAGTTATAGTAATATATGTTACATGTAGCTAGTGTTACGTTGTAATGATTTACCTTTGAAACAACCCAATAAATTTAAGACAAGTTTGAGGATATTTTACCTTTAAGAGGTTATGATGATTTGTAACAACAGTCTACTCTTGAATTCAAATCCTTCTTAAAGAGACAGTTCACCTAAAAATGCACATTCTGACATTATTTATTCACCCTCTTGTTATTCCACACCAGTATGAGTTTCTTTCTTCTGTTGAACACAAAAGAAGATATTTTGAAGACTCTGGGAACCCGAACAGTTGCTGGTAGCCACTGACTTCAATAATATGGGAAAAAAAACAATACTATGGAAGACATAGGGACCAGAAACTGTTTTGTTACCCAACATTTTCCAAAACATCATCTTTTTGTGTTCAATAGTAGAAACAGGTGTTTGGTGTGAAAACAGTCCTGCATCTTCGCATCTCTGTGGTCTTCTGATCTGTAGATGTGGTTCAGGTTGTAGGATCTTTTCACCTGTTTTATGTTCCAGCAGGTGAAAATGTAAAATAGTTTGACTGAATATCAAACATCATACACAAAGGCGCTAGTGAAGGAGCAGTTGTGATGCAAGCTCTAATGTGTCTGAAGAGCAGTTTGATTAAAGGAGCATGGTGAGCTCTCTGAAGATCTGCTCGTGACCATTATAACACCTTCACACATTATTCCGCCTCGCATCAATTAAAGCCTCGTCCGATTGGCTCTCGTGTTGTCTATTAGCCTCATACTCTGCTCTTTAATCTCTCGTCATGTTTTTATCGACTGGAGTATTGATTTGATGTTCAGACTTTCATCTCCCACAGCTCAGAGGGCTCGTGTTATGGAGCTTCTTTAAGCCTTTTTATGTTGCGGAGGTTGGATACATTAGATGCACACAGCTACACGACGATGGCCCTCAGCGCTGAAGACAGGCACATCTACTGTATATGTGACCCTGCAACTAAGCAGCACGGGTATTTAGCCAACAATACATTGTATGGGTCAAAATTATCCATTTTTCTTTCATGCCAAAAATCATTAGGATATTAAAGTAAAGATAATTTTTCCATGAAGATATTTAGTACATTTCCTACTGTAAATACATCAAACCTTATACTACGGGGCCGCTGAATGCTTGAATCCGATTGGCTGACGAATGTTCGAAGGTGTACAATTAGGTGCGCATTACAGTTCCATATCACTTCGCCAAATTATTTCAGTCATTTCCACTGATTTATATATAAATAAAGTTCTCTATTATAGATTAGTGGTTATTTCAAAGGTCTTTGAAACACTGCCCAAACAACACTGCCCAAACACATAAATATATTAACTTAAAGGAGACATATTATGCCCCCTTTTACAATATGTAATATAAGTCTCTGGTGTCCCCATAATGTGTCTGTGAAATTTCAGCTCAAACACGTTTCCTTGGTTTGTAGATGCACCTGATTATAGGTGCTTAAAACCTGGAAAAGTCAGATTTTCATGATATGTCACCTTTAAGCAATAGGATAAATACGATACAACATTTCCATGTTTTGTCACAAAATTACGATTCATTATGTATGTAAAGCACGCACTCTATATCTCTCGCTCTCTCTCCCTTACAGACGCACACCCGGAAACACAATACACACGCTAACGTTGTAAGCGCTATTCTGACGATTTTATCAGTAAAATAGTTTAGCAACTTAAAGGCTAACTTACATGACATTTCTCACAAGCGAGGTAAGTGCGCTGTACGATGCGAATCACCACCTCAGGTGTGCATTCATTTTCTAATAATCCAATGGCCCATCGTCAATTATTCCTTACTTAATTTTTGATTAGTAATATGCATTGCTAAGAACTTCATTTGGACAACTTTAAAGGCGATTTTCTCAATATTTAGATTTTTTTGCACCCTCATATTTTAAAATAGGTGTATCTCGGCCAAATATTGTCCCATCCTAACAAACCATACATTAATGGAAAGCTTATTTATTCAGCTTTCAGATGATGTATAAATCGCAATTTCAAAAAATTGACCCTTATGACTGGTTTTGTGCTCCAGGGTCACATATATGGCTATAACAGACATGATTGCTGGTGAATCTTAACTATACCCAATGGGTAGAAACTTTAAACCTGTAAATCATTCATTAGGACAGTCAGCTCTGCTCCTCAAATCTGATTGGCCGATCGGCGTTTCGAGAGTGCTGATGTAACAGTCCGACAGCACTGGGAATTTTACATAAACGTTGCTTGGTGAAATGCAAAGCTTGATGCTTCGGCTTCTTTTGCCACTCTTTTGATGGGAAGAGATTAAATATGCAAACTAACTGGCCAATTTTTGCCTGAAATAGGGATGTAGATGGTTCAACTACGCTAGTGTTGTCATTATACCAACATTTCAGTAGTCGGTACCAAAGCCAGTAAAAGATCATGCTTCACAATACAATTTTCAATGGCAAAAACTATTTCAGTATTTGAAAAAAAAAAATTATTAGCATATATAATGCATTTACAATTAAATGATAGATTTAAACATTAACATGACGCTTTTAAATATTTTTCAATTAAGTAAATACTGCTTTAAAAATTAACCAAAAAAACCAATTCTGACCTCTGACTGGCTACTGCGTTCATGTGTTCAACAAACATCTCTATGAATGGCTACAATGTTCAACGCTGCAAAAACACATTGCAAATAGAAACCTTTGACGCTCTTCAGAGCACAAAAACAAATACGCACAGGAGAAAGCCCCATGAAGTCAGTTTTATGTTTTCCCTAACTCGGTTTAATTTTTCCAAATTGGTTGTTTTGCATTTAATTTTTTTCTGGATTCTGTTTTTATAAATGCATTTTTATAACTAAAAAAAAAACATGTATAATCAATTGAAATCATAAATCTTTAACAATTTATTAACATTTCAACAACAATAGGGCCCTTTGAAATAAGTAAAAATAAGTTGTATCTTTTCAGAAATGTTATGTGCTTTAATTTTGATGGATTTCGTGCTTAAATACAACATTATTACCAAAAACTGTGTTAATAAAATTAATGCATAAAACTTTAACAGTTTAATTAATGCTTTAAATGCAAATCAAATTAAAATTTAACCATTCCTTTACTAGTGCTGCACAACAGAGGTTTACGGTTTAAATTAAAACATGGACCAAAGAATTGTGTGAAATGTTTTAAGAAAGTCATTTTGTACTTTTGAATACATTTTTTACAATTTTAGTATCGACTTGGAACCAAAGTACCGGTACTTTTGACAACAACAGACTACACATTTACTTTTTGCATGCGAATTTCATGCAAAGTCATGGCAAATCATGTTTTTGCATTATTTTAACTCATCAAAATATGTTGAGCAAATTCAACTTTTTAAATTCAACTTGATTTTTTAAAGTTGGCTTAATGTAATTTAACTTGAAATGACTTCTACAACCAAGTCGATTATACTTAATTTAAAGCAGCAACTGAACTGAAGTTTTTAAGTTGAAATAGGTAGAATTTTTTTACAGTGCACCAACTTGCTGTGATCATGTAAATAATTATAATTTAAAAAGCGGTTATCTGGAACAGATGAAGTTGTGTGTCACATTCTGCGGGGTTTGCCCTAAAATATGAATTCACTGCATGGCCAAACGGTCTCAGCGAAGGAGGTATCAAGCAAACCTTACCATATAATTTTCGCATAAAACAAAGCCCTATGGACTGCAGTCCATTGAAACTTGTGACCCTCCTCTCCAGTTACTCCGTCCCGCTCCGAACACTGCATCCTATTTGTCCTGTGGTCAGGCGCATTGTTTGATGATGATTTGTAATGTAAATATGTGGTTTTCTTCCTCCTCCGAGCTAACCGGCTCTGGATTCGCCTGCCCCTGCATCCCATAATTACCACTGACTTCCACGAGTGGCATCCCGGAGCCAAGACGCTAATGGAGAGCAGCTCCGAGCTGCCAGTGAACGTCTCTGTCTGACGTTGAGCGCAGCGTGGGAGTCCACAGCGTTTCATTAAAGGCCAACAGCAACATGGGAAAGAGCAGCGTGCAGAGCTGTGGCCCACCGCGCTCCTCATAGAGTCATACAGACAAACACATCATAATCATCCTCGCTTCTATAACACACTGCCGAGGGTGAAAAACCTCGATCAAGCGCCCATCACAGTCGTTCGGCATTACATTTTTCCAGTACTAATTTGCAATGGTTTTGTTCATAGATACACTATAAGAAATGTCTGTAAAAATACAGACCCAGTGTACAGTGTTAATATCGAGGAATATTCTGTATTGCCATATTTTAAATTATGCATTGAATATTGCATTTTAGGGTTGAAAGAAAGAGTGCTGCTAATTTTCTGCAAAGACATTATCCATTTTTCCAGCCTTCTTTAATATTACAACACACACACACACACACACACACACACACACACACACACACACTCACACACACACACACACTCTCACACTCTCACACTCACATATATATATTTAGAGAGAGAGAGGGAGTGAGAGAGAGATGTAATTCTAACAGGGTTATTATAATTAACTGAAATTAAAATTGAAACCTTTAAAATATATTTTTGTTACTTGAAATAAAATAAACATTAACTGGAATAGAATATATATTTTTTTTATCTCAGCTACAGTAGTTGCCAAACCAACATTTCTCATTTTAATTTAGTTTAACTTGATGTAGCCTACTAAAATGACTCAAATAAAATGAAATCAAAATAAATAAATAAATATAAAAAACTACTGTATTTAGAGATATATAAAAAACAAAGTACCATAAATGGCAAAAATACTCAAATTAAAAAGGAAAATAAAAAAATCATTCTTACAAACTATTAATAGCATCTCAGTGATACCAAACATTACAATGAATTCTACATAAATTAATTTTAATTGAAAATTAAATATTCTTTCACTTTTTTTTATCCCCATAACATTAGGCCATTAAAACATCCTAAATGGGACTGACACAAAACATTTATTGGTAATATTGCAGGAAAATCTGTATTTTCTGTCCAGAAAGGAAATATAATGAATATAATAAAACCCCAATATTGTAGGAGTTACTATGAAACTTATTCAATCACAAATCTGCTAGTGGATTTCACAAATAATGACAAAGAAACTACAACTAAAAGAAGGCTGAAATAGTATTTTCTCGAATAAACAAACATTAATTTTATTTACAACTTTCTTTTCAAAAATAGTTTTTTACTGTGCAGTTTAGCAGTGCAAATGACATGATAAAACAGCACAGTTCCCTCACAATGACCGATATATTACTCTACTAACAAACATCCACAAAAGTGGAGTTAACAACACATCTTCAATAGCTGAACTACTACTATAACAGAGAGTCGGTGAAAACGTGCATCTTGTTGCCTGTGTTTGCAGGGCTGCTTTGTTTTTCAGGTGAGGAGTGAAGGCTCAGTCTGGTCTCATTTTCCATGGTAAACCACAAGAGCTTACCGCACACAACTGTACTCAAACACACACAGCTCTGTCAAAACACACGCACCCACCCACCCTTCACATCCCACAGACTCTAGCAGACCCTCAGACCGAGTCCGAGAGCAACAACCGTTGTGTCCCAAAAGCCTCTCTGGTTTCCTTTCATCAGAAAGGCAGAGCGTTCACATGCAGAACATTTGGCTGCAGGAGATATAATTAAAAGCAGGAGTCGGCATAAATGAATGACGAGAGTGAGGCTCGGGTCTAAATCAAAAGCAAATACTGTCATAGTTTGGATCTGACACGTTAGTCTTTAGCACCGGTCCTTCGAGAGGCTGGATGAGCTCACCCCGCCGTAAATCTCACTCATATTCGTCAGGAGATGAGCTTCATCGGCCGTTAAACAACAGGGAGTCGCCACAAAGCCTTTTAAACCAGCTCTGTTTAAGACAACAGAGTCACAGAAATGTATATGGCCAAAAAGTACGATAAATGTAAATCAACGAGATCTTTATAACAAATACTTGCATAAAATGCCATAAATATGAGTTGTCGCTCTATATTTCCAATAATATGTCTTAGATTAGATTTAAATGATCCAAACATATAATGCAATGCAATACAATGACTGAGAGATGAGCAAATAAACATTCCTCAAAAGCCTGATGATCATATTTGAGACTCACTGATATTTCTAAAATATGGTATCTGGATAATCAAGTAAAGCTAGGCTTCTTTAGTCATATTATAGTAATATTAGTAAATTACTAACAAAGTTATTCGGTCAGTTCAACTATTAACAACTTAAACTCCTAATGTGCTGCTTGTTAGTAGTTAGTAAGGCAGCTGTTAAGTTTAGGTATTGGGTAGGAGCAGGAATGTAGAATATGTTCATGCAGAATATGTGCTTTATAAGTACTAATAAACAGCCAACATGTTAATAACAGGCGTGCTAAGAAGCAACTAGTTAATAGTGAGAATTGGTCCCTATACTAAAGTGTTACCAGTTATTCATACGTTAAGATTTGACAGCGAAAAGACGCAAGCTGAAGATGGACATTTGTGCTATCACACTAATGGTTGTTAAAGTATGAGCTATCAATTGCAACAGGTTTTTCTGTTAATGCTTGATCATAATTAGGCCTCAGAAATGTGCATATCAAATATGACGCAGTAGTTTTATAAGTCAAAAAGAGCTTTATTACCAAGTATGTTTACACACACAAGGAATTTGACTTGACAACAGGAGCTTCCAGTGTAGAAGAATAGTGCAGACATACATAGGAATAACACAGTAGGGATGGAATATAACACTAATATGTGACCCTGGAGCACAAAACCAGTCAAAAGGGTCATTTTATGAAATTGAGATTTATACATCATCTGATTAAATTGATGTATGGTTTGTTAGGATAGGACAATATTTGGCTGGTATGAGCTATCAATTGCAACAGGTTTTTCTGGAAATGCTTGATCATAATTAGGCCTCAGAAATGTGCATATCAAATATGACGCAGTAGCTTTATAAGTCAAAAAGAGCTTTATTACCAAGTATGTTTACACACACAAGGAATTTGACTTGACAACAGGAGCTTCCAAAGAAAAATGTATAATTTTGACCCATGCAATGTATTGTTGGCTATTGCTACAATTGCTACAAAGCAACTTAAGTCTGCTTTTGTGATCCAGGCTTACATATAAGAAAAACAGAAACTTAAAGAACTTAAAGAATACAGAGGGCAAAAAATCTAATTGTTTAAATGAATGTACACAAAGGATATGTATGTGCAGTTTACAAATGTACAAATTTCGAATTCTATGTAAAAAGTATGGTTTATTGGGTTAACATCCATGAAAGCTTTCTATCCCTTTGTTTCCAGACAGAAGGAAGGCTCGATCGCCGACTTCGCAGTCCTCCGGCCGTGAAACGGTTAAGGAAGAAAAGTGAGCGCCTGTGACTGTTTAAAGTCGTTCGCAACAAGGTGCACCAGGTGCGCCGCGTGGTTACCAGCCTCGGTGTTTACTGCTGACTCCCTTCCGCAAGCACGCCGTGTTTACTCCACACCCCTCCACCCACAGCCCCTCCGAGCATCAGATAACACGCAGACAGAGAGACGGAGGGAAACACTCGCGCTCTCCTCCTCCAGCGGCTCCGTTTGCATTGTAGTAAATGCGCAGTTGCACAAATACTCACACGCATAACCACAGCACACCTCACCTTCACTGCACTCTCACTGAGACAGAGAAACCTCGCGCGGAGATCACTGCGCACAGGATGCAGGACGCATGTCACGCACACTGATGAAAACAAACGCGCATGCCTTTTGAAAGAGCGCCCGATGCCCCATCATCGTCACGCAGCAGCAGCTACATAACTGTTCATGAAGGCAAAAGCGGGGGTTTCCCTGAAAAACGGGGACTTCTGAGATGTTTGCCATTAAAACGTTATGCGTTCCTCTTTTTTTTT